>NC_141824.1:18805330-19136996 GCF_982586985.1 Callionymus lyra | reverse complement strand
TCATCTCATACTATACTATAGAATAATGAACAGTTAATAAACACACATTTTCTGATCTAAATATTAAAAAGAGTTTTATACAAACAAACACATACTGACGATAAAATAGAGTCCAATATCTATTTAAGATACACTTAAATCAACATAAAGTTGGGCTTGAAAACTAAATATTTTTTGGTAAAAATCTTTGTCAGCCTTAGTTTTCAATGCAAGAAAGACCGATGACTACTCCTTGACTACTTCAAAACATTATTAGGGGAAAGTATTAAAGCAAGATCAAAATCTTTAGGGTCTGGATTTAAAAAGGATCAAGTTCAAAACCAGGCAAAGGCAAAGAGGGACTGTCACCAGATAACAGACATCCAGGAACCAGAGAGAAGACTGAAGACTTTCTTAGCAGGGATATAAAGAAATAAAGAATCAATTCAAAGGAAGTTATGTCTCTTAGATGGCAAGTTGAAAAAATACTTTTTGTATTGTTGTGTGAAGGTGTTTCATGGTGGTAAAGATCTCAATGCTGCAGGAGTGAAAGTTATTCAACAGTTTCTCTGTAAATGTATGTTTCTGCTCCTGTTTATGGTTTTCTAGATTTTCAACTGAAAAATTATGTTTGTGAAAGATTCCTCAAGTTTGCCACGATAGCAAAGATGTGTGTGACTAATAAAGGGGCCGACTTAATTCCTGCTGTGTCCGAGAAAATCCTGGCACTGAAAGTCATTCTTTCCTTCTCTTTCAGTTTTTCAGAAGCCTGCGTGAGACTTTATTCCTGGTGGTTATTGTACTAAATGAAAACAGCCGCACCTTGTTTGCCTCACTCCCAGTGCTGCATTTATTTAATAATACGCTTGTAAACAAAACAAACGTGTGTGTGGGGCCTGTCTCCAGAGATTCATTTGCACTTTACTCCTCCCTGTGTCCCCCCCAAACTCCCCCGAGGTCCCACACTTTCGCCTCAATCCCTCCCCACTCAACTGGACCTGATCCACAGAAGCATGTTGAATGTCAGCACACATTCCAAAAATACCCAAACACAGTCCACATCTATCCTCGCGTTTTATCTCCCCTGACTTCTGAGCCTCGCTCCATTCACTGCTGCTCCTTTTGCCCTTTTCTCATTCAGACTCTCTCTTCATGCCTTTCTTTGGATTCACGGCCACACATTTTGCCGCCTACCCGACCCGGCTCCCCTCTTGCCCCCTCGCCCCATCCATCATGAGTCACAGTTCAGCAGACACTGACTCACAAGTCCAAAACTTTCCCCCCATTCCTCGGGCCTGGACCTGGGCCAACCTAAGATCCACCCGGACACTCCTGTGAAGTATCTTCTTGACGTTTATACAAACTTCCAACATCAAGACGGGATGATGATATCTAGCTGTCTAGACCAGCAGCAGACCAAACACTTCCAAGACCATCAGGAGTAAGAATCAACGAGACCAGACCGAGATGTAAATAAATTCCTTTCTTTCTTGACTCTTGTGCATCCAAAAATAATTATATTTAATTGTTATTCATGGTACTTAATCCAAACTAACCCATGATATTATTCTGCTAAAATATTTTCAAGTCACCTTACCACTCTAAATCAAACATTTCTCTTATTAAAAACCATGTTTTCCATAAACCAGGGTCTGACCTGAAGCAGTCTCAAGAGCTCCAACTGAATAAATCACAGCTTGGTCATTTCTCTGCTGCAGGTCAAACTTATAGTTCCTGACTGAGGGATGATGACCGGAACAGATGAGCTGCAGGTGGGGGCCCGCCCGGGGGACATGTTTTTACTTGATCCAGTCTGCAGATAGGACTGTTACATTGCCGTGAGACATGTGGCATCATAGCATACAGCTGACCAAGCACTGGTTCTCGCCTATTACTTGTGAACAAAAAAACAGGAAATCTCTTCTAGACTTGTAGTACTTGAGACCGGTCCACCACTGTTTTTGTAGTCCTGGACTTGGGTTCTCTCGTCCTTGTCTCAACTCAGAATAATTTGGCGATCATGAAGAAAACAAACTTTCATGTTTTTATTTGGCACGTGTGTGTTAAAATCTTGGCTTTTGAGCGACAAATCAGCAACTCTTTGACTTAATGTTGATGTTGCTGCAGCTGAAATAATACAACCCAACATTTTCACTGTGCAGTTGAACCACATATAAAGTTACTCTTATACAACCCGTGCTAGTTATGGTTTGATTTATCTTCTTGAAAAGTCTTGGAACGGACTTGGTTTGTCTTGGTTTCAGCTCAGGTGGTCTTGGCCGCAAATCCAGTAGTTAAAATGGATTGTATAAAGACATAAAATAGTAAAATAGCCATTTAAATTGTGTATTTTGTGACTTTTTTTTATATTAAAAATGTTTAGTATCAAAGGAAGTGTCAGGTTAAAGTTCACCTACAAGGTGCCGCAGAAATTGTGATGTCAACGATTATACAGAGACTTCACATAAAAGTGGTGAAGGGAAGAAAATCAGACAAGAACATTGGCCCCTTGTGTGACAACTTTCTAGTAAAAGGTATCTATATCATCAAGATGGTAACACATTTATTTTAGAATCTGTAAAAAAAAAAAGTAAATAAATAAAATAATAAGCTTAAATGTGTTACATTGTACTAAAATGTCACTTGTTGATTTGTTGATATCCTATTAACGCTTCTTTTAATTCCTTTGATCAATGTTTTGGCTTGACAGACCCTCAAACATGTCACTAGATATACTTTAATTTGCCAAGAAAATTAAACTGTCCATCCCTGTAAAAGTAGCAGTGACAGAATTAGCTGTAGTAATAGCAGTAAAAGGAGTATTTACACCAGTGTTAGTAGATGCTAGTTGTGCAATAGAAGACTGAACTGGAAGACAAGAATATAGTTATTAAAGTTGTATTGAACAATAAAAGATTAAAAGTATCATGGCCAGCTGAATTAGTATGGGCTTAAACTACTGCCATCTCAAATAAAAATATAGATACAATACATATGTGAAAACCATACATTAAGGAGAAAATAAACTAGAATAAAAGTTTCAGAAATATATTCATTTGATGTATTTTGTGTTTTGGCTGCTAAATATTTCATGTCAACCTGTTTTTTTTCTTCAACCAATATTTAAATACACAATATTGTTTTTCAATGCCAATTTAACCTGTCACTGTTCCGAGCCCATAAATTAGCTATATTTGTAAGAGCAGTAGACACAGTAGTAGTCCACTTAGAATTACTAGATGTGGTAACAATAAAGTTACAGTACAGCTAAAGTATACAGAAGTACATTACGTGGTGGAAGTTTTTTAAAATAGCTCTTAGCAAGAGTTCAACATTATCTAAAAAGTCGCAGAGATAAGTAGACATATCAGTAGAGTAGAGTACAGGAGTACTTGTGTAGTAGTTTGTCGTGATGGTGTGTTATAGTATAGTGATGAAATATAAATCTAAGAAGAAGTTCTAGTAACAAAATACTTTTCCCAGAGGTGTGTTTCACTGGTGACTATAGGCAGGGTAGTAGGTCGAGAGTAGAAGTGAGGTCAATAGGTAAAGTGTCAATGACAGCACCAGTACTAGAAGTGGCAGCATAGTAAATAACAAAAGTACCGGTACCACAGGTGTGATCTCAGCCACGCTCACAGTACCGGTACTTTTGTTATGAAAACAGATAGTGGCACCTTTGACCAGTCGTAAAAGGTGAGTTCTCTTGCAAGTAAACTCGCAGGTTTGTTGTGATCGACAGAAAAGGCGGACTAGACTCTCACCTCTGAGCGGTTCTGGTGCCGCTGGGCTGCAGACGGACAACATGACGAGAACCAGCGAGGAAAGTCCCGGTAATCGCATAGTTCTCACTGGGAAAGTTTCCGCCAACACGAAATCCAGTTGAGTATATATTTCCAGGGACGAGGTGGTTTTTCTTGTCTGATCAAAACATAAACCGGGTTCGTCGGGTCTACGGTTCCGGTTGATCCAGACGCGCCGCGCGTAAAAAGGCGCTCCGGTGAAAAGTAAATCCAAACTTTTTTTTTGTTAGACTTGAGCTCGAAGTGTGTGAGCGTCCCACCGGTTCTTTTCTCGTGAGTTCTGTCTCTCTCTCTCTCTCCTCCTCCGAGCAGGATTCAAATTCCACAACTCGAGTTCTGTGAGCTGCTCCTCCTCCTCCTCAGAGGATGGAAGGAACCCCTGCTGCAGGAGGATTGTCTTCTTCACACGATCCCTCCATTCCACCTTCGATTGCACTCGGACACCGAGACGATCTTCCCGCCTTCAGGAAAACAAAAACAAGTGAAGCAACTACAAAAACAACCGACTCAAAATGAAACTTTTGGAAAGAGAATGTGACTAAATCAACATCATTAACATCATTAAAAGAATCGACTTGATTCGACTCTATGCTTCATTTTCTTACCTAAATTTCCTTCATTATTTTTGTTTTTATTTCATTTTATTTACGACTATTACTGTAATTCACTTGGCTATTACAAAGACACGTAAGTTTAAGTCATAGCTCATACCTGAGATTAAACTCTTGGAGGTTATAAGCAGGGATACTTCCCATCAAATTTAGCATTTTTATTTATTTATTTATAAAAGCTTGTTTACTTACTTTACCACCCTATAACATAGACAGAAAAGGATTATGATGTTAGTTTTGCTAAACTGTAATGTCTGGCGAATTTAAAACTACTATTAGAAAAGTTGTTGCTGGTCGTATGGCAAAAAACGAACTAAAATGATGTGGTTAAAGTTGTGGATCATAGTCACAGCTAATGAAGGTAATAGGAGTAGAAGTACAAGTATTAGTTGAGTACTACTATGGTTATTAAAGTGCTAGGTTGAGAACTTGTTTTTAAAGTCACTATATTGATGCAAATAGTTTTCAGTGTCAGATTATTTATTTGAAAGGATAATGTGTTTTATGAGGTATAAAATAAGTAGTAAGTGTTGTGGTCATAATGAGAATGTGTTACTGTTAAAGTATTACCTGTAAAGGTTGTAGTCGATAAAGTACTGGAGTCATGTTACAAGTTATATCAGAGGAAAGACCATTTGAATTTGTAGTACAAATTAGTAAAGTAGTAAATTCTACCTGAAATGTGGTAAGCTGAGAAAATGACAACCCTGTGCAATGAAATATGGTCAGGTTTTTCAAAACCTCATCAACCCATTACCACTGCAGGTGTCTGGTTTCATGCTCTGGGAAGAAACCCAAGAGTATAGAAAATATCACCTGCAGGATTGGAGTTGGAATGTCTTTGAACGCAGCAGCCCGACCAAAACAAACATCTGATTATCATCTGTTGTCTACTGGATCCCTGAGCTTGACGTTTCAGGGGAAGATGAATCACTGAATGAGTTGTTTTTCTTTCCCACAGTGGGAACTCAGGTTGTGGACCTGCGTCCCCCTGTCTCTTTAAGAGCGGATCCAGCGGACAGTGTTGTGTTCCCAGGCTCTTTAATGGAGACACAGAGAGAAGGCGACTGAGAAAGACCCCATTGTAAGCCCTTGTCTTTTCACTCTCTCTCTCTACTCTCAGATAGACGAGAGAAGGGAGGGAAAGAGGGGGCAGGGTCACCCAGGGGGTCCTCTACAAAAGGACTTCAGGGGGAGAAGAAGGTTTTGGTGCTGGTTAGTCTGGAAGGAGTGGATGTTTGGGTTTGGGGGGGGGGGGGGGGGGGGTGGGCTTTGATTTTAGCCAGACGGAAATCCAACATTCCTGATTCTTGGAGGGATTTGGGAGTCAGGATAACACCTCTACCAGCTGATGTGTTCAGCTCTGAAAACAAACAGATCCTCAGTAACCTGCTGTAGAAAATCTGCGACAGGTTGAAGATGTTTTACCTGTATTTACCTGTTGTTTCTCCTCCTAACAGGAAAACACGCAAAACCAGCAAAAGTATGCGACACTTTTGGTTAACAAGAATATATAAAACATAAACATATCCAACTAAGACTTTGCAATATGTAAAAGTACAAAGCCATTTAGTGAAAAAGTTTTTGTTCAAATTAAGAAAATATTTATTTACCAAAATTAAAACCTTTTATTTTGGGTAAATATTCACAACAATATACTTGTGTGTTATGACACGAAGAGTGGGACTGGATCAAACATTACTCAATGGTTGCAAGGGAGAGTGGTATACACACTCAAAATCAAAAATGTAAAACTTTAGGAGGAAATTATTTTCTGCTTGAACTAGACTAACTGTTACAACATTGCATGTTGTTTAATTTCATAAACTTTTTATTCGAATGATAATCATAAAAACGCTATTGGTGGACTTTTAAATATTTATCTTTTACAACAAAAGTTAATATTTTAGCACGTATATGATTTAAAAAACAGATTTCTTGGTAATAAACACTTAAGTTATTAAATCGATAGCTATGACATTGTACTGCCCAGAACTCCATGTTTTATTTGCTGTTCGTCACATTAAGCACTTAAAAAACAAAACAAAACAAAAAAAACAACTATCGTAATAGTATATTTGTAAATGGACGTTCATATTGTCTTAAAACCCGCCAAACCTTCTTCTTGTAGACAAAATAAAACTTTATTAACCCTCTACCCCCCTCTGCTGGTAGATATATGCACTAAAGTTGATACACAAGTCGATCGAATTCAAAAAACAATAATTTTATCATGACGACAAAACATTAACGTTTCAACTTCTGTGCAGTAATGTTTTTAATTAATGTTAGTCATGTCAATGGGAATGATGCCTGAAGGGGTCACAAACCACTGTCTTTTTGAGCCGGTCCCAAGCCCGGATAAATGCAGAGGGTTGTGTCAGGAAGGGCATCCGACGTAAAACCTGTGCCAAAACCAAATATACGAAATCACAACCATGACTACCATAGCGGATCGGTCGAGGCCCGTGTTAACAACGACCGCCATTGGTGCCAATAACCTACAGTGCAACAATGGAAATTGGGCTACTGTGGGTAGAAGTTGAAAGAGGAGACGGGGAAGGCGGGTTCAGAAACAGAGAGACAATAGGAAATGCAAGAGTCTGGGACCTATGACAGATATTATGACAGGAAAAGCTAGAGAGTGGATTGACATGATGCAGAGAAGAAAGGTTGATATACTGTGTGTCCAGGAGACCAGGAGGAAAGATAGCAAGGCGAGAAGCTTAGGTGCAGGTTTTAAGTTTTACTACTATGGTATAGATGGGAAGAGAAATGGAGTAGGTATATCCTAAAAGGAGTTTGTTAGGAATGTCCTGGAAGTGAAAAGAGTGTCAGATAGAATAATCATTCTGAAGCTTGAAATTGAAGGTGTGATATTAAATATTATTAGTGGCTATGCCCCACAGGTGGGATGTGAATTGGAGAAGAAGGAAACATTCTTGAGTGAGGTAGATGAAGTGTTGCAGAATATCCCCAGAGGTGAGAGAGTGGTAATTGGTGCAGACTTCAATGGACATGTTGGTGCAGAAAATAGAGGTGATGAAGAAGTGATGGGCAGGTTTGGTATCCAGGACAGGAACACAGAGTGACAGATGGAGGTAGACTTTGCAAAAAGGATGGAAATGGCTGTAGTGAATACTTTTTTATCCAGAAGAGGAATGAACATAGGGTAACTTATAAGAGTGGAGGTAGGAGCAAACAGGTAGACTACATCTTGTATAGACGATGTAATATGAAGGAGATCAGTCACTGCAAAGTGGTGGTGGTGAGAGTTTAGCAAGTCAGCATGGGATGGTGCTCTGCAGGAGGAATCTGGCGACAAGGAAGACAAAGACGACAAAGGCAGAACATAGGGCAAAGTATTGGGAGCCGAAAAGAGAGGATTGCTTTATGGTTTTCAGGGAGGAATTGAGAAAGAATCTGGGTGGTCAGTGAGAGCTCCTAGATGACTGGACAACTACAGCTAATGTAATCAGGGAGACATGTAGGAGAGTACTTGGTGTGTCGTCTAGAAGGAAAGTAGATAAGTAGACTTGGTAGTGGAATGGGGAAGTGCAGGTGTATATAAAGAGAAAGAGGTTAGCAAAGAAACACTGAAGGACACTGAGAAGACTGAAGAGAGCAGACAGGAGTACAGGGAGATGCAGCACAGAGAAAAGATAGAGGTGGCAAAGGCCAAACAAAGGGTGTATGATGACTTGTATGCTAGGTTGGAAAGTAAGGAGGGAGAGTACGATTTGTACACGTTGGCAAAACAGAGAGATAGAGATGGGAAAGAAGTGCAGCAGGTTTGGATGATTGAGGATGGAGAGGGACATGTATAGATGGATAGGATCACGACTGAGTTAATCAGAGGAACAGCACATGTTAGATGTTTTGGAGATAAGTTCAGAGAGGCCAGAATGAGATGTTTTGGTCATGTTCAGAGGAGGGATAGTGAGTATATTGGTAGAAGGATGCTGGGGTTGGAAATGCCAGGCAGAAGGTCTAGAGGAAGATCAAAGAGATGGTTTATGGATGTGAATGAGGACATGAAGTTGGTCGGGGTGAGAGAGGTGGGTACAGAGAACAGGGTTAGATGGAGGAGGTTGATTCCCTGTAGAAGAAGATAGTTAATCATGTCAATTGACATTAATTTAATAACACAAAACAACGTTTTATTTGCCATTATTGTTTTTAGGGTGGAATACTTAAAAGCTAGAATGGAACAAAGAGACATGTTTTTACAGTGGATATGGTGTGATTTTTATTTTAAAGAAAACATGTTTCTGCAAAGACAAAACATTGAATTTCACCAAGTAGCGTTTACAAGACATGTTTTCATGGCTATGAAAGAACATTAACATTTATAGTAGTGACGGTCTGATAAACATGTGTGCCTGATTAGTGGTCCCTTTATATAAGTGATGGTCTGATGAAGCTTCATGAAGCAGTGTAATGTTGTTTAGAGGTCAGTAGGTGGCCATCAGTTTAAAAAGATGTGCTGTTTCATTATAACAAGTGTTCAAAACAAAGTAGTTAAAATAGAAAATAGTGCAGAGACCAGTCGAGGGTTACCACATTATCCTGGAAGAGACTTCAGCAACTCAAAATTCCAAATATTAAGCGCCACCTATGTTTATGTTTTTTTTTCAAAATGTATATCTAGATTTCATTCTCCAGTTTGACTAAATCTTCCTGTTTATTTGATGCGCAGCCTGGCGCGGAGCTCATGCTGACGCGGCAAATTTGCAAAGCCACTGTATTCAGGATCCAGGTCGATGCTGTCCGGACCACCCGGGCTTGAGACAGTGAAGTACTGCATTAGAGTCACCAAGAAAATAAAAAGTTCCATCCGGGCCAGCGCCTCGCCAACACAGACTCGTTTTCCTGTCAGATGAGAAGAAACCAAACTTATGAGCAAGACGTAAAAACATGGTTCAGCACGTGATGATATAGACCTGCAGAAAAGGGCATGAATGCCACGCTTCTCTTGAAGGTGCCATCTTTGGCGAGGAAGTGTTCGGGATTGAAAGCCTCTGGATTCTCCCAGTGGTTTTCGTCGTTCAGGACGGAGTGCAACAGAGGGATGATGACTGTGTCCTTAAACGACAAGACAATCAGTCACAAAAGCGTTCTGTACAGTACACTGAACTGGCTCAGAAATACCTTTGGGATTACGTATCCTCGGAAGGAAACATCATGCAGGGTGTAGTGAGGAAGGCTCATAGGGACAATGTCCAGGCAGCGCTGAAACTCATGGATGACGGCGTCGGTGAAGGGAAGAGACTTTTTGTCCTCCATGTTGGGTGTTCTGTCGCCAATCATAGAGTCGATCTCTTTCTGCATTTTTTCTGGAGACGAAGGACGGTTAGTGGAATGATGACATCATCACGAGTTCGGGACTCACCCTGGATGTGCGGGTGCTTGATCAGAGCACTGAGTCCGAATCTGATGGTGGAGCTGGTCGTTTCGGTCCCCGCCAGAAACAGATTCATCACTGTGGAGACCAAGTTGTCCTGGTGGAACTCAGAGTTGGGGTTGTCCTTCTCCTAATCAAAAAACAGAGATTCTACATTGTATTTGTTTATGGGTGTGAAGTGTCCATTTTGTCTTGCGAGATGAGTTTAAACTAGAGTTACATTAAAGTACTAATGACTAATGTGAAAACACAACTCCTCCGGTGTTGCTCATGGTGTGAGGCGTCAGGCGGGTGTATGAATACTCCCAAGCCCCCAGCCGAGCGCCTGTATATTGGAGAGGGTCGCCTCCCTACGGCTTAGGCTGAACGGAGGTATAACCCTGACATTTGTTTGTGCATTTGCACCAAACAGTAGTTTGGACTCCATCGTCCTTCTGGGTGACTTAAATGCACACATGGGCAATGATGGAGAGACTTAGAGAGGTGTGATTGGGATGAACGGTTTGCCTGATCTTAACCCAAATGGTCGTTTGTTCTGTGCTTGTGATGCATTGTCCATCACAAACACCATGTTCAACATAGGGAGGCTCATAAGTGTACTTGGCACCAGAGCTCCCTAAGCTGCAGGTCAATGATCGATTTTGTAATGGTATCATCTGACTTGAGGCGGTATGTTCTGGCCACCCAGGTGAAGAGAGGGGCAGAACTGTCAACTGATCACCATCTGGTTGTGAGCTGGCTCCGATGGCAGGGGAAGCCTCTGGAACTGACCAGGTAAGACCAAACATGTAGTTCGGGTGAACTGGGAACGTCTGGAGGACAAAGCTTGCAGAGGAGTTTTCAGCTCACACATCCGAGAAGCTTTGGCTGACATCCCTGTGGAGGTTGGGGACATTAAACATGAGTGGTCGGTGTTCAAAGCCGCCATGGCTGTAGCTTCAGTTGCATGCTGTGGTCTGAAGGTCATTGGTGCCTCAAGGGGCGGCAACCCAAGAACATCTTGGTGGACACCAGATGGCAGGGAAGGTGTCCGACTGAAGAAGGAGTCTTATCGAGACCTAGTGTCTTGCAGGACTCCTGAAGCAGTTGCAAAGTACCGCCTGGCTCGAAGGACTGCTGCTTCGGCTGTTGCAAAAGCTAAACAGCAGGTCATTGGCTCATTGATCTCTTGTGCTGAAGTCGCGGTGGTGGTCAGAAAGCTCCACAATAGCAAAACTGCAGTAATCGATGAGATTCGACCAGAAATGCTGAAGGCTCTCAGTGTTCAAGGGTGGTCTTGGCTGACTCATCTCTTCAACATTGCGTGGGTCGTCTGGGTCGGTACCTGACGAGTGGCAGACCGGGGTGGTGGTTCCCCTATTTAAAAAGGGGGAACAGAGGTTGTGTGTCAACTACAGAGGCATCTCTCCTCAGCTTTCCTGGAAAGGTCCTGGAAAGGAGGGTCGATCGATTGTTGAACCTCAGATCCAAGAGGAACAATGCGGGTTCCATCCTGGCCGTGGTACTACGGACAACTACGGTTCTCATGGTTGCCTGGGAGTTTGACTTGCCTGTCTACATGTTCTTTGTGGACTTGCAGAAGGCGTAAGACCGAGTGCACAGGGCAAAGTTGTGGGAGGTGCTTCGAGGGTATGGAGTGAGAGGCTCTCTACTTAGGGCCCTCCATTTACTGTATTCCTGCAGCGGGAATTGTGTGCGGATCCTTGGATGCAGATCAGATGCATTCCTGGTGAGAGTGGGTCTGCGTCAGGGATGTGCTTTATCACCAATCCTGTTTCTGGTTTTCATGGACAGGATTTCAAGGCGCAGCTCTGGGGGGGGGAGGTTTGCGATTTGTTGGCCTGAAGATCCGATCTCTTCTTTTTGCGGATAATTTGGTTATCATAGCTTTATCACGGTGCGACCTTCAGCTCTTGCTGGATCGGTTTGCATCTGAATGTGAAGCGGCTGGGATGAGGATCAGCACCTCTAAATCTGAGGCCATGGTTCTCAGCAGGAGAAAGATGGATTGTTCTCTCCGGGCTGGGATTGAGCCCTTGCCTCGAGTGGAGAAGTTAAATTATCTTGGGGTCTTGTTCTCACGTGAGGGTGTTTGGGAATTGGAGATTGGTCGGCGAATTGGTACAGCAGGGGCGGTATTGCATTCACTCTACCACACTGTTGTGCATAAGAGAGAGCTAAGCCAAAAGTCATAGCTCTCTATTTACCGATCAATCTTTGTCCCCACCGTCACCTACGGTCATGAACTTGGGTCATGACGGAGAGAGACCCCCCGTTGAAGCTGCTGCCCCCGCTACCCAGCGACGGATAAAGCGGATTAGAATCGATGGATGGATGGATGGAAAACCCAACTCTCCTGAATCAGTCACATGTTTCAAATGTTGAAGTCTTCCTATCCAAGATGCAGTAAGTTCCTCATCGTGAGCATGTTTTGAACTTATTACTTTATAAAGTGCTCCCCCGTCTGAAATCTTAGCGAACAAAAGGGTATGAGAACAGAGTCCATTATGATGTAGTAATGGCTTCACTCCTCCTTCAGCCAGCTGTAATCATACCCCACTTTGTTTATACGACAAGTCCCTT
This sequence comes from Callionymus lyra, assembly GCF_982586985.1. Lineage (NCBI taxonomy): Eukaryota > Metazoa > Chordata > Actinopteri > Syngnathiformes > Callionymidae > Callionymus > Callionymus lyra. The sequence continues at coordinate 19,124,616 of NC_141824.1, read as the reverse complement.
GGAGGTGGAGACTTCCAGGATTGATATGCGCGGTGACAAACCCTGATGTTTGACCAATCACAGCAGAGTGGGCGTGGTCATGGTAAACAAGATTTTCGCCTCAGAAAAATGTGTGTTTTCAGAGGGCGGGGCTTAAGCATATTTTGTAATGTAAATATTTCAATAAAAAGAAAGTTTTGTACAAACAGACACATACTGATGATAACAATAGAGGTGTTGTGTTATCCCAGGGTGAGGGTGACCCAAAGGCCCAGAAGCAATACCAAGAATTAAACTATTTTTTTTCGGGCCATCGGGTTAACCCAGGGATAACACAAGGTTTAACAAAACGAGTTTAATTTTTGTAGCGATTAACTGTACAGGAGCTCCACAGAAACACAGATCAGGAATGACCTGCATACATGTGTGAGTATACTGTGAATCTGAAGAGTCATCTGTAAGTGTTTTTGCAAGGGACCACTTATGTCAAAGTTATTAGTTCTGCCTGTTTTGTAACAGAAGGACATATTTGAGTGTGACGCCTGCAAACTCTGGTCACGTTCAGACTTGTGCTCTTGCACAAGTGTGTTGTTCTCAAGGAACCAGATCCATATTTCTTACATCATGCATACGGATAAGGAAGCAGTCAATGAAGTCCCTTGGGGAGCTGCGGTCGAGGGTCTCAACATGCCTCTGGACCTCCTTGTTAATAAACTCTCGGATTTCCAGCATCTTGGCAAACACCGTGTGATGGTACCCTGGAAGCCGATCCAACACCCGCGGGAAGAGGTTGTACATCTGGAGCGAGACGTTCAGTGGTTTGACTGATGTAATCACCAAAAACTGGATAAAATATAAAGAGCTCCATACCTGGCCAATGGGGCTTCCGCTGAACTTCACAATGTCATTGATGGAGTCGAGGAGTTGCAGGAACTCTTGGTCGTCGTAATTGAAGCGCCGTCCGAACACGAGGCAGCAGATGATGTTGGACACGGTGCAGCCCAAGAGGAACGTGGGGTTAAAGAAGGCATCTGGACACACAGTATAAGATAAACCTGTACTAAGATAAAATCAAGGGTAATCAAATGTACTAGTTGCTATGTGGTATGAAGGTGTTTTGTAGCCAATTCTGTTGTTTTAATTCCAGAAGATCAAAGTTAAATGACATTTTAATTTGACCAAGATAGATGTCAAGATTTCCTGAAATTTCCTGAGCGTTTCTGCATTAAAGCTCACCTTTCAATGAGATGATCCAGTCTCTCAGGTGTTTGCTTTCCTCTTGAATCCACTCCTCCATCCCCTTCCGACCCATCCCAAAGTCCCTCAGGGTCGTCAGTGTGAAGCGCCTCAGCTGCCGCCAGCGCTCACCGTTGCTGACTATCAAACCTGCATGAGGATTATTTTAGAGCTCCGATGGTGAGATTTGGATAAAACAAGTATTTGGCTGATGTGCTACCGAAGCCTTTGGAGGATATGAGAAGAGACGGCAGTTGTCCTCTTCCTGTGAAGTCATCTGCCTGGTCAACCAACGCTTCTTTTACCGCATCATGACCCACTAGGACCACTGTCCGCTTCCAGCCCAGGTACACCGTCAACACCGGCCCGTAGGTTTTACTCATCTAGAAAACAATCATCATAAACTCAATTAAAAGCAAGTTCAGATCAGCACATTTAAGGCAACACTATGTGTTATTCATAATCTCTGTGATGATTAGTTTGTCATCACCGGGGTCCCCCAGGTAACTACCCACTTTACAGCGATAGAGCCGAGATGGCACTTGCAGTCATTTCCATAATGGCTAAAGAACTGTGAAGACTTTTTAAAGCTCCACAAAAAAAAAGGTCATGTCTGTATTTACGGCATTGCAATTACACCGATAAAACTGTAGGGGGAGCGAGAAACCTGTTGATGTTCCACAAAGCACTCTCGGTACTCTAGTCATGATAGTAACCTGTGGTCTCTCAAACACATCTGCTACTTAAGATCACTGATAAAATAACAGCTTAGATTATTACTTTTCAAAATTTTCATGTTTAAATTTTACATTGTGTTGCTTTAAGACCAAAAAAATGCATCAGAAATTGTCTAATTTGTTCTTTTAAAATGACAATGTCATGGATGATGACAGTCATCGTCTGAACACTGTCATCAGTGAGCAGAGAAGCAGATGGAGTGCACGAATGCTCCTTCCCAGGTGCAAAACCAATAGACTCAAGGACTCATTCATTCCTCGGGCTATTAGATTGTACAATTCCGAGTTTGGGGCCAGGAGTGGAGCAAAAGTATCATGATGTTCTATTCTATGTTAGTCTTTGTATCCTTTGTCTTTGTTATTTTTCTTTGATCTATGTTCTTTATCTTTAGACTTAGATTGTATCATATTGTTCTTTCTCTTTATTTCTCTTTGTTCTTGTACTTATTTTATTTTTATTTTCATGAATAATTGCTGTATTGCTGTGTCTAATTGGAAAAAAAACAATTTCCCGAAGGAGACCTCCTGAGGGATTATTAAAGTTCTACCTAACCTAACCTATCCTAACAAGTACTTTTGCTAATATTAGGCTTAAATCTGCTGGTTCAGGTTTAGGAAATTATATTTCCTGAAGGGTCACGTAATAAAACATGGCTATGTCAAATCCGTCAAGTAAATAAAAAATGTAAAAGAAAAAATCTTAATATGATGGAAAAAAACTCACAGGAACAACTCTTGATATTATATATTAATGTGTTGTTTATGTGATGTTAAAGTACAAGATACACATATTAATTAATTATATATAAATATTTTGGCTTTATATTAATTTTAATATGTAATAAAGAACATGTTATTTGTAGAATTGAAACAGAAATAAAAAAGGGGAATAGATAGACAACAGAGCTTGCTTAAACAATTCTCATTATTCACTTCATGTTATCTGTGTTGTCTATGTTTTTATTAGACCTGCAGATCTTCCTACCTTCACATAACTCCTGAAAGGCGCGTTCTTGTCCAACTGAAGCACATTTCCAATGACAGGAAGAGCCCAGGGTCCAGGAGGCAAGTTGAACTTCTGGCTGCTTTTCATCTTCAGCAGCAAAAGCAGGATCAGCCCGGCCAGGAACGCTGTCGTCAAAAGCTCCATCGTGATCCTGTCACTGCTTCTGGTCACAGACACTGAATGAACGGCAGGACTTTTATAAGCCAGCAGTTGATCTCTCAACAGTGTTGGCAGCTTCTCCTGCACTCTCAGCTGGTTGTTTACTTCTGACTCAAGCCCAGCTGAAGTGGTAAAAGGCAGTGGTAAAGAGTCAAACTTTTTTGTAGCTTATTTAAAGACACAGTCATGTTTCAATTGGTGACGGAACATATTTTTAAATAGGAGATTTTAATTTGATGACAAAAAACAAAACAAATAATTTTTAAAGTAGTTTATTTGTGTTTGTGATGAGTGGGTACAATGTGTCTCTGAAGTCCTGGTGCAGAGGACAGGTTCATATTTGTCCTTTAGTTTAAAAAAAACAACTTAGGTTATTCTTTATTCTTCTTTGTTGAAAACATTCATACTAATCATGTTATTGGTACTGTGGATTTCTACATGAAATTAATATTGTTTAGAACACTTATTTTGACTGTTCATTTAACAGTATTGGGAGATTAATGCAGAGGCATGAAGAGCCATGGTTAGAATACTTTGTATATGTGATGCCCTTGTTTTTGTTTTCTTTCTGTGACAGGCGCAGGCAGGTGTGCACGGTCTTTGGCTGATTTCTTGGCGGGTTCTTCCCATTCTTAAGGAGCATCTCGTCCCGGAAGAATCCGCCAGAGTATTTCGTCTCCTTACATAGGTGTGAATCCTCTACTGTCTCTGGATCGTATACTATATACAGTAATATAAGTTGTCAGCATGTCCTAACGTAAGTTTTCTTGATCTTCTTTTAGTTGTCGGGCATGCCACACCCCTTCCTGCGTCCTGAGTTCCTGTGTACCCGTTTTCTATTGTGGATGCGTTTTTGTTTTTGACACCCGTTCTTGGGCACGTTTTGGATTTGTACCTCTTTTTGTGATTATGTGCTTGAACTTTTTACGAACTGAAATTAAAACGTTTTGGATTTCTACCAAAGCCTCTGAACTCTTTCCGCATCTAGGTCTCTCGACTTTGAACACCTGACATACTTTCCACTTAAAAAATTTATGCTGTGATTGACGACAGCTAAAAGGGTCATTTTTGAGGCTTTCATATTGACAAAACTACGGTGGCCCAGAACTGCAACACCTACAAACTCTGAAACAGAATAAAAAAGGTAAATTTATTATTATTTTTAAACAAATATACAGACAACATATCCTGAAACAAACTTACAAACTCTGATTTCTCAGAACTCTGAAATTTACAAACCGTCACGACTTCTCCCAACTTGGGAGGCCAGCCCACCTCATCAACCCCACCTGCAAGGGCTCAACGGAATACAAGAGGCCTCCGAGCAACCTAGTCGGCGCCTGATCATCAAACTGTTAAGGTTGATCTGCTTGCAAGTATAGTTCTACGTCATTTGGTGCTCCGCCCTCTAACCGCTTCGCTATTTGTTTAATCCTCGAGGCCCCGCCTCGTCTCTGAGAAAGCTTAATAAACTCGCCACCCAGCTGGGTGCAGTCCACTTCCTATAAAGGCGGGAAATACCCGCCGCACTTCCTACTTTACAACTCAGCAGAAAGCTCCTGACAGTGGAATGTAATGATGGCGAATGAATATTGAAGTTTTTGCTTGAAGTGCTAAGCTTCCCTTAAGAGGGGAGACACACATGTCTGCTTCGTTTGCCTAGGCCCAAATCACACGATGACTGAATATGTGGCCTGCCAGGCGCTTCCCACGGCTCTTGACAGTGACGGAAAGCGTTCGAGGCTTGTCGACCCACGCCGGCTCAGCGATCATGATTATGATCGAGACAGGTTAGTGCAATGTCGTTTAAGAAAAACAAACAACATGGCAGTCCTGTGCGGTACACTCGGCAAGCTCAATTCGTAGAACCTGAGATTATGATGATAACTCAGGGGTTATTCTTGTTGACTTTTTTGCCTGCCTGCCTGCTTGCCCAAATAGTAATTCTGACCTCACCTCACAGGATAACCGACCTGTTCAGTCCGACCTTCAGCCTGCTCCTCGAACACCAGCACTCCAGCCCCAGTCCACCACAACCTGCCCACCGGCCTTGTCTCCCTCCACCAGCATTGCTGCACAATTGGCTTCCTCTGGACCTCACCCCCCTCGAGCAAGACACTGACCCTTGATTAAAGAGTTTATTTTGAGCACAGTCAGCATTTGATTTCTCTGCTTTTCGGCTTACATCACACAAACTCTGAAAGAAATACTATTTCCCGACATTAATTTACAAACTTGAAAAGTAGATTACAATTTCCTAAAACAAATTTACGAACTCTGAAACTAAATTCGAATTTTCTGAAAGAAATATTATTTCCTGAAACTAATTAAGCGAACTCAGGAACCAAATAACAATTTCCTGACACAAATTTACAAACCTGGAAAGTAGATTAAAATTTCCTAAAACACATTTATGAACTCTGAAAGAAATACTATCTCCTAAAACAAATTTACAAACTTAAATATACAAGTTCCTGAAATTGTAACTTTTTTTCAGAATTTTTTAAAGAAATTTCAGGACATTTAGCTGTGCACTCCCGAGCCACCATAGAAAACCAACCAAATAACAACCTTGTTTTGGACATGAGGACAAGGGTGTTGTAGGTAAACTCTCCAGTTTACAGTGATGTTAACACTGACTCTGTTTGACTAGTATGGGGTACTCAATATTTTGATATTGAATACCATGTGCTCTGCCTGTCTGTTAGTGTTTTTGCCATATTCCTGTCACATTACATTATCTGTCTGGCTTCCCTGTCCCATGAAGAGCCGTGAACACAGATCTCACGGACCGTTGGACTTGATTTTGTTTAACCTGCGAGAACGGCAGAAACGCAGGGTTTTTCTTGAAGCTGCCGTCTTTGCCGAGGAAGTTCTCGGGGTTGAAGGTCCAGGGAGTCTTCCAGTGCGGCTCCTCTCTCAGCACCGAATTAGAAATTTACAACTTCTTATTTCATATACAGACTATGCTCAGTTTGAGATTGAATGTGTTGTGTGCGAAATAATTGTTGAAAAGAAAATATTGTGAACTTTATTTAAGAAAGTGAATATACTAAAATAAATAATCATGTCTGGAACAAAACCTAAAACAGTTTAAAAAAAAATCAGAGAAAAGAAGAAGCAGGATGGAACAAAAGTGTATTTGAGTGAAGAGGGAACTGAAACTTACGTTATCAAGACGGGAAAAGCAAGTTTTCTCACAACAATGCGCAGAAGATAAGAGGCCAGAGAAAAGGAAAGTAGCAGAGAGAAAACCACAAAGCAATCGGTGGATGCTACATCTGTCAAAGGAAAGGTCACATGGCTCGTGAATGTTACAAAAAACAGAATAAAGCCAGGACGAGATGATGATGAGGAAGAAGCGTGACTAGAGAAAGTAAATAGAGAAAAGACAAAGAAAAGTTCAGAAGATACAGAAGAAATAAATTACTACGTTCCAGAAATTGCAAACAATAACTCAAACAAAGCAGACATTTATTTACTCAGTCAAATGAAACCGATTACAAACTTAAACCAGAAATTATACTACTAATTAATGTTCGTCACATGCTATTTTAGTAGATACTGGAGCGGAACGAACAGTAATCAGTGACAGCAGGAGATAAAACCATAAGAGTAATTTCAGCAAATGGAATTGTGAAAATCAGTCCAATCAGTGAAAGACTGACTGTTCAGTTAAAACAAGATAGTGATTTGATTACTGCAAAAGTCTGGTACATATTTTCAAAGAGTAAATGCAGCAGTACAGCAGAGGGCGCAAAATGTATCAAATCACATAGGTTGCTCAAGTGGGTTGAGATCTTTCCAAACGCTAAACCAGATGCACTCATTACACTATACACTATTGCAACAGTTTATTTTCATGTCTTAACGAGAAGGAGCTGTCTCGCCTGCAGTTGATTCAGAACTCTGCAGCGAGAATTCTAACCCGCTCAAGTATAAGAACTCAAATTTCTCCGATCCTTAAAACTCTTCACTGGCTTCCAGTTTCTTTCAGGATCAACTTTAAAATTCTGGTTCTTACTTTCAGAGCTATTCATGGTCAGGCTCCTCCTTACATCACTGATCTGATCCAGCCTTACACCCGAGCTTGGGCTCTGAGGTCTGTGGATCAGAATCTACTGATGGTTCCTCGCACACAGTTCAGGACCAGAGGAGAGAAATCCTTCCAGACTGTTGCTCCTAAGCTTAAGAACGATCTTCCACTCTCTTTGCGCTTGATGGAGTCTACTGACTCTTTTAAGAAACATCTTAAGACGTTTTTATTTGTTCAGGCTTTTCCTTGGTTTTCTGGAACTCCTGTTGTATTATCAGTGTTATCTTGACCTTTAAAGTATATACTTTATTGAATATTGTTTTGATCATTTAAGCGCTTTGTGACCCTGGTCTGGAAAAGCGCTGTACAAATAAAAATGACTTACTTACTTACTTACTCACAGTAGCCAAAGCATTATGTAAACACATAGTTCCTCAGTTTGGAATTCCGGAGATCATCAGAAGTGACAACGAATCACATTTTGTCAATGATTGACAGCAACAGACAGTGCACATTGGTGACCAGGTCTTTATCAAGGTCATCAAGCGAAAGGCGTGGAAAAGGGATCGCTGAGAAGGACCGTTCCGGGTTCTACTTCACCACCCCTACGGCTGTTGAAGGAAATATCCCCTGGATTCACTTTTCCCACTGCAATCTGTGACATCTTGACAACCCTCCATGGCCTGAGCCTGCAGACCACAACTCATCCAAGCAACAATAAGATGCAGGACTTCAAACTACTGAGCTGAGACAACAACATTGTTCTGACAGGGTTTTCATCGTGCTAGTAACCTCTGACTACCCTGAGCACTGCAACAATGATTTTTTTTTTTTTTTTTTTCTACGCCCCATACTCACCACCCTCTTCCTAACCACTTTCGTCATCTGAGCACCATGGGCATGGTGGGAAACACCAGCCACAACTGACATAATGGACGGTAAAAAGGACAGTATAGAAAGAGCATACCAAGCCCACGTGACCTACACCTAGCCGAATGTAACAAATGGGAACCTTTCTTTCCAGTTGGTTTTGAGCGATCCAGACCCATCTTTAGCAGTGACATAGAGAGAAACCAGAACTTCACTTTTTTATTTTTTTTAGGTAGCGACACCACTGGTAAAGATTTGGGTAAAATGAATGTGAATCGCACCACTACTATTGAAGTTACACAACACATGTCCACATTTGGTGGATGTGCGGAGATATGGGGTTACGACAGAACCTGCCCTCTCAGTGGAACGGACTGTGTATGTTGGTTAAACTGATCATGCCAGTCACCACAGTTGCCTTCAGTCCAGAAACAGCACTCTCTTTGGATGACTCCGCCTTGAGTAGGAATAGGGCAAGAGAGCAGTTGGTTGGATGGGGAAGGACGACCCCACTTACATCGCTGCCATTGGTGTCCCTACGGGTGCCCCAGACCGGTATAAGTTGGCTGATCCCATAGGTTCAGGATTCGAGAATTTCCCTGTCATCACCGCCATCTTCCCCGTAACCACCCATCAAAAACATAGACCGTATTAGTCACATCCATTACAATGTCCAACATCTTGGTAATTATACAGAAGCTGATTTCTCGGCTATTCACAAACAATTGCATGACACTTCCCTTTAGTACAAACCAGGGTACTTTGGATTCCGAATCCACATATATTGAGGTGGAATGTTTAGATTAGTAGGAGTTATTATAAGGAAAATTGGAAAATCGCAACAAGTCACAGTATTTTGATGAAAAATGTAAAACTAAAACATGAATGTTTATTTACTACATTAATATTACAGGAGGGAAAAACATAAAGAATTTATGTTGCTTATAGTTTTATCACAATAAACATGTAGTGATGTTTGCTGCGGCTCAGAATGAGCTGGAAGGAAGGAGTTTGCCAGGTTAGAGTTTCGTTTCCCGAGAAATTACAGTTTGTGCATTAAGATACAGTGACCTTCAACAAGATAGGGGAGCTAAACTCAGCGTGCAGGCTGAGCTCACCGACTCGTACAGAAAAGAGGTCTTTGCTGGCTGCGTCCAGCAATAAATGAACAAACTGTTTGTATTCAAGTGTGTCATCATCTGAAATATGGGAAAAAAAAGCCAGCAAGCAGAGAGGTTCTTCAGTGGTTTGGGACGAGCCATGCCAAGCGCCTCTCCACTCCTTGCTGGTGGTAACAGACTGGATTCTGACTCTGTTTGTTATTCTAACACTTCATGTTCTCATTCTGATTGTCTGGGAGAAAATCCCTGACATAAACTAATTGAAAATGTATTATGTATATACAGTATATTATTTATTTATATTTAAAATTTAAATAGTAAAGTGGGATTGTGGGGGTGAAATATGGGGGTATATTGTTAAGACATCACCATAGCCGCCTGTTGCTCTTCGCATAAGCTCTCTGTTTCCTCTTGCTGAAAACTCTTCTGCCTGATCCACCAGAGATTTTATTGTGTCATAGCCGACCAAGACCACCGTTCTCTGCATGTCCATGTGCATCGTTATGACTGGACCGTAGCTTAAACTCAGTTGGATTCAAATGAAAACAAAAGACAAAACTGATTCTTCAGTCCTGATAATATTATTAACACCGTCATAACTTGAGAAATGTTTTGAAATGAGCCTTCCGATCAACCTGAAACAGGTTTCCTGCAAGAGGAAGTCCAGTCGAGCCTGGAGGGAGCTTGTGTCTGGTGGTGCCACTTAACCATCAGAGCAGAACCAGGATAAACGTCACCAGGATCAAAGTGGCTGAGAAGTCACGGGATGCCAACAATGAATTCTCTTCTAAGTTTATAACTTAGTTAAACAGTGACCAGAGGCAAACCCTTTATACAGCAGGGGACTGTTAAATATTAAAATATTTCACAGATGTGTCCTGTGATGAACTTTGGAGGTGCAGGATATACAAACACACATCTTTGGTAAGTGTTTACCACAACAAGTCATCCACCTCGTGTTGTTACCTCTATCCATGACCCTCATTGTTTCTTCTCTTCTTCATTTTTGGCTCATCCTCTCCAACTGTCCAAACATCTGACCTTCCTAACTTTGTCTCCCAAACTTCACCACATGTTCAATTAACACATATCTGATCTTGTCCTTCTCACTGCAGAGATTTGTGATCGAGCTTTGGCATATTTGTACAAAGAGATGATCATTCATCTTGTGCTATATTCTTGCATGAACGTCACTGTGGTTGAAATAATTCCCCAATCATAAATGATTTAACAATAAATGGTAACATTGGGCTTTCATGATGATTAATTATCATTCATAAACTAAATAAAAACATGTTCCAAAACCAATTATCAAATCATTTACCAGTCAAAATAAAGCGATAAATAAACAATATGACGCCTGGTCACCTGACCTCAAACCCACGACCAGGTTTCCACTTAAGCCCCTGATTAGCTCCGCCCTGTCTTGCCAGTTGTGACTTCTGTGGCGTCATGCCACCAGGTAAGCTCTCTGTGTGTGTGTGAATGTTTGCATGAACACTAACCAGTCCAGGTGTGCACCCCTAGCTGGCTATGCTAACTGTGGAGGGAGGAAAAGATGAACTTAGTGAGTTTGGTTACGATGAATAAGGAGGGGACAGAGGGAATGAGTGTGGCGTGTATGTGTGTGCATGTGTATCATTGACCATAGCTCTCCGCTTCCTGTAGACGGAGGCACTCCGTCACAGTCACGTTTCTCTTGAAGGTGCCATCTTTGGCGAGGAAGTGTTCCGGATTGAAAACCTCTGGATTCTCCCAGTGGTTTTCGTCGTTCAGGACGGAGTGCAACAGAGGGATGATGAAAGTGTCCTTAAACGACAAGATAATAAGTAACAAAAGTGTTCTGTACAGTACACTCAACTGGCTCAGAAATACCTTTGGGATTACGTATCCTCGGAAGGAAACGTCGTGCAGGGTGTAGTGAGGAAGGCCCATGGGGACAATGAATTTTATATACACATAAAATCCAAAATGTAAAACTTGTAAAAAAGGAAATTATTTTCTGCTTAAACTAGACTTATTATTTTAAACAAAAAACTATACAAATCACTGAAACTGTTTATATTGCAGTTTAATTTCATAAACATTTGATTCGAATGATTATCATAAAAAATCTATTGGTGGACTTTTAAATATTTATTTATGTAGCAGGACGAGGTTGTTGGTATTCCAGCCAATCCCGTCTTAGCCTTCTGGTTAAAAGGAGGCGGTGCGCACACTTCTCTCTCGCTCTGAATGGCTGGAGGCTGAGTTCCCACCTCAATCAGCGTCCTACGCTTCCGCTTCCGGGGTCAGAGGTAGGCTGTTAGCGACGACTGTGGTTCTCTCGTTGTGTTCTGTCCAGCTCTGTGGTAAGCTCATTGATCCTTTTGATAGATTCCTCTCTGGGTGTGTGCTTGGCTGCGTGTTGCTTCCCCTCTGCAACTTCTTTACAAAGTGGGTGACGCCGTTTCGTGCCGTGCTCCCCAGGAATGTTTTGATCGGTATGTGGCTAGGTGATTAGCACATATGGAGCTTTCCTCCTCCGGTTTTTTAGTTTATTTTTAACTCTGCTTTTATTGATCCCCCTAGGTCACTTAGCGCAGCCTCTGCTAAGACCACCCGCTTATTTCACTGCTGTTTTGTCTTGGGTTGTTTTATTTAAACTTCACCCGGAACTGCTGGGACGGATCGGGTGGCAACGATTCGCCCCTCCCGACCACCTCTGTGTCCCGACGGCCGACTGTGCGTGTGTGTGATTGGCTAATCGCACTAAGTCGAGCGAGCGACAGCGGACTGAGGCTCTGTGTCGCAGTTCACCCCGGACTCTTGAGTTCTTGTGTTCATTTTTGTTTACGTTTATTTCAATTGTGTCCGTTTCTTTCCGTGTGACTATTTTTGATCATTCTATGTTTTGTTGATTTGTCATTTGTTTAGTTTTACAGTTAAAGTATATTCATTTGTATTTTTTTCGTCATTGTCGTCACTCATTGTTAAAGTTTCACTCTATCTGCTCAGGAGCTGCCGTACTGCGGTGTCGGATTGGTGTCCCGGTGGTGGTGTTTCCCCCCTTTCTTTTGCACGTGGGTTTTGTTTGTAGTGTTCCCAGGGATCCCCCCTTTTCGTCGGACATCTCTCACCGTAGGTGTCAGCCCTGAGCAAGGGTAGTCGTAACCAGTATTGTTTTATTATTGTGATAAATTAATATATATAAATAATAAATATTCTTTCTGAATTACTGTCTCTGCTCCTTCCCACGAATGAACCTATGTGCTGACCTTTATATTAATATCCTCTGGGTGAAATTCCCAGGGTGGCGTTGTTGAACACACAAATTACATAAGTAATACTCTATCCGTGCTCGTGTCGCCACATTTATTACAACAAGAGTTAATTTGTTAGCGTGAATATGATTTAAAAAACTGATTTCTTGGTAATAAACGCTTAAGTTATTAAATCAATAGCAATGACATTGTACTGCCCAAAACTCATTTCAGGCAATCCATGTTTTATTTGCTGTCCGTCACATTAAGCACTTAAAAAATAAAAAAATACCATATTATCGTAATAGTATATGTAAACGGACATTCATATTGTCTTAAAACCCGCCAAACCTTCGTCCTCTAGACAAAATAAAACTTTATTTAGCCTCTACCCCCCTCTGCTGGTAGATAAATGCGCTAAAGTTGACACAAAAGTCGATCGAATTCAACAAACGATAATTGTATCATGACGTTAAAACATTAACGTTTCAACTTCTCTAATGTTTTTAATAAATGTTAGTCATTTCAATGGGAATGATGCCTGAAGGGGTCACAAACCAGTGTCTTTTTGAGCCGGTCCCAAGCCTGGATAAATGACGAGGGTTGTGTCAGGAAGGGCGTCCGACGTAAAATCTGTGCCAAAACCAAATATTCGAATCACAACCATGACTTCCATAGTGGATCGTTCGAGGCCCGGGTTAACGACGACCCCCTCTGGTGCTGATAACCTGAGGTGGAGGTTTGACTACATCAGGGTTCGGCTTGGAGTCCCTTCTTGTTTGCGGTGGTGATGGACAGACTGACAGATGAGGTTAGACAGGAATCTCCATCACTATGATGTTTGCAGATGACATTGTGATCTGTGGTGAGAGCAGAGACCAGGTGGAGGCGCTGTAGATGTGGAGATATGATATAGAAAGGAGAGGAATGAAGGTTAGTCGCAGCAAGACAGAATATATGTGTGTGAATCAGAGGAACCCAAGTGGAACCATGAGGTAACAGGGAGTGGAGACGAAGAAGAAAGAGGATTTTAAGTATTTAGGGTCAACAGTCCAGAGCAGTGGAGATTGTGGAAAAGAGGTTAGGAAATGTGTTCAAGCTGGATGGAATGGGTGGAGAAAAGGGTTCTCTGTGGGAGTGAGGAAGATGGATAGGATCAGGAATGAAACAATCAGAAGAACATGTTAGATGTTTTGGAGATAAGGTGAGAGAGGCCAGAATGAGATGGTCATGTACAGAGGAGGGATAGTGAGTATATTGGCAGGAAGTCTAGAGGAAGACCTTAAGAGAAGGTTTATGGATGTAGTGAAAAAGGACATTAAGTTGGTTGGGATTAGAGAGGGGGCTACAGAGAACAGGGTTAGATGGAGGAGGTTGATTCACTGTAGAAGAAGAAGTTAGTCATGTCAATGGACATTAATTCAATAACACAAAACAAAGTTTGATTTGCTATTATAGTTTTTAGGTTGGAATACTTAAAAACTAGAATGGAACAAAGAGACATGTTTTACAGTGGATAAGGTGTGATTTTTATTTTAAAGAAAACATGTTTCTGCAAAGACAAAACATTGAATTTCACCAAGTAGCGTTTACAAGACATATGTTTTCATGGCTATGAAAGAACATTAACATTTATAGTAGTGATGGTCTGATAAACATGTGTGCCTGATTAGTGGTCCCTTTATATAAGTGATAGTCTGGTGAAGCTTCATGAAGCATTGTCATGTTGTTTAGAGGTCAGTAGGTGGCGCCATCAGTTTAAAAAGATGTGCTGTTTCATGATAACAAGTGTTCAAAACAAAGAAGTGAAAATAGAAAATAGTGCAGAGTGCACTAGACTTCCATCTAGTGGAATCTGAAAACAATGACACTGCTTTATGAAGCTTCATCAGACACAAATTCATAGAGGCTTCTATATTAAAAACCGAGAGGAGGCAGCGACTTTACATTTCATGTCAGAATGAAGGTATGAACACAGTCTTATCATTAAAAGTTGGTGACCAGTCGAGGGTTACCAAATTATCCTGGTAGAGACTTCAGCAACTCAGAATTCCAAATATTAAGCGCCACCTATGTTTATGTTTTTTTCAAAATGTATATCTAGATTTCATTCTTTGAAATGACTAAATCTTCCTGTTTATTTGACGCGCAGCCTGGCACGGAGCTCATGCTGACGCGGCAAATTTGCAAAGCTGCTGTATTCGGGATCCAGGTCGATGCTGTCCGGACCACCCGGGCTTGAGACTGTGAAGTACTGCATTAAAGTCACCAAGAAAATAAAAAGTTCCATCCGGCCCAGCGCCTCGCCAACACAGGCTCGTTTTCCTGTCGGATGAGAAGAAACCAAACTTATGAGCAAGACGTAAAAACAAGTTTCAGCACGTGATGATATTGACCTGCAGCAAAGGGCATGAACGCCACGTTTCTCTTGCAGGTGCCATCTTTGGCGAGGAAGTGTTCGGGATTGAAAACCTCTGGATTCTCCCAGTGGTTTTCGTCGTTCAGGACGGAGTGCAACAGAGGGATGATGACCGTGTCCTTAAACGACAAGACAATCAGTGACAAAAGCGTTCTGGACAGTACACTCAACTGGCTCAAAAATACCTTTGGGATTACGTATCCTCGGAAGGAAACATCGTGCAGGGTGTAGTGAGGAAGGCTCATAGGGACAATGTCCAGGCAGCGCTGAAACTCATGGATGACGGCGTCGGTGAAGGGAAGACACTTTTTGTCCTCCTTTGGAGTTCTGTCGCCAATCATGGAGTCGATCTCTTTCTGCATTTTTTCTGAAGACGCAGGACGGTTTGTGAAATGAAGACATCATCACGAGTTCGGGACTCACACTGGATGTGCGGGTGTTTTATCAGAGCACTGAGTCCGAATCTGATGGTGGAGCTGGTCGTTTCAGTCCCCCCCAGAAATAGATCACTGTGGAGACCAAGTTGTCCTGGTGGAACTCAGAGTTGGGGTTGTCCTTCTCCTAAACAACAAACAGAGATTCTAAATTGTATTTGTTTATAAGCCCAAACATGTAGTTTGGGTGAACTGGGAACATCTGGAGGATGAAGCTTGTTTTTCAGCTCAAACATCCGAGAAGCTTTTGCCGACATCCCTGTGGAGGTTGGGGACATCAAACATGAGCACCTCCTGATCTAAGGCCATGGTTCTCAGCAGGTTAAAAGTGGATTGTGTTCTCCGGGTTGGGATTGCGCCCTTGCCTCAAGTGGAGAAGTTAAATTATCTTGGGGTCTTGTTCTCGCTTGAGGGTGTTTGGGAATTGGAGTTTGGTTGGCGAATTGGTGCAGCAGGGGCGGTATTGCATTCACTCTTCCGCACTTTTGTGCATAAGAGAGAGCTAAGCCAAAAGGCAAAGCTCTCTATTTACTGATCAATCTTTTTCCTCACCCTCACCTACGGTCATGAGCTTTGGGTCATGACGGAGAGAGCGAGATCTCGGATACAAGCGGCTGAAATGAGTTTCCTTCGACGGGTGGCGGGCGTCTCCCTTAGAGATAGGGTGAGAAGTTCTGTCACTCGGGAAAGACTCAGAGTAGAGCTGCTGCTTCCCTGCGTAGAAAGGAGTCAAATGTCACAGTCACATGTTTCAAATGTTGACGTCTTCCTATCCAAGATGCAGTAAGTCCCTCATCATGACTATGTTTTGAACTTATTACTTTATAAAGTTCTTCCCCGTCTGAAATCTTAGCAAACAAAGGGCAATGAGAGTCCATTATGATGTAGTAATGGCTTCACTCCTCCTTCAGCCAGCTGTAACCATACCCCACTTTGTTCATACGACAAGTCCCTTGGAGGTGGAGACTCCCGGGATTGATGCGCGGTGACAAACCCTGATGTTTGACCAATCACATCAGAGTGGGCGTGGTCATGGTAAACAAGATTTTCGCCTCAGAAAAATGTGTGTTTTCAGTGGACGGGGCTTAAGCATATTTTGTAATGTAAATATTTCAATGAAAAGAGACTTTTGTACAAGCAGACACATACTGATGATTACAATAGAGGTGTTGTGTTATCCCAGGGTCAAGGTGACCCAAAGTCCTAGAAGCAACACGAAGAAATAAACTATTTGTTTTCGGGCCTTCGGGTCACCCAGGGATAACACAAGGTTTAACAATTATTTTTTTTTTGCGATTAACTGTACAGGAGATCCACAGAAACACAGATCAGGAATGACCTGCATCTAAGTGTAAGTAAGTAAGTAATATTTATTTATATAGCGCTTTTCGAGACCAGGGTCACAAAGCGCTTAAACAATCAAAACAATACTCAGAAAAGTACATACTTTAAAGATCAAGATAATACTGAGAACAACACAGGAGTTCGAGAAATTCAAGGAAAAGCCTGAACAAAAAGAAACGTCTTAAGATGTTTCTTAAAGGAGTCTGTAGACTCCATCAAGCGCAAAGAGAGAGGAAGATCGTTCCAAAGCTTAGGAGTAACAGCCTGAAAAGATTTCTCTCCTCTGGTCCTGAGCCGTGTGCATGGAACCATAAGTAGATTCTGATCCACAGACCTCAGAGCCCGAGCTGCGGTGTAAGGCTGGATCAGATCAGTGATGTAAGGAGGAGCCTGACCATGAATAGCTCTGAAAGTAAGAACCAGAATTTTAAAGTTGATCCTGAAAGAAACTGGAAGCCAGTGAAGAGTTTTAAGGACCGGAGAGATGTGAGTTCTTCTACTTGAGCGGGTCAGAATTCTCGCTGCAGTGAGAGAGTTCTGAATCAACTGCAGACGAGACAGCTCCTTCTTGTTAAGACATGAAAACAAACTGTTACAATAGTCCAGACGAGAAGAAACAAACGCATGGAATACAAGCTCTAGATCATGTTCCGACAACATTTTCCTAAGTTTAGAGATTTTTCTCAGTTAAAGGAAACAGTTTCTGGTCAGTTTTCTGCCATGTCGAACAAGAGACATGTCTTTATCAAATACAACACCCAGGTTTCTCAGGCTCAGTTTGACAGACTGACCTAAGTCACCCAAGTACTGACTCAACCCTGGAATCTTATCATCAGGAGCAATCACCAGTGTTTCAGTTTTGTCCACATTTAGCTGTAAAGTGTTTTCACTCAGCCATTGTTTGATTTCTAGCAAACAATTGACTAAGCTGTTCAGCCTCTGGGGCTCAGTTGGATCGAAAGAGCAGTAGAGCTGGATTTCATCAGCAAAAATGTGATAAGAAACATCTGGAAATCTCTGAATGATTTTACCGAGGGGAATCAAGTACAGCAAAAACAATAAAGGACCCAGAACAGAACCTTGAGGGACTCCACACAACAGATCTGCCGATTCAGACCTCATTTGATTGGCAGATACACTAAAACTGCGCCCAGAAAGGTAAGATGAGAACCATTCTAACACAGACCCAGACAGTCCCACTTCATCCCTGGATCTGTTGATCAACTGTGTCAAAGGCTGAGGACAGATCCTCGAGAACCAGAACAGTGAATTTACCCGAGTCAGCCGACATCATGATGTCACTGGACACTTTCAATAAAGCTGTCTCCGTAGAGTGATGTTTACGGAAGCCAGACTGAAACTTCTCATGGATGTCGCTCTGATCCAGGAACAAAGACAGCTGCTTAGACACCACCTTCTCCAAGATCTTGGACAAGAAAGGGAGCTTAGAAATAGGCCTGAAATTACTGAGGTCAGTTGGGTCTAAGCCTGGTTTTTTGAGCAGAGGCTCCACAATGGCAAAAAACCCCTGTGGAAAGGGAGAGGTTCACCATATTGGTAACCCAGGGGCCAATTACATCAAATACTTTGATAAAAAGCCTACAAGGAAGGACGTCATCTGAGCAAGAGGAGGGTTTCATCTTGTTCACTAGTGCCGAAATATCACCCAAAGATACAGCAGTGAAGGAGGACCAAGAGGAGGAGAGGGGCTCAGAGACAGTAGGGGTTCCAAACAAAGGGGGAGAGATTTTCTCTTTGATCAATTTAATTTTGTCAATGAAAAATCTCAACAATGCATTGTTGTCAGCTTCACAGAAGACAGGCGTGATTTGAGGAGCAGGAGACACGAGAGAATTAATCGTGTCAAAGAAAACTTTCGGGTTTTTCCTATTTGCTGCTACCACTTTTCTGATGTAATCAGATCTAGCAGTTTCTACCATCTCATTGTAAGAAGTCATCAGATCCCTGAGGTAAAGTCTATGCACCTGTTAGATTGGAAATTATTCTACACTATACGTATACGCCATAAGTTAAATTAATGCTAAAAAGATGATCAAAATATAGAGTATAAAATACTAGCCTCATCTAAGAGCTTAAACGTTTAAATACACATTCACAACCAACATTTCACTTGCATACTGATATACACTGTGTCAAGGGTAGCTTGAAACAGACTAGAGATTATTCAGCGATTTAATGAAGGACTGTCTGTCTGCTCTGTTCACACCTGTGGACGTGAAACAAAAGGGCACACCCAAAAGAGGGGGGCTGGAAGACAAAGGAACTTGCCCACACAACAGGCAAGGAAGGAAGTTACTCTCCAGGTGACTCGAAACAGAAGTTAACATAAAAGAACCACTGCCCCGGAATAGGCGACCCCCTGGACAGGAAACTTTCCCTTAAATGTAGAGACAACTCATAACCAGAGACCGTCTTTCCCGGAGCTATTGACCTGTACAGCTGCCGGCAAAGAGCGAGTCCGATCGATCGTAAAAGTTTCTATGTTTGTTTGTTTTGAAGCGGTGAATAAACGGCCGTACACTCTGAATTGATCCTTTTTTCTCCATAAAGCAAAGTATTAAGACCCGGAGGTGACGTCGTGTTGGAGCGACGGAAACGGACTCCGGTTTTATCCGTTATACACCTCAAGTTTAGTGGACTTCCAGAGACGCTCAGTCTTTCGACAAAGTCTCTTCAGACTCAGGAGATCTTCATTTGTCCAAGGGCACCGTTTTTTCTGAATTTTCAAGTTCGATTTAACAGGTGCCACTTGATCCAGTATTTCAACACAGTGATCAGTGAAACAGTGAATCAAACTGTCCACGTCTGGGCAGTCATCAAAGGAAAGACGGTCAAACATAGCAGAAAAACTGCAGTATCTGCTGAGATGACACGCCTCTGACACCTAACTTTCAAAGGCTTAGGTTCAGGGATGAAGTCCAGGTTAAACAAGACAAGAGAATGATCACTCAGATGGACATCATGTACAGATACATTAGAAATGTCCAGGCGAAGAGTAAAAACTAAGTCTAAAATGTGGCCTTTTTGATGAGTGGGTTCAGAAACATGTTGCTCAAAATTAAAGGCTTCTGTTAAAGTTAAAAGTTCTTTAGCAGAACAAGATGTGACGTCATCAACATGAAGATTAAAGTCTCCAAGAATAAGGACAGATTCCATTTGAATAATGGAAAATAAGAAGTCACTAAAGTCTTTCAAGAACACCGCCGCAGGACCAGGCGGGCGGTAGATTGACACACAATAGAAATGTCTTGTAGAACCAACCAAGATCATCTGAGATTCAAAAGAAGTGAATTCCTGTGTCTGAATCACTTTGCAAGAACAACTCTCCCTAAAAACAGTGGCAAGACCTCCTCCACGACCAGAGAGGCGAGGCTTCCCCAGGACAGCGCTCCCTACTGGACAGAGTTCGTTCAGATGAATAAACTCTTCCTCTCTCTGCCAAGTCTCAGAAAGACATAATAGATCCAAATTAACTCTTGTGAAAAGATCATTAAGAATAAAGGATTTATTAGTAATGGAGCGAACATTAAGAAGTCCCACATTCAGCACCGATGACGTCACTGACGACGCCGCGTCACTGACAGGCGCGCAGAGCGGGATCTTTTGAAGCGAACAGCGGTCACGTGGGTACAAGCTGTCACTGAAGTTCAACTCGGTAGTAAAAGCCGAATTAAAGAGAGGAAAAGAAAAAATCTTACCACCTTTCGTTGAGCTCTGGACAGACGGCAGCGCTGATGTGTTGTCATACTCTGCAGCGAGAGGAATGTCGATCAAACATCGACAACGTCTGATGACGTCAGAGTTGTTCCGAGCGATCGCGACTGCACGTCTCATCCTGACCTGAACTCCAGACCGACTCGATCGCTTGTGGAAATCGCCCGGTACCCGAGAGATCAAACGATATTCCACAGAGTCCGAGTCGATGAGAAGCGGAGCCGGAAACATATTCACCGGACGTTGGTAACGGTCGCGGTTATAATCCACCATCGACTCTCTGATGTTGAAAAGAGCATCACGATCATAGATTCGAGATGCTTGAGACATATCTTTAGTGATATGAGCATAATATCTGGACAAGTAGTCGTTAAAACAACTGTTTTTGGCAATTATTGCAGGAGCTTACGTTCAAGCAGCCGATCAAAGGCTCACCGGAAGCGGAAGTGAGTATACTGTGAATTTGTAAGTATACTTACTGAGTAAGTGTGAGTATACTGTGAATTTGTAAGAGTCATATGTGGGTGTTTTTGCAAGGGACCACTTGTGTCAAAGTTATTAGTTTCGCCTGTTTTGTGACACAAGGACCTATTTCAGTGGGACGCCTGCAAACTTCGGTCGCGTTCAGACTGTGCTTTTGCACAAGTGTGTTGTTCTCAAGGAACCAGATCCATATTTCTAACATCATGCATGCGGATAAGGAAGCAGTCAATGAAGTCCCTGGGGGAGCTGCGGTCGAGGGTCTCCACGTGCCTCTGGATCTCCTTGTTAATAAACTCTCGGATCTCCAGCATCTTGGCAAACACTGTGTGATGGTACCCTGGAAGCTGATCCAACACCCGCGGGAAGAGGTTGTACATCTGGAGCGAGACATTCAGTGGTTTGACTGATGTAATCACCAAAAACTGGATAAAAAACAAAGAGCTCCATACCTGGCCAATGGGGCTTCCGCTGAACTTCACAATGTCATTGATGGAGTTGAGGAGTTGCAGGAACTCTTGTTCGTCGTAATTGAAGCGCCATCCGAACACGAGGCAGCAGATGATGTTGGACATGGTGCAGCCCAAGAGGAACGTGGGGTTAAAGACGGCACCTGGACACACAGTATAAGATAAACCTGTACTAATTTAAAATCTTTCATAAAGAGAGACTGTGGATCATTACGTTTTACAGCATCATCTCTTCAACCTGCATCATACATGACACAGACTCATCCCATTCTTTTTAACGTCTTTATATATATATTTTTTAATATTTTTAATTTTTTAATTTTCTTTTTTCCTTTTTATACATATGTTTCAGTATACACTAGACTGTACATAAACTTCCATGCCTCTTTGTTTCTATTTTCTTTGTAACATATTCTGGAGCTGCTGAACCGTGAATTTCTCTAAGGGGATGAATAAAGGATTGATCGATCCGTCCGTCCATCCATCCATCCATCTATCTAACGATGTTCAGCCGAGACTTACAGAAGATGAGGAAACACACTTTTGTTTATTATATACAGCAAAAACGTGTTGAGTAGTTCTGTCCTAAATAATGGAAGCTATTTTTTAATTGAACTGTGTGGTCTGTACTCAAATGTATGTACTAGTTGCTATGTGGTATGAAGGTGTATTGTAGCCAATTCAGGCGTTTTAATTTCAGAACTTTCAGAACTGAAATTTCCTGAGCATTTCTGCATTAAAGTGCACCTTTAAATGAGATGACCCAGTCTCTCAGGTGTTTGCTTTCCTCTTGAATCCACTCCTCCATCCCCTTCCTACCCATCCCGAAGTCCCTCAGGGTCGTCAGTGTGAAGCGCCTCAGCTGCCACCAGCGCTCACCGTTGCTGACCCCCAAACCTGCATGAGGATTATTTTAGAGCTCCGAGGGTACGATTTGGATAAAACAAGTATTTGGCTGATGTGCTACCGAAGCCTTTGGAGGCTTTGAACAGAGACGGCATTGGTCCTCTTCCTATGAAGTCATCTGCCTGGTCAACCAACGCTTCTTTTACCGCATCATGACCCACTAGGACCACTGTCCGCTGCCAGCCCAGGTACACCGTCAACACCGGCCCATAGGTTTTACTCATCTAGAAAACAATCATCACAAACTCAATTAAAATAAAGTTAAGATCAGCATATTTAGGGCAACACAATATGTTATTCATAATCTCTGTGATGATAAGTTTGTCATCACCCCAGGGTCCCCCAGGTAACAACCCGCTTTACAGCGGTAGGTTGGAGATGCCACTTGCAGTCATTTCCATAATGGCTAAAGTTCCACGAAGCGTCCGTTACTCTAGTCATGATAGTAACCTGTGGTCTCTCAAACACATCTGCTACTTAAGATCACTGATAAAATAGCAGCTCAGATTATTACTTTTCAAAATTTTCATGTTCAAATTTTACATTGAGTTGCTTTAAGACAGAAAAAATGCATCAGAAAATGTCTAATTTGTTCTATTAAAATGACAATGTCATGGATGATGACAGTCCAGTCCTCTCAACACTGTCATCAGTGAGCAGAGAAGCAGATGGAGTGCACAAATGCTCCTTCCCAGATGCAAAACAAATAGACTCAAGGACTCATTCATTCCTAGGGCTATTAGATTAGTTTGGGGGCAGGAGTGGAGCGAAAGTATCATAATGTTCTATTCTATGTTAGTCTTTGTATCCTTAGTCTTTGTTATTTTTCTTTGATCTATGTTCTTTATCTTTAGACTTAGATTGTATCATATTGTTCTTTCTCTTTATTTTTTACTTTGTTCTTGTTCTTATTTTATTTTTATTTTCATGAATAATTGCTGTATTGCTGTGTCTAATTGGAAAAAAAAACAATTTCCCAAAGGAGACCTCCTGAGGGATTATTAAAGTTCTACCTAACCTAACCTAACAAGTACTTCTGCTAATATTAGGCTCAAATCTGGTGGTTCAGGTTTAGGAAATTATATTTCCTGAAGGGTCACGTAATAAAACATGGCTGTTTCAAAGCCATAAAGTAAATAAAAAATGCAAAAAAAAAAAGGAAAATAAAAACCACAGGAACAACTCTTGATATTATATATTAATGTTTTGTTTATGTGATGTTAAAGTACAAGATACAAATATTAATTAATTATATATCAATATTTTGGTTTTATATTAATTTTTATATGTAATAAAGAACATGTTATTTGTAGAAATGAAACAGAAATAAAAAAGGGGAATAGATAGACAACAGAGCTGTTAGCTTGCTTAAACAATTCTCATTATTCAATACATGTTATCTGAATTTTTATTAGACCTGCAGATCTTCCTACCTTTATATAACTCCTGAAAGGGACGTTCTTGTCCAGCTGAAGCACATTTCCAATGACAGGAAGAGCCCAGGGTCCAGGAGGCAACTTCTGGCTGCTTTTCATCTTCAGCAGCAAAACCAGGATCAGCCCGGCCAGGAACGCTGTTGTCAAAAACTCCATCGTGATCCTGTGAATGCTTCTGCTCACAGACACTGAATGAACGGCAGGACTTTTTTAAGCCAGCTGTTGATCTCTCCACAGAGTTGACAGCTTCTCCTGCACTCTCACCTGGTTGTTTACCTCTGGCTCAAGCCCGACTTTTTTCTCAAACTTTTTTTGTAGCTTATTTAAAGACACAGTCGTGTTTCAATTGGTGACACAACATATTTTTAAATAGGAGATTTAAATGTGATGATAAAAAACAAAACAAATACTTTTTAAAGTAGTTTCTTTGTGTTTGTGATAAGTGGGTACATATTTGTCCTTTAGTTAAAAAAAAATTACTTAGGTTATTCTTTATTCTTCTTTGTTTAAAACATTCATCATATGTTATAAGTACTGTGGATTTCTACATGAAATTAATATTGTTTAGAACACTTATTTTGACTGTTTATTCAACACGTCCTCACACCCGAGGCGTCATACCGTCCTACGCCGTGCAATTTCCCCCTGGCGTCCCTAAGGTGACGTTACAGGGGGGACAAAAACGTCGGTTTTAGCCTACCCGGGTCACCCAGTAATATACAGGGCACTCCCCGACGTCGGATTCAAACGACCTGGGTTACATTTGTTGTCATTTGGCTACCGTAATTCTAAAACTATGAAGCGCACTTGAAATGTTTAATGTCAACACTGTGATTCTACCCCCGATTGTGCTTAACGACCTCGAACCACTTTGAGATCATACACGACGACCATAAATTGGTAAAAAATGCTTAATTTTTATTTTTTGAAGCTTGGATTGTTCACGCATCGCGGAAGTCAAGAGGCTCTTGCGGAGTAATACATGGTTAAAAGGTCCTGTAAAAGTGACTATATTGTATATTTTAGGTGTTACAACTCCATAATGTTGACATTGTTTTATGAATGAGTAAAATAAAGTCTGGATGTGCTATTTCGCTTGATCCTCTTTATAATCCGGTGCGCTTTTCTATGAAAATAGAACCTTTCATTGAGATTGCGTTTGTGGACATATGTTTTCTTTTTATTTAGTTGCGATTATGAGCGTCTATGTAACGTTTGTCAACAGTAATCGCGATCCTGCAGAGGTGACGTCACACACGCTAATAAACTGATCGTGCAGGAATGTAGAGCCGTCACACCACAGGAATAAAAAGAGATATTGTGCTTGTTTCTTTAAAAGTGCCATAGAATACAATTGTAGATGTGTGCTTGTATAAAGACCGAGTTAAGTTTTGTAATTTCAGCGTCAGCTAAAAAGTTTTAACACTGCCGCACATGCAACTTCCGCCAAACCTCCGGATGTTGACGTCAGACTTGTTGTTACTCGTCGTTAAAACTTAGCCTTTTAAACTATAATGTAACTCACACATGTATTTTGTTTGTTATTTTGAAAGGACGAAAATATATTTATTTTCCAATAAAAAGTTTGCTATATTGGTAGGTCATGGTAGGTGATTTATTTTATTAATATTCAAGATATTGATTTCATTTATCACTTCCGCATATTAATACAGATAACATATTTAACGTATTTAAGTATATAAGTATACGTTTATTTTAACCCTTTTGGATGAGGGATTAGATCTGTTGTAGTTCTTTTAAATGAAAGAATATATATAAAATAATAAGTATTTTATTTTAACAAAATACGTGTGTGAGTTACATTACAATTTAAAAAGCTAAGTTTTAGCGAACTAGCTCTCGTGTTAACGCACCACAGAAAGTTACATTACAAGCAATGAAACATTATTTCTGAGTCTTAAAGCAATAATTATATCTTACCTCAATAGACGAGTGACGCGCACCTGGTTCCATCAAGTTACTGCACAAACGTGGGCACAAAATGCTATCGATCTTTGTAAACAAGTCTGACGTCATCATCCGGGGGTTTGGCGGAAGTTGCGTGTGCGGCAGTTTGAAAACTTTTTAGCTGTATTTTAGCAAAATACAAAACTTAACTCGGTCTTTATACAAGCACACATCTGTGTGACGTCACCTCTGTACGATCAGTTTATTAGCGTGTGTGAAGTCACCTATGCAGGATCGCGATTACTGTTGACAAACATCACGTAGACGCTCATAATCGCAGCTAAATAAAAAGAAAACATATTTCCATAAACGCAATCTCAATGAAAGGTTCTATTTTCATAGAAAAGCGCACCGGATTATAAAGAGGATCATGCGAAATAACACATCTAGACTTTATTTTACTCATTCATAAAACAATGTCAACATTATGGAGTTGAAACACCTAAAAATATACAATATAGTCACTTTTACAGGACCTTTTAAGCATGTATTAATCCGTGAGAGCCTCTTGACTTCCGCGATGCGTGAACAATCCAAGCTTCAAAAAATAAAAATTAAGCCTTTTTTACCGATTTATGTTCATCTCTTAAAGTGGTTCAAGGTCGTTAATCACAATCGGGGGTAGCACTGTTGACATTAAACATTTCAAGTGCGCTTCATAGTTCTAGAATTACGGTAGCCAAATGACAACAGCGACACGTCACGTCACGTTACCATGGCAACGACGAGTTAGGCGTTGGGGTTGTCCTTCTCCTAAACAACAAACAGAGATTACACATTGTATTTGTTTATGGGTGTGATTGTCTACAGCATTAAGACGGTTAATATGAACGGGACTGCAAGTACATGATAGTCTGGCCCTAAAAATAAAAAGTTAGGAAAATACGTTTAAGATATTTTTCTATTGATAGTCTTTTTTATTATTATAGGTTCTAATAATTATGTTAAATCAAGACTGATATTTACTACGTTGTTTTTTTTCATTATCAATTTTCTCAATAATATATACCTGTGTGATGCCTGCAAACTCCGGTCGCGTTCAGACTTGTGCTTTTGCACAAGTGTGTTGTTCTCAAGGAACCAGATCCATATTTCTTACATCATGCATGCGGATAAGGAAGCAGTCAATGTAGTCCCTGGGGGAGCTGCGGTCGAGGGTCTCAACGTGCCTCTGGATCTCCTTGTTAATAAACTCTCGGATCTCCAGCATCTTGGCAAACACCTGAGGATTGTATCCTGGAAACCGCTCCCACACCCGCAGGAAGAGGTTTTACATCTGGAGCGAGACGTTCAGTGGTTTTGCTGAACTGATCACCAAAAACTGGATAAAAAATAAAGAGCTCCATACCTTGGCGATGGGGCTTCCGCCGAACTTCACGATGTCGTTGATGATGTGGAGGAGATGAAAAAGTTTTTGTTCAAATTAAGAAAATATGTATTTACCAAAATTAAAACCTTTTATTTTGGGTAAATATTCACTACAATATACTTGTGTGTTATGACACGAAGAGTGAGACTGGATCAAACACTACTCAATGATTGCAAGGAATAAAAAGTATATACAGATAAAATCCAAAATGTAAAACTTTAGAAGGAAATTATTTTCTGCTTAAACTAGACTTATTATTTTAAACAAAAAACTACAAAACACTGAAACTGTTTATATTGCATTTTGTTTAATTTGATGACAGAAAATTTGCAATGACATTGTACTGCACAAAACTCATTTTAGGCAATCCATGTTTTTTTGCTGTCCGTCACATTAATCACTTAAAAAATAAAAAAATACCATAGTATCGTAATAGTATATGTAAACGGCAGTGGCGGGCCGTGCATTTCACACCTAGGCCTTCACTGGTGTCCAACATGAACTAATCCACCTCTTAATGCCATCATTATGACTCCACGGCTATAGAAACCATCAATATTACACAGAAATGCAGTATAATAATAATAATGTCTATTTATATAGCGCCTTTCTAGACCAGGGTCACAAAGCGCATTGACAGCCATTCACACATACTGATGGGAGTAGGCTGCAACACATGGCGCCAGCACTGCCATCAGGGTAAAATGTCAGGGACACAACGACACAAGCTTGTCTGGAGCTGGAATTGAACCTGCAACCTTTTGGACCACAGGCAACCACTCTACCATCTGAGCTATGACGCACAGGGCATTGCATCACAGAAAGGTATCTCATGTAGCAAGAAAGAATGTCTAAGTCCATCCTCCTTTCTTTCCTCAAGAAGAGTTCGAACACTCTGTTGTACAGTTTATCTGTGCGTTTCAGTTCCAACAATAAGTCCCTTTCTATCGCTATGAAGTCTGCCGACCGTTCTTCACAATGTCCAGTTTTTCTGGAAAAGTCCGTCTTGAAAATGGTTTTGTGAGCATAAGTGCGACCAAATCAATGTCTTCTCCTCCGTCAGCCATTGTTAAAAAAGTTATGAAATCCACTCGCAAAATATTTGAGTTTGCGCCGCTGGCTATAGATGCTTTGCTGGATCTGACGAGTATTTCTCTGAACATCCAATCAAAGGACGTGAAAATGCTGACGTCACAGGACACCTGCAAGAAGGCCTAGGTGTTGCCAACTAGACATCTGATTGGTTAAAGCAACAGCGTCATTGCCACTTACTTTAAACTACAGACGCCAGCACTGTCGATTCTGAAGGCGTCGAGGCAGATTTTTGACCCTGGCAACACATGATGGCTGAAATAGGATTGGATAAAAGCTCTAAAATAAACATACACTAGTGGAAGCAGCGCAATCAAGAGAAAATCTATGAAATGAAGAGAAAGACTATTGGAAATAATTTAATACTAATAATATTATATAATTATATAATATTATATATAATAATATTCATGGAAAAAATATATTAAAACATAAGTCAGTGATTCTGTCTGATATAGTTTAGGCCAGCAGAGAAGGCCTTGCTGGCCCTGACAGTCCACCACGGGTAAACAGACGTTGCTATCGCTTAAAATCCGCAAAACCTTCGTCTTGTAGACAAAACAAAACTTTATTTAGCCTAGTGTCTTTTTGAGCCGGTCCCAAGTCCGGATAAATGCAGAAGGTTGTGTCAGGAAGGGCGTCCGACGTAAAATCAAAACAAAATATGCGAATCACAACCATGACTTCCATAGTGGATCGGTCGAGGCCCGGGTTAACGACGAATCGGAGGTATGACTACATCAGGGCTCTGGAGGTGAAGAAACGTGTTCAAGCTGGATGGAATGGGTGGAGAAAAGTGTCAGGAGTAAAGTGTGATAAAAGAGTATCAACCAAAAAGAAAATAAAGATATACAAGACAGCAGTGAGACCAGCCATAATCTATGGTCTAGAGACAGTGTTACTGAGGAAAAGCGAGGAAGCAGAGCTGGAGGTAGCGGAGATGAAGATGTTGAGCTTCTCTCTGGGAGTGAGGAAGATGGATAGGATCAGGAATGAGTCAATCAGAAGAACATGTTAGATGTTTTGGAGATAAGGTGAGAGAGGCAGAATGAGATGGTCATGTACAGAGGAGGGATAGTGAGTATATTGGCAGGAGGTCTAGAGGAAGACCTTAAGAGAAGGTTTATGGATGTAGTGAAAAAGGACATGAAGTTGGTCGGGATTAGAGAGGGGGGTACAGAGAACAGGGTTAGATGGAGGAGGTTGATTCGCTGTAGAAGGAGAAGAAGTTAGTGATGTCAATGGACATTAATTCAATAACACAAAACATAGTTTGATTTGCTATTATAGTTTTTAGGTTGGAATACTTAAAAGCTAGAATGGAAAAAGAGACATGTTTTCACACTGGATATGGTGGGATTTTTATTTTAAAGAAAACATGTTTCTGCAAAGACAAAACATTGAATTTAACATTAAAAAGTTAAAAAAGATGTGCTGTTTCATTATAACAAGTGTTCAAAACAAAGTTGTTAAAATAGAAAATAGTGCAGAGACCTCCATCTAGTGGAATCTGAAAACAATGACACTGCTTCATGAAGCTTCATCAGACACAAATTTCTAGAGGCTTCTATATGAAAAACTGAGAGGAGGCAGCAACTTTACATTTCATGTCAGAATGAAGGTATGAACACAGTCTTATCATTAAAAGTTGGTGACCAGTGCTGGGTTACCACATTATCCTGGAAGAATTCCAAATATTAATCGCCACCTATGTTTATCTTTTTTTTTCAAAATGTATATCTAGATTTTATTCTCCAGTTTGACTAAATCTTCCTGTTTATTTGACGCGCAGCCTGGCGCGTAGCTCATGCTGACGCGGCAAATTTGCAAAGCCACTGTATTCAGGATCTAGGTCGATGCTGTCCGGACCACCCGGGCTCGAGACAGTGAAGTACTGCATTAGAGTCACCAAGAAAATAAAAAGTTCCATCCGGGCCAGCGCCTCGCCAACACAGGCTCGTTTTCCTGTCAGATGAGAAGGAACCAAATTTATGAGCAAGACGTAAAAACATGGTTCAGCACGTGATGATATTGACCTGCAGAAAAGGGCATGAATGCCGCGCTTCTCTTGAAGGTGCCATCTTTGGCGAGGAAGTGTTCGGGATTGAAAGCCTCTGGATTCTCCCAGTGGTTTTCATCGTTCAGGACGGAGTGCAACAGAGGGATGATGAAAG
Organism: Callionymus lyra; assembly: GCF_982586985.1. Classification (NCBI taxonomy): domain Eukaryota; kingdom Metazoa; phylum Chordata; class Actinopteri; order Syngnathiformes; family Callionymidae; genus Callionymus; species Callionymus lyra. Next base: position 19,094,403 of record NC_141824.1, on the reverse strand, counting down.
TGTCCTTAAACGACAAGACAATCAGTCACAAAAGCGTTCTGTACAGTACACTCAACTGACTCAGAAATACCTTTGGGATTACGTATCCTCGGAAGGAAACATCGTGCAGGGTGTACTGAGGAAGGCTCATGGGGACAATGTCCAGGCAGCGCTGAAACTCATGGATGACGGCGTCGGTGAAGGGAAGAGACTTTTTGTCCTCCATGTTGGGTGTTCTGTCGCCAATCATGGAGTCGATCTCTTTCTGCATTTTTTCTGGAGACGAAGGACGGTTAGTGAAATGATGACATCATCATGAGTTCGGGACTCACCCTGGATGTGCGGGTGTTTGATCAGAGCGCTGAGTCCGAATCTGATGGTGGAGCTGGTCGTTTCAGTCCCCGCCAGAAACAGATTCATCACTGTGGAGACCAAGTTGTCCTGGTTGAACTCAGAGTTGGGGTTGTCCTTCTCCTAAACAACAAACAGAGATTCTACATTGTATTTGTTTATGGGTGTGAAGTTTCCATTTTGTCTTGTGAGATGAGTTTTAACTAGAGTTACATTAAAGTACTAATGTGAAAACACAACTCCTCCGGTGTTGCTCATGGTGTGAGGCGTCAGGCGGGTGTAGGAATACTCACAAATACCCGGCCGAGCGCCTGTATATTGGAGTTCGCTCCAGTGGATCAGAGGGTCGCCTCCCTATGGCTTAGGATGAACGGAGGTATAACCCTGACTGTTGTTTGTGCATATGCATCAAACAGTAGTTTGGAGTGTCCGGCCTTCTTGGGGTCCTTGGAGGGGTCCTGTACGGGGCCCCACCTGGGGACTCCATTGTCAATTCACTGTTCTGGTTCTCTTGGATCGATCCTCAGCCTTTGACACAGTTTATCATCAGATCCTGCTGAGAACACTGAGTGATGAAGTGGGACTTTCTGGGTCTGTGTTACAATGGTTCTCATCATACCTTTTTGGGTGCAGTTTTAGTGTATCTGCCAATCAAATGAGGTCTGAATCGGCAGATCTGTTGTGTGGAGTCCCTCAAGGTTCTGTTCTGGGTCTTTTATTATTGCTGTACTTGATTCCCCTGGGAAAAATCATTCAGATTTCCCGGTTTTTTCTTATCACATTTTTGCTGATGACATCCAGCTCTACTGCTCTTTTGATCCAACTGAGGCTGGACAGCTTATTCAATTGTTTGCTAGAAATCAAACAATGGCTGAAAAGTGAAAACACTTTACAGCTAAATGTGGACAAAACTGAAACTCTGGTGATAAGATTCCATGGTTGAGTCAGTACTTGGTTAACTTAGGTCAGTCTGTCAAACTGAGCCTGAGAAACCTGGGTGTTGTATTTCATAAAGACATGTCTCTTGTTCAACACTGCAGAACACTGACCAGAAATTGTTTCCTTCAACTGAGAAAAATCTCTAAACTTAGGAAAATGTTATCACAACATGATCTGGAGCTTGTAATCCTTGCGTTTGTGTCTTCTCGCCTGGACTACTGCAACAGTTTGTTTTCATGTCAAGAAGGAGCTCTCTCGCCTGCAGTTGATTCAGAACTCTGCAGCGAGAATTTTGAGCCACTCAAGTAGATGAACTCACATTTCTCACAATTGAATATTGTTTTGATTGTTTAAGAGCTTTGTGACCCTGGTCTGGAATAGCGCTATATAAATAAAAATGACTTACTTACTTCTGGGTGAATTCAACGCACACATGGGCAATGATGGAGAGACTTGGAGAGGCTTGATTGGGATGAACGGTTTGCCTGATCTTAACCCAAACGGTCGTTTGTTGTTGGACTTCTGTGCTTGTCATGGCTTGTCCATCATTAACACCATGTTCAACATAGGGAGGCTTGGCAAGTGTACTTGGCACCAGTGCTCCCTAAGCCGCAGATCAATGATCGATTTTGTAATCGTATCATCTGACTTGAGGCGGTATGTTCTGGCAACCCGGGTGAAGAGAGGGGCAGAACTGTCAACTGATCACCATCAGGTTGTGAGCTGGCTCCAATGGCAGGGGAAGCCTCTGGACAGACCAGATAAGCCCAAACATGTAGTTCGGGTGAACTGGAAACATCTGGAGGACGAAGCTTGCAGAGGAGTTTTCAGCTCAAACATCCGAGAAGCTTTTGCCGACATCCCTGTGGAGGTTGGGGACATCAAACATTAGTGGTTCAAAGCCACCATGGCTGAAGCTTCAGTTGCAAGCTGTGGTCTGAAGGTCATTGGTGCCTCAAGGGGCGGCAACCCAAAGACATCTTGGTGGACACCAGATGTCAGGGAAGCCGTCCGACTGAAGAAGGACTCTTATCGAGACCTAGTGTTTTGCCGGACTCCTGAAGCAGTTGCAAAGTACTGCCTGGCTCCAAGGACTGCTGCTTCGGCTGTTGCAAAGGCTAAACAGCGGGTGTGGGAAGAGTTTGGAGAATCCATGGAAGAAGACTTTCGGTCGGCACCAACGCACTTCTGGAAAACGGTCAAGCACCTCAGAAGGGGGAAGCAGCAGAGTGTCCAAGCTGTTAAAAGTAAGGGTGGAATGTTGCTGACTTCATCTGGGGATGTTGTTGGTCATTGGCTCATTGATCTCTCGTGCTGAAATCGCTGTGGTGGTCAGAAAGCTCCACAGTAGCAAAACTGCAGGAATCGATGAGATTCGACCAGAAATGCTGAAGGCTCTGAGTGTTGAAGGGTTGTCTTGGCTGACTTGTCTCTTCAACATTGCGTGGGCGTCTGGGACAAGTGGCAGACCGGGGCGGTGGTCCCCCTATTTAAAAAGGGAGACCAGAGGTTGTGTGTACAGAGGCATAACTCCTCAGCTTTCCTGGTAAGGTCCTGGAAAGGAGGGTCCGATCGATTGTTGAACCTCAGATCCAAGAGGAACAATGCGGGTTCCATCCTGGCAGTAGAACTACGGACCAACTCTTCGCTCTATCTACGGTTCTCGAGGGTGCCTGGGAATGATTATGACTTTCCTGTCTACATGTTGTTTGTGGACTTGGAGAAGGCGTACGACCGAGTGCACAGGGCGAAGTTGTGGGAGGTGCTTCGAGTGTATGGAGTGAGAGGCTCTCTACTGAGGGCCCTCCATTTACTGTATTCCTGCAGCGGGAATTGTGTGCGGATCCTTGGATGCAGATCAGATGTATTCCCGGTGAGAGTGGGTCTCCGTCAGGGATGTGCTTTGTCTCCAATCCTGTTTCTGGTTTACATGGACAGGATTTCAAGGGGCAGCTCCGGCGGGGAAGATTTGCGGTTTGGTGGCCTGAAGATCCGATCTCTGCTTTTTGCGGATGATTTGGTTATCATGGCTTTATCACGCTGCGACCTTCAGCTCTCGCTGGATCGGTTTGCATCTGAATGTGAAGCGACTAGGATGAGGATCAGCACCTCCTAATCTGAGGCCATGGTTCCCAGCAGGAGAAAGATGGATTGTTCTCTCCGGGTTGGGATTGAGCCCTTGCCTCAAGTGGAGAAGTTAAAGTATCTTGGGGTCTTGTTCTCGAGTGAGGGTGTTTGAGATTAGTCTGCGAATTGGTGCAGCAGGGGCGGTATTGCATTCACTCTACCGCACTGTTGTGCATAAGAGAGAGCTAAGCCAAAAGGCATAGCTCTCAATTTACCGAACAATCTTTGTCCCCACTGTCACCTACGATCATGAACTTTGGGTCATGACGGAGAGAGCGAGATCTCGGATACAAGCGGCTGAAATGAGTTTCCTTCGACGGGTGGCGGGCGTCTCCCTTAGAGATAGGGTGAGAAGTTCTGTCACTCTGGAGAGACTCAGAGTAGAGCCGCTGCTTCCCTGCGTAGAAAGGAGTCAAATAAGGGGGTTGGGGCATATCTTGAGGATGCCCCCTATGCGTCTCCCTTTGGAGGTGTTCCAGGAGCGTCCAGCTGGGAGGAGACCAAGGGGTCGAACCAGGACCAGGTGGAGAGGTGAATTATATCTCTTCACTGGCATCGGAGCGTCTTGTGATCCCTCAGTCAGAGCTGGCAGATGTTCCTAGGGAGAAGGGGGTTTGGCGCTCCCTGTTGAAGCTGCTGCCCCCGCGACCCAGCGACGGAGTAAGCGGATTAGGATGGATGGATGGATGGATGGAAAACCCAACTCTCCTGACTGAGTCACATGTTTCAAATGTTGAAGTCTTCCTATCCAAGATGCAGTAAGTTCCTCATCGTGACCATGTTTTGAACTTATTACTTTACTACTTTATAAAGTGCTCCCCCGTCTGAAATCTTAGCAAATAAAAGGGTATGAGAACAGAGTCCATTATGATGTAGTAATGGCTTCACTCCTCCTTCAGCCAGCTGTAATCATACCCCACTTTGTTTATACGACGTCCCTTGGAGGTGGAGACTTCCGGGATTGATGATGCGCGGTGACAAACCCTGATGTTTGACCAATCAGAGCAGAGTGGGCGTGGTCATGGTAAACAAGATTTTCGCCTCAGAAAAATGTGTGTTTTCAGAGGGCGGGGCTTAAGCATATTTTGTAATGTAAATTTTTCAATGAAAAGAAGGTTTTGTACAAACAAACACATACTGATGATTACAATAGAGGTGTTGTGTTATCCCAGGGTCAAGGTGACCCAAAGGCCCAGAAGCAACACGAAGAATTAAACTATTTTATTTCTGGCCTTCGGGTTAACCCAGGGATAACACAAGGGTTAACAAAACAAGTTTAATTTTTGTTGCGATTAACTGTACAGGAGCTCCACAGAAACACAGATCAGGAATGACCTTCATCCATGTGTGAGTATACTGTGAATCTGTAAGAGTCATCTGTGGGTGTTTTTGCAAGGGACCACTTGTGTTAAAGTTAATAGTTCTGCCTGTTTTGTAACAGAAGGACATATTTGAGTATGACGCCTGCAAACTCTGGTCGCGTTCAGACTTGTGCTTTTGCACAAGTGTGTTGTTCTCAAGGAACCAGATCCATATTTCTTACCTCATGCATACGGATAAGGAAGCAGTCAATGAAGTCCCTGGGGGAGCTGCGGTCGAGGGTCTCAACGTGCCTCTGGATCTCCTTGTTAATAAACTCTCGGATCTCCAGCATCTGGGCAAACGCTGTGTGATGGTACCCTGGAAGCCACTCCCACACCCGCGGGAAGAGGTTGTACATCTGGAGCGAGACGTTCAGTAGTTTGACTGATGTAATCACCAAAAACTGGATAAAAAATAAAGAGCTCCATACCTGGCCGATGGGGCTTCCGGTGAACTTCACGATGTCATTGATGGAGTTGAGGAGTTGCAGGAACTCTTGGTCGTCGTAATTGAAGCGCCGTACGAACACGAGGCAGCAGATGATGTTGGACGCGGTGCAGCCCAAGAGGAACGTGGGGTTAAAGACGGCACCTGGACACATAGTATAAGATAAACCTGTACTAATTTAAAACTTTCATAAAGAGAGACTTTGGATCATTAAGTTTTACAGCATCAGGAGCCAGAAGGATGTTCAGCCGAGACTTGCAGAAGATGAAAAAACACACTTTTGTTTATTATATATAGCAAAAAACTGTTGAGTAGTTTTGTCCTACATGATGATAGCTATTTTTTAATTGAACTGTGGGGTCTGTAGTTCAATGCCAATGAAAACTGAAATCAAGGCTACTCAAATGTACTAGTTGCTATGTAGTATGAAGGTGTTTTGTAGCCAATTCAGGTGTTTTAATTTCAGAACATCAAAGTTAAATTTAAATTTGACCAAGATAGATGTCAAGATTTCCTGAATTTCCTGAGCGTTTCTGCATTAAAGCTCACCTTTCAATGAGATGATCCAGTCTCTCAGGTGTTTGCTTTCCTCTTGAATCCACTCCTCCATCCCCTTCCTACCCATCCCAAAGTCCCTCAGGGTCGTCAGTGTGTAGCGCCTCAGCTGCCGCCAGCGCTCACCGTTGCTGATTATCAAACCTGCATGAGGATTAATTTAGAGCTCCAATGGTGATATTTGGATAAAACAAGTATTTGGCTGATGTGCTACCGAAGGCTTTGGAGGCTTTGGACAGAGACGGCAGTGGTCCTCTTCCTGTGAACCAACGTTTCTTTAACCGCATCATGACCCACTAGGACCACTGTCCGCTGCCAGCCCAGGTACACCGTCAACACCGGCCCATAGGTTTTACTCATCTAGAAAACAATCATCACAAACTCAATTAAAAGCAAGTTCAGATCAGAATATTTAAGGCAACACTATGTGTTATTCATAATCTCTTTGATGATTAGTTTGTCATCACCCCGGGGTCCCCCAGGTAACAACCCGCTTTACAGCAATAGATCCGAGATGGCACTTGCAGTCATTTCCATAATGGCTAAAGAACTGTGAAGACTTTTTAAAGCTCTACAAAAAATGCTCATGTCTGTATTTACGGCATTGCAATTACACCGTTAAAACTGTAGGGGGAGCGAGAAACCTGTTGATGTTCCACGAAGCACTCTCTGTACTCTAGTCATGATAGTAACCTGTGGTCTCTCAAACACATCTGCTACTTAAGATCACTGATAAAATAGCAGCTCAGATAATTACTTTTCAAAATTTTCAAGTTTAAATTTTACATTGTGTTGCTTTAAGGCAAAAGAAAATGCATCAGAAAATGTCTAATGTGTTCTATTAAAATGACAATGTCATGGATGATGACAGTTAACCTCCGAACACTGTCATCAGTGAGCAGAGAAGCAGAATGAGTGCACGAATGCTCCTTCCCAGGTGCAAAACAAATAGACTCAAGGACTCATTCATTCCTCGGGCTATTAGATTGTACAATTCTGAGTTTTGGGGCCAGGAGTGGAGCGAAAGTATCATGATGTTCTGTTCTATGTTAATCTTTGTATCCTTTGTCTTTGTTATTTTTCTTTGATCTATGTTCTTTATCTTTAGACTTAGATTGTATCATATTGTTCTTTCTCTTTATTTCTCTTTGTTCTTGTTCTTATGTTATTTTTATTTTCATGAATAATTGCTGTATTGCTGTGTCTAATTGGAAAAAAAAACATTTCAGTTCTACTAGTTCTAAAGTTCTAAATCAATAAAGTTCTACCTAACCTAACCTAAACTAATAAGTACTTTTGCTAATATTAGGCTTAAATCTGCTGGTTCAGGTTTAGGAAATTATATTTCCTGAAGGGTCACGTAATAAAACATGGCTATGTCAAAGACGTCAAGTAAATAAAAAATGTTTAAAAAAAAGGAAAAATCTTACTATGATGGAAAAAAAACCCACAGGAACAACTCTTGATATTATATATTAATGTGTTATTTATGTGATGTTAAAGTACAGATACAAATATTAATTAATTATATATAAATAATTTGGATTTATATTAATTTTAATATGTAATAAAGAGCATGTTATTTGTAGAATTGAAACAGAAATAAAAAAGGGGAATAGATAGACAACAGAGCTGCTAGGTAGCTTAACCAATTCTCATTATTCACTTCATGTTATCTGAATTTTTATTAGACCTGCAGATCTTCCTACCTTTACAAAACTCCTGAAAGGCGCGTTCTTGTCCAACTGAAGCACATTTCCAATGACAGGAAGAGCCCAGGGTCCAGGAGGCAACTTCTGGCTGCTTTTCATCTTCAGCAGCAAAAGCAGGATCAGCCCGGCCAGGAACGCTGTCGTCAAAAGCTCCATCGTGATCCTGTCACTGCTTCTGGTCACAGACACTGAATGAACGGCAGAACTTTTATAATCCAGCTGTTGATCTCTCGACAGAGTTCGCAGCTCCTCCTGCACTCTCACCTGGTTGTTTATCTTTGGCTCAAGCCCAGCTGAGGCCAAAGGCAGCGGTAAAGATTCAAATTATTTTGTAGCTTATTTAAAGACACAGTCGTGTTTCAATTGGTGACACAACATATTTTTAAATAGGAGATTTTAATTTAATGATAAAAAACAAAACAATTAATGTTTTAAGTAGTTTCTTTGTGTTTGTGATGAGTGGGTACAAAGTGTCTCTGAAGTCCTTGTGCAGAGGAAAGATTCATATTTGTCCTTTAGTTAAAAAAAAAAAAAAAACTTAGGTTATCCTTTATTCTTCTTGTTTAAAACATTCATTATAATCATTTTTATTGGTACTGTGGATTTCTACATGAAATTAATATGGTTTAGAACACTTATTTTGAATGTTTATATAACAGTATTGGGAGATTAATGCAGAGGCATGAAGAGCCATGGCTAGAATACTTTGTCATGTTTCCCATGTGATGCCCTTGTTTTTTTTTCTTTCTGTGACAGGCGCAGGGAGGTGCACCATCTTTGGCTTATTTCTTGGCAGGTTCTTCCCATTCTTAAGGAGCATCTCGTCCCGGAAGAATCCGCCAGAGTATTTTGTCTCCTTACATAGGTGTGAATCCTCCGCTGTCTCTGGATCTTATACTGAGTTTTTTCGGACTGCTTCTGTTCTGAAGTTGTCAGCATCTTTTGTTCCTGACGTGAGTTTTCTTAATCATCTTTTAGTTATCGGCCAGCCGCGCCCCTGCCTGCATCCTGAGCTCCTGTGTATCTGTTTTCTATTGTGGATGCGTTTTTGTTTTTCACAGCCATTGCTGGGCACATTTTGGATTTGTACCTCTTTTTGTGATTACGTGTTTGAACTTTTTACGAACTGAAATTAAAACGTTTTGGATTTCTACCGAAGACTGAACTGTTTCCGCATCTGGGTCTCACGACTTTGAACACCTGACATACTTTTCACTTAAAAATTGACGACAGTCGAAATAATAATTTTTGAGGCTTTCGTAATGAGAAAACCCCTGCGTTATCTTCATAATCTCAGGTTCTACGAATTGGTGCGAAGCCCTCTAACCGCTTCGCTATTGGTTTATCCTCGAGGCCCCGCACTTCCTCCAACTGAAAACTCAGCGAGGAAGGGGCTGCTGGGCCATGAGGTTAGAGGGCTTCGCACCAATTCGTAGAACCTGGTAGAAGAAGCCTTCAAGCTGGTGTGCATCACCCCTGAGTCGAGACCCCAGCTGTTCAGCCCTTCCCGTTGGGTATCCAAACCTTGAGTGGCCACCCCGAAAATGGAAAACCGGTTGGCACTCCCTCCGCCTAGCATAGAGCAGAGGGATCGGCCACTGGTCTCCTATCACCATCTGCGCTATGAAGCTTCATCAGACCATCACTAATTTATAGAGGCTTCTATATTAAAAACTGAGAGGAGGCAGCAACTTTACATATAAATCTGGTTTAAGGTTTAGAAAACATAAAAACACATTTTAAAACAAATTATTATCAAAACATTGAAGTGAACAGTGAAGTCTGTTAAAAACAATCAACAATACACTGCATCAGATGAAATCATGTCAGAATGAAGGTATGAACACAATCTTATCATTAAAAGTTGGTGACCATTCGAGGGTAACCACAATATCTTTGAAGGGACTTCAGCAACTCAAAATTCCCAATATTTAGCTTCACCTATGTTTCCTGGCTGCTCTGACAAAAAAATGTGACAGTCTGACAAATTCAAAATGTATTACTAGATTTCAATCTCCAGTTTGACTAAATCTTCCTGTTTATTTTATGCGCAGCCTGGCGCAGAGCTCATGCTGACGCGGAACATTTGCAAAGCTGCTGTATTCGGGATCCAGGTCGATGCTGTCCGGACCACCCGGGCTCGAGACAGTGAAGTACTGCATTAGAGTCACCAAGACAATAAAAAGTTCCATCCGGGCAAGCGACTCGCCAACACAGGCTCGTTTTCCTGTCGGATGAGAAGAAACCAAACTTATGAGCAAGACGTAAAAACATGGTTCAGCACGTGATGATATAGACCTGCAGCAAAGGGCATGAACGCCACGTTTCTCTTGAAGGTGCCATCTTTGGCTAGGAAGTGTTCGGGATTGAAAGCCTCTGGATTCTCCCAGTGGTTTTCGTCGTTCAGGACAGAGTGCAACAGAGGGATGATGACTGTGTCCTTAAATGACAAGACAATCAGTCACAAAAGCGTTCTGTAAAGTACACTGAACTGGCTCAGAAATACCTTTGGGATTACGTATCCTCGGAAGGAAACATCATGCAGGGTGTAGTGAGGAAGGCTCATGGGGACAATGTCCAGGCAGCGCTGAAACTCATGGATGACGGCGTCGGTGAAGGGAAGAGACTTTTTGTCCTCCATGTTGGGAGTTCTGTCGCCAATCATGGAGTCGATCTCTTTCTGCACTTTTTCTGGAGACGAAGGACGGTTAGTGAAATGATGACATCATCAGGAGTTCGGGACTCACCCTGGATGTGCGGGTGCTTGATCAGAGCACTGAGTCCGAATCTGATGGTGGAGCTGCTCGTTTCGGTCCCCGCCATAAACAGATCCATCACTGTGGATACCAAGTTGTCCTGGTGGAACTCAGAGTTGGGGTTGTCCTTCTCCTAAACAACAAACAGAGATTCTACATTGTATTTGTTTATGGGTGTGAAGTGTCCATTTTGTCTTGTGAGATGAGTTTTAACTAGAGTTATATTAAAGTACTAATGTGAAAACCCAACTCCTCCGGTGTTGCTCATGGTGTGAGGCGTCAGGCGGGTGTAGGAATACTCACAAGCCCCCGGCCGAGCGCCTGCATATTGGAGTTCGCTCCGGTGGATCAGAGGGTTGCCTCCCTACGGCTTAGACTGAACGGAGGTATAACCCTGACTGTTGTTTGTGCATATGGACCAAACAGTAGTTTGGAGTATCCGGCCTTCTTGGGGTCCTTGGAGGGGTCCTGTACGGGGCCCCACCTGGGGACTCCATTGTCCTTCTGGGTGACTTCAACGCACACATGGGCAATGATGGAGAGACTTGGAGAGGCGTTATTGGGATGAACGGTTTGCCTGATCTTAACCCAAACGGTCGTTTGTTGTTGGACCTCTGTGCTTGACATGGCTTGTCCATCACAACCACCATGTTCAACATAGGGAGGCTCATAAGTGTACTTGGCACCAGAGCTCCCTAAGCCGCAGGTCAATGATCGATTTTGTAATCGTATCATCTGACTTGAGGCGGTATAATCTGGCCACCCGGGTGAAGAGAGGGGCAGAACTGTCAACTGATCACCATCTGGTTGTGAGCTGGCTCTGATGGCAGGGGAAGCCTCTGGACTGACCAGGTAAGCCCAAACGTGTAGTTCAGGTGAACTGGGAACGTCTGGAGGACAAAGATGTCAGATGAGTTTTCAGCTTACACATCCGAGAAGCTTTTGCCGAAATCCATGTGGAGGTTGGGGACATCGAACATGAGTGGTTGGTGTTCAAAGCCGCCATGGCTGAAGCTTCAGTTGCAAGCTGTGGTCTGAAGGTCATTGGTGCCTCAAGGGGCGGCAACCCAAGGACATCTTGGTGGACACCAGATGGCAGGGGAAGCCGTCCGACTGAAGAAGGAGTCTTATCGAGACCTAGTGTCTTGCTGGACTCCTGAAGCAGTTGCAAAGTACCGCCTGGCACGAAGGACAGCTGCTTCGGCTGTTGCAAAGGCTAAACAGCGGGTGTGGGAAGAGTTTGGTGAATCCATGGAAGAAGACTTTTGGTCGGCACCAAGGCGCTTCTGGAAAACGGTTAAGCACCTCAGAAGGGGGAAGCAGCAGAGTGTCCAAGCTGTTAACAGTAAGGATGGAATGTTGCTGACTTCAACTGGGGATGTTGTTGGCCGTTGGAAAGAGTAAATTGAGGAACTCCTCAACCTGGATGTCCCACCCTCTCTATTGGTCTATTGGAGACAGAGCTGGAGGCCGATGGGCGGACTTCATTGATCTCTCGTGCCGAAGTCGCTGTGGTAGTCAGAAAGCTCCACAGTGGCAAAGCTGCAGGAATCTATGAGATTAGACCAGAAATGCAGAAGGCTCTGAGTGTTGAAGGGTTGTCTTGGCTGACTCGTCTCTTCAACATTGCGTGGGCGTCTGGGATGGTACCTGACGAGTGGCAGACCGGGGTGGTGGTCCCCCTATTTAAAAAGGGGGACCAGAGGTTGTGTGTCAACTACAGAGGCATCACTCCTCAGCCTTCATGGTAAGGTCCTGGAAAGGTCCAGGTCTCAGATCTGGGAGGAACAATGCAGGTTCCGTCCTGGCCGTAGAACTACGGACTAACTCTTTGCTCTCTACGGTTCTCGAGGGTGCCTGGGAGTATGACTTGCCTGTCTACATGTTCTTTGTGGACTTGGAAAAGGTGTACGACCGAGTGTACAGGGCGAAGTTGTGGGAGGTGCTTCGGGAGTATGGAGTGAGAGGCTCTCTACTGAGGGCCCTCCATTTACTGTATTCCTGCAGCGGGAATTGTGTGCGGATCCTTGGATGCAGATCAGATGCATTACTGGTGAGAGTGGGTCTCCGCCAGGGATGTGCTTTGTCTCCAATCCTGTTTCTGGTTTTCAAGGCGCAGCTCTGGGGGGGAAGGTTTGCGGTTTGGTGGCCTGAAGATCCGATTACTGCTTTTTGCGGATGATTTGGTTATCATGGCTTTATCACGCTGCGACCTTCAGCTCTCGCTGGATCGGTTTGCACCTCAATGTAAAGCGGCTGGGATGAGGATCAGCACCTCCTAATCTGAGGCCATGGTTCTCAGCAGGAGAAAAATGGATTGTTCTCTCCGGGTTGGGATTGCGCCCTTGCCTCAAGTGGAGAAGTTAAATTATCTTGGGGTCTTGTTTATCGCGTGAGGGTGTTTGGGAATTGGAGTTTGGTTGGTAAATTGGTGCAGCAGGGGCGGTATTGCATTAACTCTTATGCACTGTTGTGCATAAGAGAGAGCTAAGCCAAAAGGCAAAGCTGTCTATTTACCGATCAAACTTTGTCCTTACCCTCACCTACGGTCATGAACTTTGGGTCATGACGGAGAGAGCGAGATCTCGGATACCAGCGGCTTAAATAAGTTTCCTTCGACGGGTGACGGACTTCTCCCATAGAGATAGGGTGAAAAGTTCTGTCACTCGGGAGAGACTCAGAGTAGAGCCGCTGCTTCCCTGCGTGGAAAGGAGTCAAATTAGGTGGTTCAGGCATCTCTTGAGGATGCCCACTGTGCGTCTCCCTTTGGAGGTGTTCCAGGAGCGTCCAGCTGGGAGGAGACCAAGGGGTTGACCCAGGATCAGGTGGAGAGATTATATCTCTTCAATGGCATCGGAGCGTCTCGGGATCCCTCAGTCAGAGCTGGCAGATGTTGCAAGGAAGAAGGCCGTTTGGCGCTCCCTGTTGAAGCTGCTGCCCCCGCAACCCAGCGACGGATTAAGCGGATGACAATGAATGGATGAAAAACCCAACTCTCCTGACTCAGTCACATGGTTCAAATGTTGAAGTCTTCCTATCCAAGATGCAGTAAGTTCCTCATCGTGACCATGTTTTGAACTTATTACTTTATAAAGTGCTCACCCGTCTGAAATCTTAGCGAACAAAAGGGTATGAGAGCAGAGTCCATTATGATGTAGTAATGGCTTCACTCATCCTTCAGCCAGCTGTAATCATACCCCACTTTGTTTATACGACAAGTCCCTTGGAGGTGGAAACTCCCGGGTTTGATGATGCGCGGTGACAAACCCTGATGTTTGACCAATCACAGCAGAGAAGGCGGTGTCATGGTAAACAAGATTTTCGCCTCAGAAAAATGTGTGTTTTCAGTGGGCTGGGCTTGGGCTTAAGCATATTTTATAATGTAAATATGTAAATGAAAAGAGAGTTTTGTACAAACGGACACATACTGATGAGTACAATTCTCAAGGAACCAGATCCATATTTCTTACATCATGCATGCGGATAAGGAAGCAGTCAATGAAGTCCCTGGGGGAGCTGCGGTCGAGGGTGTCAACGTGCCTCTGCATCTCCTTGATAATAAACTTTCGGATCTCCAGCATCTTTGCAAACATCGTGTGATGGTACCCTGGAAGCCGCTCCCACACCCGCGGGAAGAGGTTGTACATCTAGAGCGAGAGGTTCAGTGGTTTGAATGATCTGATCACCAAAAACTGGATAAAAAATAAAGAGTTCCATACCTGGCCGATGGGGCTTCCGGTGAACTTCACAATGTCATTGTTGGCGTTGAGGAGTTGCAGGAACTCTTGGTCGTCGTAATTGAAGCGCCGTCCGAACACGAGGCAGCAGACGATGTTGGACATGGTGCAGCCCAAGAGGAACGTGGGGTTAAAGACGGCACCTGGACACACAGTATAAGATAAACCTGAACTAATTCAAAAACTTTCATAAAAAGAGACTTTGGATCATTCATTTTACAACATCAGGAGCCAGAACGATGTTCAGCCAAGACTTGCAGAAGATGAAAAAACACACTTTTGTTTACTATATATAGCAAAAACGTGTTGAGTAGTTTTGTCCTACATGATGGAAGCTATTTTTTAATTGAACTGTGGGGTCTGTAGTTAGATGCCAATAAAAACTGAAATGTACTAGTTGCTATGTGGTATGGAGTTGTCTTGTAGCCAATTCAGACGTTTTAATTTCAGAACATCAAAGTTAAATGACATTTTAATTTGACCAAGATAGATGTCAAGATTTCCTGAAATTTCCTGAGTGTTTCTGCATTTAAGCGCACCTTTCAATGAGATGATCCAGTCTCTCAGGTGTTTGCTTTCCTCTTGAATCCACTCCTCCATCCCCTTCCTACCCATCCCAAAGTCCCTCAGGGTCGTCAGTGTGAAGCGCCTCAGCTGCCGCCAGCGCTCACCGTTGCTGACCCCCAAACCTGCATGAGGACTATTTTAGAGCTCTGATGGTGAGATTTGGATAAAACAAGTATTTGGCTGATGTGCTACCGAAGCCTCTGGAGGTTTTGAACAGAGACGGCAGTGGTCCTCTTCCTGTGAAGTCATCTGCCTGGTCAACCAACGCTTCTTTTACCGCATCATGACCCACTAGGACCACTGTCCGCTGCCAGCCCAGGTACACCGTCAACACCGGCCCGTAGATTTTACTCATCTAGAAAACAATCATCACAAACTCAATTAAAAGCAAGTTCAGATCAGCATATTTAAAGCAACACTATGTGTTATTCATAATCTCTGTGATGATTAGTTTGTCATCACCGGGGTCCCCCAGGTAACAACCCGCTTTACAGCGATAGATCGGAGATGGCACTTGCAGTCATTTCCATAATGGTTAAAGAACTGTGAAGACTTTTTAAAGCTCCACAAAAAATGCTCATGTCTGTATTTACGGCATTGCAATTACACCGTTAAAACTGTAGGGGGAGCGAGAAACCTGTTGATGTTCCACGAAGCACTCTCGCTACTCTAGTCATGATAGTACACCTATGGTCTCTCAAACACATCTGCTACTTAAGATCACTGATAAAATAGCAGTTCAGATTATTACTTTTCAAAATTTCCATGTTTAAATTTTACATTGTGCTGCTTTAGGACAAAAAAAATGTTGAAGATGCATCATCTTCTCAGAAATTGTCTAATTTGTTCTATTAAAATGACGAACACTTTTGCTAATATTAGGTTTAAATCCAAAAGGAAAAATCTTAATATGATGGAAAAAATACACAGGAACAACTCTTGATATTATATATTAATGTGTTGTTTATGTGATGTACAAGTACAAGATACAAATATTAATGAATTATATATAAATATTTTGGCTTCATATTTATTTTAATATGTAATAAAGAACATGTTATTTGTAGAATTGAAACAGAAATAAAAAAAAAAGGGAATAGATAGACAACAGAGCTGTTAGCGTGCTTAAACAATTCTCATTATTCACTTCATGTTATCTGAATTTTTATTAGACCTGCAGATCTTCCTACCTTTATATAACTCCTGAAAGGCGCGTTCTTGTCCAGCTGAAGCACATTTCCAATGACAGGAAGAGCCCAGGGTCCAGGAGGCAAGTTGAACTTCTGGCTGCTTTTCATCTTCAGCAGCAAAAGCAGGATCAGCCCGGCCAGGAACGCTGTCGTCAAAAGCTCCATCGTGATCCTGTCACTGCTTCTGGTCACAGACACTGAATGAACGGCAGAACTTTTATAATCCAGCTGTTGATCTCTCAACAGTGTTGGCAGCTCCTCCTGCACTCTCAGCTGGTTGTTTATCTCTGGCTCAAGCCCAGCTGAGGCCAAAGTCAGCAGTAAAGAGTCAAACTTTGTGTAGCTTATTTAAAGACACAGTTGTGTCAATTGGTGACGGAACATATTTTTAAATAGGAGATTTTAATTTGATGATAAAATAATTGATAAAAAATATTTGTTAAAGTAGTTTCTTTGCGTTTGTGATAAGTGGGTACAATGTGTCTCTGAAGTCCTGGTGCAGAGGACAGGTTCATATTTGTCCTTTAGTTTAAAAAAAAACAACTTAGGTTATTCTTTTTTCTTCTTATTTTAAACATTCATCATAATCATTGTTATTGGTAAGGTGGATTTCTACATGAAATTAATAATGTTTAGAACACTTATTTTGACTGTTTATTTAACAGTTTTGGGAGATTAATGCAGAGGCACGAAGAGCCATAGCTAGAATACTAGAATACTTACTGTCATGTTTCCCATGTGATGCCCTTGTTTTTGTTTTCTTTCTGTGACAGGCGCAGGCAGGTGTGCACGGTCTTCGGCTGATTTCTTGGCGGGTTCTTCCCATTCTTAAGGAGCATCTCGTCCCGGAAGAATCCACCAGAGTATTTCGTCTCCTTACATAGGTGTGAATCCTCCGCTGGCTCTGGATCTTATACTGAGTTTTTTCGGACTGCTTCTGTTCTGAAGTTGTCAGCATCTTTTGTTCCTGACGTGAGTTTTCTTGATCTTCTTTTAGTTATCGGCCAGCCGCGCCCCTGCCTGCATCCTGAGTTCCTGTGTACCCGTTTTCTATTGTGGATGCGTTTTTGTTTTTGACACCCGTTCTTGGGCATATTTTGGATTTGTACCTCTTTTTGTGATTACGTGTTTGAACGTTTTACGAACTGAAATTAAAACGTTCTGGATTTCTACCGAAGACTCTGAACTGTTTCCGCATCTGGGTCTCTCGACTTTGAACACCTCACATACCTTCCACTTAAAAAATTGACGCTGTGATTGACGACAACTGATGATAATGAGAAAACTACGGTGGCCCAGAACTGCAACATTTACAAACTCTGAAACAGAATAAAACATTTTCTAAAACAAATTAAAGTGTAAAAAAAAAAAAAAAGCTAAATGTATTATTATTTTTAAACAAATATACAGACAAAATTTCCTGAAACAAATTTACGAACTCTGATTTCTCAGAACTTTACAAACCGTCACGACTCCTCCCAACTTGGGAGGCCAGCCCACCTCATCAACCCCACCTGCGAGGGCTCAACGGACTACAAGAGCCCTGCGAGCAACACAGTCGGCGCCTGATCATCAAACTGTTATGGTTGGTCTTCTAGCAAGTACTGTATAGTTTTTCTTGTCGACTTGTTGGCTTGCCCAAATAGTAATTCTTTTTTTTTTTACAAATTTTATTTTCATTTCAGACAAAAAAAGACAGTACAGAGTAACAAACAAACAAAAATATATATATATATATATATATATAGTTAATTATATT
Source organism: Callionymus lyra (assembly GCF_982586985.1). Taxonomy (NCBI): domain Eukaryota; kingdom Metazoa; phylum Chordata; class Actinopteri; order Syngnathiformes; family Callionymidae; genus Callionymus; species Callionymus lyra. The sequence goes on along the minus strand of NC_141824.1, from coordinate 19,076,922 downwards.
ATATATGTAAAAGACAGAAAAAATAAAACAACAGGACAATAAGAAACATCAAAACAAGAAAAGCCAAGTGCCAGACCACAAAAGAGAAAAAAAAAAATAATAAGTTAACATTTTCAATGCTGCAGAAAAAAAAAAAAAGTATTTACAAGGAGGTCAGAGAGTTCACAAAACTCCCTCTAAAGGAACAGCAACAATAGGTGGGTTATGCTTCATTGTCACTTCCTGATAGCGTCCAGAAACGGTCCCCAGATCTTGACAAATTTCAAGTTTAAATTAGACATTGTGTATCTAATTTGTTTCAGATACAGGAGAGAAACCATATCATTGAGCCATTTTTTGAAGGAAGGTGGAGATGGTGATTTCCATTCACTCAGGATCACTCTCTTTGCAACAACCAGAGAGAAAGCTAGAGCTTGTTGCTGAGTGCTGGATAGATTAGAGGTTGATTCAGAACATCCCAAAACAACCAAAGCACCGGTCTGGATCACATTCACCTTGTATGCTTTAGAGAAAAAATTGAAAAACTCCAACCAATAAGATCTTGACCTGCAGCAAGACCAGAACATATGTCCGAGTGAACCCTCTGACGTTGAACAGCGATCACATGAGGATGGAATGGCAGGGAAGATTCTGTTTAGCCTTGTTTTGGAATAGTGGAGTCTATGAGCGACCTTAAATTGAATTAATTGAGCCCAAATAGTAATTCTGACCTCAGCTCACAAAAAAAACTACCTGGGCACTCCGGCCCCAGTCCACCACAACCTGAGCACCGGCCCTGTCTCCCTCCACCAGCACTGCTGCACAATTGGCTTCCTCTGGACCTCACCCCCCTCAAGCAAGACACTGACCATTGATTAAAGAGTTTATTTTGAGCATATTTAAGTCAGCATTTGAGCATTCTGCTTTTCGGCCCACGTCACACAAACTCTTAAAGATATACTATTCCCCGACATTAATTTACAAACTTGAAAAGTAGATTACAATTTCCTGAAACAAATTTAAGAACTCTTAAACTAAATAGAATTTTCTGAAAGAAAAAATATTTACTGAAACTAATTAAGCGAACTCAGAAACTAAATAACAATTTTCTGACACAAATTTACAAACCTGGAAAGTAGATTACAATTTCCTAAAACAAATTTATGAACTCTGAAAGAAATACTATTTCCTCAAACAAATTTACAAACTTAAATATACAATTTCCTGAATTGTAAATTTGTTTCAGAATTTCTTAAAATAAATTATAGGAAATTAGTGTGTGCACTCCCGGGCCACCATAGAAAACCAACCAAATAACAACCTTGTTTTGGACCTGAGGACAAGGGTGTAAAGGGTGTTGTAGGTAAACTCTCCAGTTTACAGTGATGTTAACGCCGACTCTGTTTGACTATGTGTGCTCTGCCTGTCTGTTAGTGTTTTTGCCATATTCCTGCCACATCACATGATCTGTCTGGCTTCCCTGTCCCAAGAAGAGCCGTGAACACAGATCTCAGATCTCACACCGTTGGACTTGATTTTGTTTTACCTGTGGAAGCGGCAGAAACGCAGGGTTTTTCCTGAAGCTGCCGTCTATGCTGAGAAAGTTCTCGGGGTCGAAAGTCCAGGGAGTCTTCCAATGCTGCTCCTCTCTCAGCACCAAGCGGAACGAACAGTAATCGGTGACATCAATTACATAACAGCAGGAGATAAAACCATAAGAGTAATGTCAGCAAATGGAATTCTAAAAATCAGTCCAATCAGTGAAAGTGACTGTTCAGTTAAAACAAGATAGTGATTTGATTACTGCAAAAGTCTGGTACAGATTTGCAAAGAGTAAATGCAGCAGTACAGCAGAGGGCGCAAAATGTATCAAATCACATAGGTTGCTCAACCTGATAAAATCCAAAAAAGGACAGTATTTAGACGCCTTCTCTTAGTTGGTTGAGATCTTTCCAAAGGCTAAACCAGATGCACTCACAGTAGCCAGTGCAAGTGACAACGGATCACATTTTGTCAATGATTGACAGCAACAGACAGTGCACATTGGTGACCAGGTCTTCATCAAGGTCATCAAGCGAAAGGTGTGGAAAAGGGATCGCTGAGAAGGACCGTTCCAGGTTCTACTTCACCACCCCTACGGCTGTTGAAGGAAATATCCCCTGGATTCACTTCTCCCACTGCAAACTGTGACATCTTGACAACCCTCCATGCAGACCCGGCGGCATTGGCGGGCATTGGGGGGCCGTGCCCGCCCCCAGGGTCAGCCGTGGCCGCCCTGGCAGGAAAGTAGGTTTTTTTACATAAGAGTGGCCAACCCTCTGCCCTGTCGAACGAAGCCAAAGCGCTGGCCTATTACAGGTGATGTAAATGTACAGTGTTGTAGCTCAACTCTTTAGTTATTTCCATGAGAGAACACACAACAACGCCAACAGCAATCCGGGATTCAAAATGTGTTTCGTTTATTATCTTCTCCGATCTCTTAACACACATCCATCATGTTAGAGAACAGCACTCCCAAGTGGTCATTAGGTTTCAACTACAGTTATTGTTATCATTTGACATTAATGGTTACAGTTGCTTATAGAGGCAGTAATAGTTTTGGTTTTCAGTATGGACATCCGTAATACCCTGAAAAGGAAAAGTAACAAGGGAGCGAGAAGGAAGCAGCGCCATCCATGTCTACTGAAAACACAAGCACTGAAGTCAACCTGAACTCTGGAGTGAACATTCAAACTGAGAGAGGTAGCTGCAGCTAAAGCCTTTACTTAAACTCACCAAGACACCTGCCTTGGACTTGGGCTCGGTGAAAGTTCAGTATTGTTTTTATCGTACCTTTTAAAAACAAGGCTCCTGTAGAATGAGCCTGTATTGTCATGTTGGTCATTTGGTGCCCTTTAAAAAACATATTTTTCAGCAACTGGGCTTCATGAAGTAGTCAAACAGATCACACATCACACCTAACATGATTATGTTCAAAAAGATGAAAACCTATTTGATTGTTCAATCCAGTGTTCAGGTTGACTTCAGTTCTTATGTTTTTAGTAGAAGTGAAGCTGTATGGTGCTTTAGTTAAATAAATGGACACAGCACTAAACTTTGTTGTTGGTTTTTAGGTTTTTTTTAGATTTTGGGATCAACCGTCACTTTTAAGTAATGGGAGAATTATTTCTCTGTACTGTGCGAGTAGTCCCAGAGCCATTGTGCAGCCTGAAGCCAATATGTTTTTAGGTTGAAAAGTTTACCCCCCTGAAAAAATGTAATGCCCCCCCTTAAATGTTTTTCTGTAGCCGGGTCTGCCTCCATGACCTGAGCCTGCAGACCACAACTAATCCAAGCAACAATAAGATGCAGGACTTCAAACTACTGAGCTGAGACAACAACAGTGTTCTGACAGGGTTTTCATCGTGCTAGTAACCTCTGACTACCCTGAGCACTGCAACAATGATTTGTCCCCCTTTTTTCTACGCCCCATACTCACCACCCTCTTCCTAACCACTTTTGTAATCTGAGCACCATGGGCATGTTGGGAAACACCAGCCACAAGGGACATCATGGACGGTAAAAAGGACGGTATAGAAAGAGCATACCAAGGCCACGTGACATACAAGAACGACCAAAACGAGAGAAAACGCCGGGGCATTGACCCTTGGGTAAATCAAATGCTCTATTACAAATGTCAAGAAGTAATCCTCTTTGAACATCCATGTCTGATAAAATGTAAAAAAAGCTTTTGTACTTCTTACAAAGGCAAAAGGTGATATGATATGTTCCAAAAAGGTATAGAATCATGAAAGTCTACTCTATACTCCAAATCATTCTGGTCTAAACTATAATGACTGACACGTAGAACTCGAGCTGAAAGGTCAGTCACTACGAAATTAATCAGAGCAAGTTCTCAGAAAGTCTTAAATTTTGAACCATATACATGGCCAACTCAAGATGTGACTACTTTTTGTTTACCTATACATAACAAAGTCTTGATGAAAATAATTGGGTTAAGTTAGCTATGGAAACAGGCAAATTAATGAATCACTCATGCATTGTGTGTATGGGTCCTAGACCCCTGTTAAGAATCGTGCCATTTAAACATGTTCCCCAGAACTGTATGACAGAACTAATGACTAAAGATAACACCAAGCCTTAGTGTAACAAATGGGAACCTTTCTTTCCAGTTGGTTTTGAGCCAGACCCATCTTTAGCAGTGACATAGAGAGAAACCAGAACTTCACTTGTTTCAAAGGTAGCGATACCACTGATAAAGATTTGGGTAAAATTAATGTGAATTGCACCACTACTATTGAAGTAACACCACACATGTCCACTAGAAGGGCTGAAATTTGAGATATGGGGTTACAACAGAACCTGCCCTCTCAGTGGAACGGACTGTGAATGTTGGTTACACTGATCATGCCAGTCATCGCAGTTGCCTTCAGTCCAGAAACAGCACTCTCTTTGGATGACTCCGCCTTGAGTAGGAATAGGGCAAGAGAGCAGTTGGTTGGATGGGGAAGGACGACCCCACTTGCATCGATGCCATTGGTTTCCCTACGGGTGCCCCGGACCGGTACAAGTTGGCTGATCCCATAGGTTAAGGATTCGAGAATTTCCCTGTTATCTCCGCCATCTTCCCCGTAACCACCTATCAAAAACATAGAACGTATTAGTCACATCCATTACAATGTCCAACATCTTGGTAATTACACAGAAGCAGGTTTTATCGGCTATTCACAAACAATTGCATGACACTTTTCTTTAGTACAAACAAGGGTACTTCCGAGTTAGAATTTAGTTTCCTGAGAAATTACAGTTAGTGCATTAAGATACTGTGACCTTCAGCAAGATAAAGGAGCTGAACTCAGCGTGCAGGCTGCGCTCACTGAGTCATACGGAAAACAGGTCTTTGCTGGTTGTGTCCAGCAACAAATGAACAAACTGTTTGTATTCAAGTGTGCCATCATCTGAAATATGGAATAAAAAGCCAGCAAGCAGAGCGGTTCTTCAGTGGTTTGGGACGAGCCGTGCCAAGTGCCTCTCCACTCCTTGCTTGTGGTAAAAACTGGATTCTAACTCTGTTTGATATTCTAACACTTGTCTCTGTTCTCATTCTGATTGTCTGGGAGAAAATCCCTGACATAAACTAATTGAAAATAATGGAACCATTGAAATATAAGTGCAAATAAAACGTTTTTTCAATTAAAAAAGTAATGACAACACAAGTTTACATTTTTATTTACGTGAGAAGATAGAAGAAAATATTTTGGTATAGGCAGAACAATTTTTTTAAATTATTTATATATATATATATATATATATATATATAGAAGTATTTAGATATTTAAAATGTAAATAGTAAATTGCAATTTGATATTTTAGGAGGTAATAAAGAGACATATGCATAAGGGTAATCAACAAAGGCCCTTGAAAACAATGCAAGAAAGACAAGAATACATTGGGAATAATGTATCCTCGAAAATAAATGTCAATGGGCGAGTAGTGAGGGGGCGATATCCAGGCAACGCTGAACTTCATGGGTGACGGCGTCTTTAAAAGGCATCGACTTCATGTCCGCCCCCATTGGAGTTCGGCCTCTTCCAATCAGACTATCGATCTCTTTCTGCATTTTTTCTAAAAAAGGAAATACAATTGGTCGGAAAATTCGAGAGCAGCCGTCAAATGAAGACTGACCCTGGACCTCTGGGTATTTCATCAGAACATACAAGGCGTATCTAAGAGTGGAGCTGGTGGTTTTATGCAAGCCAGAAACAAGCAAACATCAGGGCATAGAGTGAGATTGTCCTTTTATTTGGCTTGGTGCTTGTTCTGACCTTAAAATGTAAGAAAGTCCTGTATTTCTTAGAATACTGATGACAAATGTTGAATAGTTTCTGATATAAAAATGAAAAATGATGCATTTTAATGTCAAAACTGATCTAATAATAGCTGCCTGTGTGTAAGGCTTTGGAAATAAGAGTTTATAGGAAAACATACTGTAGAAATAAACAATCAACTAATTCATTCTCGGATCAGTGAACTTTTGAACACTTGAACCATGAACTGAATTGGTTTATTTTAAAACTGGTGAACTGAACTTTGAACTGGTTCACGTAGAAAGTAAACTTACCCAACACTTTTGAAACCCCTGTTTTAGAGGAACCAAATCCTCAGTCTTCTTCTGAGATTCTTCAGAAATATTCGGAGTTAAAGAACCGTCATGAAACGCTTTTCGTGTAATTGAGTGGTAATTCAACGTTGAATTTTCTCTCTGTCTCTTCTTAGCTTACTAGTGAAAACACGGTTCTACGAATGAATACGAAGCCCTCCAGCTGGGTTTATACCTCAGGACTCTGCCCCGCCAATTAATTAACTCGCCATCCAGTAGGTGGCAGGCTTCCTTTACCTATAAAAAGGGGGACGACCACCTTTACAAGAGGCAGAGTTTGGACGCATGGAAAAGGAAAACTGATCGACAGCAATTGACAGGCATTCTGGGCTGGTAGAGAGAGTACAGAGAACACTAGTTCTCGTGGCCGAGGCAAGGGTTAACAAGAGTGAAACCCCCCTAAATGACAAAACATCAAAGGGCAGCTTCTCCAATGGCTCAAATTTCGTCCTTTTTAGGGCGTCCAGAACACTGGCGGCAGAGATGCCTTCGCAGGAAGCGGGTCACCGAAGTGTAGCACCCTACAGAAACCCCTCCACAGCATGTATGATAGGCTGCAATTTCTGCAGCAAATACCCTGAGGGCCAACACTGCCTGCCAACTGTCCAGCAGAGACTGCATGAAAGAACAATACCTCCTGGACGGGAGGAAGTACTGTGAGTGACGTTACTGCACGTGAAAAACGAACCATTTGAGGCATAATTTTCCTGGTAAAAGAAGCCTTCAAGCTGGTGTGCATCACCCCGGAGTCAAGAACCCAGCTGTTCAGCCCTTCCCATGGGGTATCCAAACCTTGAGTGGCCACCCCGAAAATGGAAAACCGGTTGGCACTCCCTCCGCCTGGCATAGAGCAGAGGGATCGGCCACAGGTCTCCTATCACCATCTGCGCTATGAAGCTTCATCAGACCATCACTAATTTATAGAGGCTTCTATATTAAAAACTGAGAGGAGACAGACACTTTACATATAAATCTGGTTTAAGGTTTAGAATACATAAAAACATGTTTTAAAATGAATTATGATCAAAACATTGAAGTGAACAGTGAAGTCTGGTAAAAACAATCAACAATACACAGCATGAGATGAAATCATGTCAGAATGAAGGTATGAACACAATATTATCATTAAAAGTTGTTGACCATTCAAGGGTTACCACAATATCTTTGAAGAGACTTCAGCAACTCAAAATTCCCAATATTTAGCGCCACCTACTGGCTGCTCTGACGAATTTTTTTTCTAAATCTATTTCTAGATTTCATTCTCCAGTTTGACTAAATCTTCCTGTTTATTTGACACGCAGCTCTGCGCGGAGCTCATGCTGACGCGGAATATTTGCAAAGCTGCTGTATTCCGGATTCAGGTCGATGCTGTCCGGACCACCCGGGCACGAGACTGTGAAGTACTGCATTAGAGTCACCAAGAAAATAAAAAGTTCCATCCGGGCAAGCGACTCGCCAACACAGGCTCGTTTTCCTGTCGGATGAGAAGAAACCAAACTTATGAGCAAGACGTAAAAACATGGTTCAGCACGTGATGATATAGACCTGCAGCAAAGGGCATGAACGCCACGTTTCTCTTGAAGGTGCCATCTTTGGCTAGGAAGTGTTCGGGATTGAAAACCTCTGGATTCTCCCAGTGGTTTTCGTCGTTCAGGACGGAGTGCAACAGAGGGATGATGACCGTGTCCTTAAATGACAAGACAATCAGTCACAAAAGCGTTCTGGACAGTACACTCAACTGGCTCAGAAATACCTTTGGGATTACGTATCCTCGGAAGGAAACGTCATGCAGGGTGTAGTGAGGAAGGCTCATAGGGACAATGTCCAGGCAGCGCTGAAACTCATGGATGACGGCGTCAGTGAAGGGAAGAGACTTTTTGTCCTCCATGTTGGGAGTTTTGTCGCCAATCATGGAGTCGATCTCGTTCTGCATTTTTTCTGGAGACGAAGGACGTTAGTGAATGAAGACATCATCACAAGTTCGGGACTCACCCTGGATGTGCGGGTATTTGATCAGAGCACTGAGTCCGAATCTGATGGTGGAGCTTGTCGTTTCAGTCCCCGCCAGAAACAGATTCATCACTGTGGAGACCAAGTTTTCGTGGTGGAACTCAGAGTTGGGGTTGTCCTTCTCCTGAACAACAAACAGAGATTCTACATTGTATTTGTTTGTGGGTGTGATTGTCTACAGCATTAAGACACTTAATATGAACGGGACTGCAAGTATGTGATAGTCTGGCCCTAAAAACAAAAGTTAAGAAAATTGAAGAAATACGTTTAAGATATTTTTCTATTGATAGTCTTTTTTATTATTATAGGTTCTAATAATTATGTTAACTCAAGACTGATATTTACTAAGTATTTTTTTCATTACCATTTTTCTCAATAATAATACATTAAAAATACAACTTAAGAGACACTTTAGTTGCCCTTTAACCTTTGTGTTATCCCAGGGTCAAGGTGACTCGAAGGCCGAGAAGCAACATGAGGGATGAAACAATTTGTTTTCGGGCCTTCGGGTCACCTCGACCCAGGGATGACACAAGGGTTAACAAAACGTGTTTAATTTTTGTTGCGATTAACTGTACAGGAGATCCACAGAAACACAGATCAGGAATGACCTGCATCCATGTGTGAGTATACTGTGGATTTTTAAGAGTCATCTGTGGGTGTTTTTGCAAGGGACCACTTATGTCAAAGTTATTAGTTCCGCCTGTTTTGTAACACAAGGACATATTTGAGTGTGACGCCTGCGAACTCCGGTCGCGTTCAGACTTGTGCTTTTGCACAAGTGTGTTGTTCTCAAGGAACCAGATCCATATTTCTTACATCATGCATACGGATAAGGAAGCAGTCAATGAAGTCCCTGGGGGAGCTGCGGTCGAGGGTCTCAACGTGCCTCTGGATCTCCTTGTTAATAAACTCTCGGATCTCCAGCATCTGGGCAAACACTGTGTGATGGTACCCTGGAAGCCGCTCCCACACCCGCGGGAAGAGGTTGTACATCTGGAGCGAGAAATTCAGTGGTTTGAATGATGTGATCACCAAAAACTGGATACAAAATAAAGAGCTCCATACCTGGCCGATGGGGCTTCCACCGAACGTCACGATGTCGTTGATGGTGTTGAGGAGGTGCAGGAACTCTTGGTCGTCGTAATTGAAGCGCCGTCCGAACACGAGGCAGCAGATGATGTTGGACACGGTGCAGCCCAAGAGGAACGTGGGGTTAAAGACGGCACCTGGACACACAGTATAAGATAAATCTGTACTAATTAAAAAACTTTCATAAAGAGAGACTGTGGATTATGAAGTTTTACAGCATCAGGAGCCAGAAGGATGTTCAGCCGAGACTTGCAGAAGATGAAAAACACACAAACATACATGATGGAAGCTATTTTTTAATCGAACTGTGGGTCTGTAGATAGAGTCCAATAAAAACTGAAATCAAGGGTACTCAAGTGTACAAGTACTGTACATGTGGTATGATTGTGTGGTGGCCAATTCAGGTGTTTTCTTTTTAGAAATTCAAAGTTAAATGACATTTTAATTTGACCAAGATAGATGTCCTGAAATTTCCTGAGCGTTTCTGCATTTAAGCGCACCTTTCAATGAGATGATCCAGTCTCTCAGGTGTTTGCTTTCCTCTTGAATCCACTCCTCCATCCCCTTCCTACCCATCCCAAAGTCCCTCAGGGTCGTCAGTGTGAAGCGCCTCAGCTGCCGCCAGCGCTCACCGTTGCTGATCCCCAAACCTGCATGAGGATTATTTTAGAGCTCTGATGGTGAGATTCGGATAAAACAAGTATTTGGCTGATGTGCTACCGAAGCCTCTGGTGGCTTTGATCAGAAACGCCAGTGGTCCTCTTCCTGTGAAGTCATCTGCCTGGTCAACCAATGCTTCTTTTACCGCATCATGACCCACTAGGACCACTGTCCGCTGCCAGCCCAGGTACACCGTCAACACCGGCCCGTAGGTTTTACTCATCTAGAAAACAATCATCACAAACTCAATTAAAAGCAAGTTCAGATCAGCATATTTAAAGCAACACTATGTGTTATTCATAATCCTTCAAACAATCAACCAAACTTGACAATTAGTTTGTCATCATCCCGGGGTCACCAGGGTCACAACCAACTTTACCGCGGTGTATCGGAGATGGCACTTGCAGTCATTTCCATAATGGCTAAAGGACTGTTAAGACTTTTTAAAGCTCCACAAAAAAATGCTCATGTCGAGATTCACTGCATTTCAATTACACCGTTCAAACTGTAGGGGGAGTGAGAAACCTGTTCATGTTTCACGAAGATGTTGTTATTTAAGATCACAGATAAAATAGCAGCTCAGATTATTACAATTCCAAATGTTCATGTTTAAATTTTACATTGTGTTGCTTTAAGACAAGAAAAAAAGTTGAAGATGCATCATCTTCTCAGAAAATGTCTAATTTGTTCTATTAAAATGACAAATACTTTTGCTAATATTAGGCTTAAATCCGCTGGTTCAGGTTTAGGACATTATATTTCCTGAAGGGTCTCGTAATAAAACATGCCTGTGTCAAAGGGGCCGTCAAGTAAATAAAAAATGTAAAAGAAAAAAGGAAAAATCTTAATATGATGGAAAAAAACAAACACAGGAACAACTTTTGATATTATATATAAATCTTTTGTTTATGAGATTTTAAAGTACAAGATACAAATATGAATTGATTATATATAAATATTTTGGCTTTATATTTATTTTGATATGTAATAAAGAACATGTTATTTGTAGAATTTAAACAGAAATTTAAAAGTGGAATACTGATTACTTTTGAATAGACAACAGAGCTGTTAGCGTGCTTAAACAATTCTCATTATTCAATACATGTTATCGGAATTATTATTAGACCTGCAGATCTTCCTACCTTTACAAAACTCCTGAAAGGCGCGTTCTTGTCCAGCTGAAGCACATTTCCAATGACAGGAAGAGCCCAGGGTCCAGGAGGCAAGTTGAACTTCTGGCTGCTTTTCATCTTCAGCAGCAAAAGCAGGATCAGCCCGGCCAGGAACGCTGTCGTCAAAAGCTCCATCGTGATCCTGTCACTGCTTCTCCTCACAGACACTGAATGAACGGCAGGACTTTTATAATCCAGCTGTTGATCTCTCGACCAGAATTGGCAGCTCCTCCTGCACTCTCACCTGGTTGTTTATCTCTGGCTCAAGCCCAGCTGAGGCCAAAGGCAGTGGTAAAGAGTCAAACTCTTTTGTATCTTATTTAAAGACACAGTCGTGTTTCAATTGGTGACGCAACATGTTTTTAAAAAGGAGATTTTAATTTGATGATAAAAAACAAAACAATTAATGTTTTAAGTAGTTTCTTTGCGTTTGTGATAAGTGGGTACAAAGTGTCTTAGATGTCCTGGTGCAGAGGCCAGATTAATATCTGTCCTTTAGTTTTTGTTTTTTTTTAATAATTGAGTTTATTCTTTATTCTTCTTATTTTAAACATTCATCATAATCATTGTTATTTATATTGTTGATTTCTACACGAAATTAATATTATTTATACCACTTATTTTGACTGTTTATTTCACAATATTGTGAGATTAATGCACAGGCATTAAGAGCCATGGCTAGAATACTTTCTACTTAAAAAATCGACGATGTGATAGACGACAGTCGAAAGAGACATTTTTGAGGCTTTCATAATGAGAGAACTACGGTGGCCCAGAACTGAAAAATTTGAAAACTCTGGAACAAAATCAAACATTTCTAAAACAAATTAAAAAAGTCTAAAACAAAGCTACATTTATTATTATTATTTTTTAAACAAGTATACAGACTTTGAAATAAAAAATACAATTTCCTGAAACAAATTTACAAACTGTCACGACTCCTCCCAACTTGGGAGGCCAGCCCACCTCATCAACCCCACCTGCGAGGGCTCGACGGAAGAATACAGGGCAACCGAGCAACCCAGTCGGCGCCTGATCATCAAATTGTTATGGTTGGTCTTCTAGCCAGTAAAGTTATTCTTGTTGCAACCAATATTTTGATATTAAATAACATGTGCTCTGCCTGTCAGTGTTTTTGCCATATTCCTGCCACATCACATTGTTAAATTAAAAGTTATTATACACTATAAGTATACGCCATACTTAAATTAACGCAAAAAGATAATCAAAATATAAAGTAGAAATGACTCGCTTCATCTAAGAGCTTAAACGTTTTAATACACATTCACAATCAACATTCCACTCAGACTGATTCACTGTTTCAAGACAAGCTTGAAACACAATTAGAGATACGACACCGTTTATTTAAAACGTTGTCTGCCCTTTCACACCTTGGGTCGTGGATCAAAGAACGAAGCGGGACACATCCGGGAGGGGTGGAATAGGAGACGGAAACCCCCACACAAGAACATTTGAATGATTAGAAAAGGAAACAAATTAGGAAGTACTCTCCACAGGGGATCGTGGCACAGAGAGCTTGAAGTAACCATTTGACTTGGGATTCTTTCGAGTGGTAAACTAAGCTCCATTGGCACGTTATAGAGGCATCTATCACACCTTTAGAGACCGCTTGAACCCCGAGAGTACAAATCGAATGTTTTCTTTAAAAAAGCTTTTCTTGGTTAAATAATTACGTTTTTTATAGGTTACGCTGCCTTATGAGTACTTATATTATGATAAAAAACAAAAACAAACTATCTTGATTAATGCATCGTTAACGTTAATGTGTGTTTTTCAAGTTTTAAATAAAGAAATTTATAGATAAACTTTCTTGAATTTCTATTGGCTAAAAAAGAGAGTTTTTTTCTTGTAAGTTTTATGCTGCGAGTTTCGTTTTTTTTTTAAAAAGAGTAAAAAAGGCTTACTTGGTCTTTATCAATTTATATGAAAAAGTAGCTTTACGGTCAACTACCGTAGACTTTTATTGGTTGAAAAGCGTTTTTTGCTTGTGAATTTGATATTACAAGTTTTTTATAAAGAATTTTTATCATTATAAAAAAAGTATTCAAGCGTGTTATACATTTTTTTTGGGGAAAAAAAGCATTTCTTGCGAGGATTGATGCCGCAAGTTTATTGAAACAAGTTGAAATACTCGTTTCCTATGTTTGCGTTGGTTGCAAAGTGAGTACCTATATTACGATAAAATAACAGGCTAACAGGCAAAAACTGATATAGACAAATTTTCTATGCTGATTGAAATGGTAAAATGATAAAGTTAAATATTGAAGCTGCTAAAAAGGAAGTTGTTGATGAAAATAATGTTACTGATAAACAGATTCACCACCACCTTACCTAGAAGGTGAAAACCAAAAACTAAATCTACAACTGTCAGACAAAAAAATATTTTGAACCTTATGCCCAACTGTCTGTTGAATTGCAAGAAATGGCAATAAAAGAGAAAGTAAGCAACCGGGCACCAGTGTTCAATGTTACAGGAGAGCAGCTGATGATGGATCAAGAGGGTAATGAAATAGATAAAGTAAAAATGATTAATTAAAAAAAGATAATCGATAATGTAGCAATGATAACACACAGGCAAGAAATTCTCACAAGAGATCTGGTAGACACAGCAGAAAATACACTTAGCAGATCAATTGAGATAGCAATAAGACAAGTATATTAAGAAAAAAGAAAAATTACAGTGAGAAGAATTTTATACAGTTTGAGACCGTTTATCCCGGGGCTATTGACCTGTACAGTTGCCGGAAGAAAGTGCGATCGATCGTGAAAGCTTGTATTTTGTTTGACTTGAAGCGGCGAATAAACGACCCGTGAAACACTCTCAATTGACCATTTTTCTCCACAAAGCGAAACATTAAGACCCGGAAACAGGAAGTGACGGCGTGTTGGAGCGACCGGAACGGACTCCTGTTTTGACCGTTTTAACATGATCTGTCAAATGACCTTCCTGTGTTCCAGTGCTAATCTTACCTTAATTCTGTTCACCTGTGTCTTTTGGCAAATCATACTTTGTGCATTTAAGCACCATTTTCCTTGCAAAAGTACCGAACTAGTTACTAAAATGGTTGGTTACTCCTGCACTGAAGGTACAGAGCTACAGCGTGAGCTCCCTTTCTTGCTCACTCCTACTTCTGTCTGTCCCTTTACCAATGGTATTTGACATGCTAACATAAACATCTAATTAAATTGATTGAATTTTCGAGAGAAAATCCTGTGTTAGCATCTAAGAACATTGATATCAACCAAGTTTCATCATCCGTCCATAAATCCATACTTAAAATACACAATCACAGATCTCTTTAAAATTACTTTTTATTTTCTTTTTTTCAGGTTGACTACTAATTAATTTACCGCTTCTCCACCCTACTTTGCTTCCAATCATCTTTTTGACTTATTTCTGTTCCCTTTTTTTTCTGGTGGGTCCGGATGAGTATTCTTGGGTGGTGGTTACCAAACAGTGGAATCAGATGGATTAGAGCGAGGAGTGGCGATGAGCTTTTGCTGAGGCGCCACGTTCGCAAACATGCTGTACTCAGGAAACAGATTGATGCACCAGCGACACAAGGAAAAGAAAAAGTTACATTCGAGCCAACGACTGTCCGAGGCAGACTCGCTTCCATGTCCCAAGAAGAGCCGTGACCACAGATCTCACGGGTCTTTGGACTTGATTTTGTTTAACCTGTGGAGAACGGCAGAAACGCAGGGTTTTTCTTGAAGCTTCCGTCTTTGCTGAGGAAGTTCTCGGGGTCGAAGGACCAGGGAGTCTTCAAGTGCGGCTCCTCTCTCAGCACCGAGTGCAACAATGGGATGATCGTTGTATCCTGAGGAAGCAGGAAACTGTCATGGCAACAATCATAGAGCACAACCACTATTCTGCATAGGGAATAAAGGCAATTATATATTTATTTTGGATTTTAAAGTTAATATTCCAGTGTACATTTTTTCCTTATTTACTAAAGTTTGAATCAAAAGTAGCGCCATAATTAAAAACGTGTTAAGAGAGGATTGACAATGAAAGGAAATCAATTGAAAAGAATAGAACCTTTTTAATATAAGTTCAAATAAAACTTGATCTTAATTAAAAAAGTTACGACAACACAAGTTAACATTTTTATTTATGTGAAAAGAAAGAAGAAGAAGAAAAGAAAATATTTTTGTATAGGCAGAACAATTTTTTAAAATAATAAATATATATATATATATATATTTATTATTAAACCATCACTGTTGAGACCAAGTTGTCCTGGAAGAACTAAGAGTTGGGGTTGTCCTTCTCCTGAACAACAAACAGAGATTCTACATTGTATTTGTTTATGGGTGTGATTGTCTACAGCATTAAGACAGTTAATATGAATGGGACTGCAAGTAGGTGATAGTCTGGCCCTGAAAATAAAACCACTTCAACTAAGAATTATTACCACTACCTTTCAAAATATAGACACAGATGGACCAAGACCTTTCAGGATGGATACCAAGACAAGAAAAATATCTTCTTTAAACAAGACAAGACAACAGAGAAGAAAGAACAAAGAATCAAAAAATTTGAGACCAAAACTGTTCGAGCTCAGTAACAACATAAGACCAACTCAAATGAATTCCTGTTTCTGTTTTCGTCTGTACTTATATATTGGTTAGTTGACCGTGTTACCTAACTGTGACTTCGACTAGTTACCTAACTGTGAAGACTAGTGAAAGACATCTGTGGGTGTTTTTGCAAGGGACAACTTATGTCAAATTTATTAGTTGCGCCTGTTTTGTAACACAGGGACATATTTGAGTGTGACGCCTGCAAACTCTGGTCGCGTTCAGACTTGTGCTCTTGCACAAGGGTGTTGTTCTCAAGGAACCAGATCCATTCATACTAATTTTTAAAAGTTTAATTGTTATCAATATAAATGATTAACTGTTTTTATAAAGAGAGACTGTGGATCATTAACTTCATCAGGTGAGACTCCACTCCGTGTTTTTTGACCTGGACCAATTAAACATTTTTGGAACCTTCCTGAACCCTGAGTCTGTGACTGTTTCTATCCTCTGGTTGCCAAGAACTTGTTCCTGACAGAACAAACGACCCGGTTTGTTGAGCCCTTTGTGCTCAGGGACAGAAGCTGACCAGGAGCTCACCTCTGCACATCATTTAGAGACCAAGGAGCCCGCCAGGACTCACAGTTGCATCAGCTACTCTCCAACCTGCCAAGGGGAGCATCGGACGAAGCGCCGTCGGATCCAGCACCACACGGCACCACCACTTCATCCTCTTAGGTCCTGAGCGCTACTCTGTGGAGTCTGAGGATGTGAAGCTGTTCCTTACCCAGTGCGAACTCCACTTTGAGCTTCAACCTTCTGCCCACTGACCGGTCCAAGTTAGCTTACATGATCTTTCCACCATGGGGTTGATCATGGGCTAGAGCTAAGTGCAGCCGCCAATCTGCTCCTCCCTTTTCCTGTATCATAGGGCGAGAGGCAGGGGACACCCTGGACAGGACGCGAGTCTGTCGCAAGGCACACAAAGACAGACAACCATTCACACACACTCTAAATACCTGAGGACAATTTTTTCCAAAGTTCTCAGTCAACCTCTTTATGTTTTTGGACCGTGGGAGAGAGAGCAAGTATTGCACTGGTGGTAAAAGTGAGCTAGTGATCGCTCAGCAGAGTTCAATAGTTTTGGTTTGCCATCATTATTACAGTTGCCGGGAAAAAAACTGTTCTGTTTGTTGTAATACTCTCCGGTCTGCTGTGCCTCAGTTTGTACTTGCAGCGTTTGTTTTTGAGCAGAAAGTGAGCAGGATGCACTGAGTCTCTGATAATCCCCTCTGCTCTTTTCTTACAGCGCCGCATGGACATAGACTTCATGGTAGGAATTTTGAATAACCGGGGGACTACAGCTTGAGATAGTGATGTTTTGAAGATGTCTGTGTACATATTGGCCAGTTGTTCTCCACAGGCCTTCAGTACTCTGGGGAGCACTCCGTCGGGTCCCACCGCTTTGTGTGAGTTCACCTTCTTTAGAGCCTTCAGGACCTGTGTTTGTATCACCTGGAATGCAGTGTTCGTGGGGTCGCAGGGGGCTTTTGAAGGTGTGTCTGTGTTAAGCCTGTCGAACCTCGCATAGAAGCTGTTTAGGCTGTGGCTGAGGGAGTGTGACATCCCTCTCGGTACTCTAGTCATGATAGTAACCTAGGGGTCTCTCAAACACAATGACAAATACAAATAACCTTTATAACTTTCTTACTAAAAATCTTATTATGATGGGGAAAAAAACAGGAAAAATCTGTTACCTTACATGAAACAACGTCAAAGTACAAAATAAATATATAATTTGATTATATATAAATACTTTTGCTTCAAATTAATTTTATTACGTGATAAAAAAGGTGATATTTCTAGAATCAAAACAGTAATAAAAAGGGAGAAAAACAACACATCTTCCTACCTTCACATAACTCCTGAAAGGGCTGTTCTTGTCCAGCTGAAGCACATTTCCAATGACAGGAAGAGCCAAGGCTGCTTTTCATCTGGGGCAAGATGACCTGAAGCTCAGGTAGCTCACTTGGTAGCGTGCAACATATTTTAAAATAGGAAATTCCAATTTTATGAAACCCTTGTTTTAGAGAAACCAGATCCTCATTCTGCTTCTGAGATTCTTCAGAAATATTCTGTATGGAGAACTCAATGTTAATGACTGGTAATTCAATGTTGAATATTCCCTCTGCCCCTTCTTAGCGTACTGGTGATAACAGGTGACTAAATTATACTTTAAAGCAGTACTATGTAAGAATAAAAAAAATGTTCTGCTTCCCCAGTGAGTTAAAAACAGCATCACTGTCTTTTACCTCGGCTATGATGGAAAAATATGTTCCACCCATTGATGTAAAGTAGTTTTACTAGTCATGTTGCATCGGAAATACCACGGTTTAAATAATAGTTAAAGAAAATATAAAGAAAATGTTACATATTGCTGCTATATAAGATTCAAAACTACTTTCATTCTGCATCACATCAGGCTAAAAGAGTTGTTACATAATTTTTTACTTTTGTGTGAGATTAAAGTGCACAAGATAAACATGCAGATTAACACCAATAATCCTCCAGATCTAGAATTTAGATTCAAGATCGTTTCATCCCAGGGGTCAGCATTTGCGACTGCTCCAAAAACTAATTAATTATTATGGTGTTGTTTCTTTTGTGATATTTTTAAAATAACATATCATTTAAAAACATTTGTTAATCGTTTTTAAACAGTGTACGTGTTTATCAAAGGTACACAAAAATCACTTTTTTAAAAACAGATTTGTGGGTCACATCAACAAAATGTTTTTAATATTTTGTTTTAGAAAAGAGGGAAAACAATTCCAGAGAGACAAAGTGACATAACAAGAGTGTGTTTGAGATACAATCTTCTGAGGGCCGACACACAGAGTCCTCAGGGCACTGAGCTGACGGACAGGTCTACTCTGACAGCAAGAACAGAACAGGCCGCGAGGAAAAGTAAACCCCGAAAACAATGTTCATCCTAAAACGCAAACCCTCCACAATCGAACGCGTCAAAGTCGGAGTCGCCCTCGAAGTCGAAAGTGTTATAATTCTGAGAGTCCATGTCCTGGCTGCAGGCGTGAAAGGACCCCCCGGGGGTCAGGTCGGACAACCCGCCGTTGGTGTGGGGGATCTCGGGGGCTCTGGTCGCCAGCGGTGAGGAGGGCGAGCAGGAGTTGAGGTACCCAAGAGCCGAGGAGGCGGCTGCGCCTCCCATCAGCAGACACACGGCCCTCACCGCCCGAGCGTCGCTGCTGTTGCCATGCCGGAGACAGTCGGACACGCGGTGAGGGGGCGTCATTGAGACGCTGCGGAGGGGACCCCGGGGCGAGCCCGCTGGAGAGCATACATGTGAGAAATCATTATTTCCAACTTAATATTGAAGGATCTTAACCCTTGTGTTGTCTCTCAGTCAAAGTGAAATGGTGGCCCGGACACAAGGGATACCACGAACACATTTGTTTTCATGCTGCAGGTCACCTTGACCAGAGACAACAAAAGGGTTAAGATACTAATACACAATTTATTGATGTGATGTTCTGATGAAGCTTCTTGAAGTAGTGTCATTATTGTCAGAGTCCACTAGATGGCGGTCTCCTTTGTTATGAACAACTGTTTTAATGAAACATCACATCATTTTTAAACTGATGGCGCCACCTACTGACCTCTAAACAACATGACACTGCTTCATGAAGCTTCATCAGACCATCATTACAATTAAGGGTATCACTATACAAAGCTTTTGTGTAAGAATTGTTTTTTTTAAATCGTTACAGAAAATATTCACATGTTAAATAATGATAATTTAAGATAAGGAAATTCTCATGGTGTTCACGACACTAGCAATAAGTTTATGATTCTGATCCTGAAGCATATTTTGATATTTGACTTACCCAATTGGTATTTATGATATTTGTATTGTTGAATTACAGAAATTCAGTCAATTATCAGTTATATTTTAAGTTGTATTTTTCAATTATTTTTGGAATTATTCATGTTTTTAATTTTGTAATTAAAACTATTTAATGATTTTTATTACATTTTATTTTGGGGTTATATTTAATTAAGACACTTTTCATTCATATTCTTATTGTCATGTTCTGTCTTTTATGTTCCCTTTCGTCTCACTTCCTGGTCTTATTGTGAAGTCCTGATCCCTGTCTTGTTTTACTTCCTCTTGTGCTCCTAGGCTGATTTCCCTGATGTGTGTCACCTGTGTCTCCGTCTCACCTGATCCCTGTTCCCCTTGATTGTCAAGTTATTCATTTCTGGCCAATTTTTTAAGAATATAAAGATGTAAATCAAAGGTAGGAAGATTACATTAAAGAAATAAATATGCTTTTTGGTAGTGATGGTCTGATGAAGCTTCATGAAACAGTGTCATGTTGTTTAGAGGTCAGTAGGTGGCGCCATCAGTTTAAAAATGATGTGATGTTTCATTAGAACAGTTGTTCAAAACAAAGGAAAATAGTACAGAGACCGCCATCTAGTGGACTCTGACAATAATGACACTGCTTCATGAAGCTTCATCACACCATCACTACGTTTTGAATATTTAAGAAATGACCTCTAGGTTCACAGCAGTGTGTAGATGTGATGAAGTCTTTTCACCTTGACTCGGGCGCCGTTCTCTCAGCGACCCGCCTCGTTCTGTGACCTGCGACGGTGGCGGCGTTCCCTCGCCGACCCTGGGTGACCCCGGTTCTTTATCGTTGGAGGAGTCGGGCAGTGGCTCTCGGTCTGTGATGCAGGGCGTGATGCTGCGCTGCCTCTGCAGGGTCATAGGCGACATGACGCCCTGGACAAGAAAATAACATTTATACAAACAGTGTTTTCGAATGATCGTGGTTTTGATAGAACTGGTGACGAAGAGCTGAACTGAACGAGTCATTTCTGTTTCCGTTAAGTGACCAAAACGGTTTCAATTGATTGACACCTGGACCTTTATTCCAGCACGACTCACCTCTCGCACCTTCCTGATCAGCTTCAGCCACAGACTGTAAACAAAGAGCCGCCATTAGAATTGAACTTTGTGCGTGCTAATGTGTGTGTCAGTGGCACAAAAGTGTGTCGTAATCCCCCGCTGACACCAGGTGAAGGTTCGACCGCATTAGAATGTCAGCGATTGTTTAGATAAGTTGACTGTGTCAGAGTTCCTGGACACACTTTCACCTGCTGATGACACACGCTCAGCGTTATTCGTAACGGTCACGTGGTTTCCTCATTAACCCTTGTTTTGTTCACCTTGACCCAGAGACAACACAAGGGATACCACAAACACATTTGTTTCCCGGCCAGTGGGTCACTTTGACTCAGAGGACACACAAGTAGTTGGTCTGATGAAGCTTCATGAAGCAGTGTCATTATTGTCAGAGTCCACTAGATGGCGGTCTCTGACCTAATTTCATTTGTTTTGAACAACTGTTCTAATGAAACATCACATCATTTAGAAACTGATGGCGCCACCTACTGACCTCTAAACAACATGACACTACTTCATGAAGCTTCATCAGACAATAATTCCTCACAAGGGTTAACTCGGTTTGTATCAAAGAGAGGAATATTCATCACTTTCCACAGTTATTAACTACCAAAAACAAAACAATAATTAAATTCTAATAAATGTATTTGTATTAAGTTAAGTAAGTAAGTAATATTTATTTATATAGCGCTTTTCGAGACCAGGGTCACAAAGCGCTTAAACAATCAAAACAATACTCAAAAAAGTACATACTTTAAAGTTAAGTGTGTATTTTAATGATAAGTCATTATTTAGTATTTAGATACAATTGTCTTCTCTTATATGTATATTTAATACATTTGAATTGTATTTTTTTACTCTTAATTTTCTACTCTTAATATTATCTTTATTTAATTTACCTGTACATCTGTATAATAATCACCTTAATAATTATTTCTGGTGTACTTGTTTCTATTTCGGAAATTAAATATTTGCATTCTGCAGTCAAACATTTTAATGGTTGAATTATTGTTTTAATTTATGATTGGAAAAAGTTGTGTAAATTAATCTATAATTTAATCCAATTTTCCGTTTTCTTAATAGTTATCAATACTTTTTACCGTTTTTTTTCTATACATGTCTTTATTTTAAATAATCTAATACCAAAAGTTTTAATTTTTCATTTCAACTATATGGTGACGTTCTTTATGACCATCTTGTGATTCTGTTTTTTATTTATATTTTATTTTGAAGTATGACATACTGTGTTGAAAGTCTACATTCACAGAGAGCCAGGAGATGATGTCGAGGGGACTGACCTGCAGTCGTCGGGGTTGTCCGTCAGCAGCAGCAGGTACTTGTTCTGGGGCAGGATCAGGGCGAAGCAACAGTCCCTGCGGCCCCCTGCCGGGAGCTTGGGGAGGTCCACGATCTCCCGTCCTTCTGCGATCGCCTCACAGTTGCTGTGCAGAGCTATGATGAGGTCTGGAGAGGATTCAGGATCTTTGCAGACCAGCAGACTCCCCTCCATGGAGAGGACCAGATACCTCTCCTTCCACTGTTTGAACATGAATCCCCCTGCTGGAACAAGGTTGTCATTACAGTAGCTGGCCAAGAAATGAAACTTGATTTTGTTTCAGTAAATATATACGTATGTATTGTATTTTTTAGAGAACTTCTGTTTTGTCGTATTTTATGAGATAAATGGACTTATCTTAATATTATATTTTTTAGTAGCAAAATATTTAAAGGCAAGGATAGGAAAATATAAGCTTCATTCAGCCTATTTCTTTTTTCATTCATTTCATTGCACTGTAATATTTGTACAATACACACTTATTTATATATATTTATTTCACAAACTTTTTCATCCAACCATCCCTCCATATTCATGTTTTTTATTATTATTATTTTTTTTAATTATATTTGTCTTATAATTCATTTTTTACTTATTTTCACAATAGTTGTGTAAAAATTATAATTTTTGCCTCAAAATAACACAATCTACATCAGACTTTTGGATCATTTAAGTCTTCCATCTTGAATTCATTCTTAAATTGCTTCTAAATTGATTTATTGTATTAATTAAATAAGAGAACAATATCTAAAAAAAAGCATTATTATTATTATTTCGATTTGATGTGTTTTTGGGGTCAAACTAATAAGAAATTGTGGCATGTTTTGGACAAATATGAGCAATTATTGAAGAGAACGATCACTTCTGCATGTCTGGTGATTAGGATTATGTCCCGCTGAGTTCGACTGCCAAACAATCCTGGCCCAGAGTCAAAGTGTGACCATGTTCGACCATCAGGCCGTGAGCAGCGGAGCTGGAAAGTCTGATCCTGAAACATGACCCTGTTTTCTCTTTGCTGTGCAGAACTATATCCACGGTTGGATTAAATTCATGACACACACACACCCACAACACAATGGCCCAATTCTCCACTCACAGGATTAAAAGTCAAATTAGGATTTCATTTTGAGGTTTAGGAGTCAGGAATTGACCCACGTTTAGATGTGCTGGTACATTGCTTGGGTTAATGGATTATGGGTAGAGAGATATTGACTGGATGGATTAAAAGATCCTCAATGTATGGATGGGTGGATGGATTATTGATGGGTATGTAGAGGTTAAATTAATAGAAAGATGTGAGAGAGAGGATGAATACGATGAGAGGAATGGTAAAGTGGTAAAAAAGAGGGGACGTGTCATCAGTTCATTTAGGGCTCCCAGTCTAGAATGAATGGATTAATGTAGTAATAGAACAATTCATTACTTTATTGATTGTTTGATTGTTTAAGCGCTTTGTGACCTTGGTCTGGAAAAGCGCTATATAATTAAAAATGACTTACTTAAATGACTTACTTAATGCCAGATTATAAAACAGGAGGATGGATGGATGAAAAAACAAGATAAATGGACAGTGAATGGATTAATTGAGGAAAGTAAGAGATTAAAAATATGTTTTTTGTGCAAAAGAACAAACTCATTGATTGATTAAATGCATTTGTTTGAATACATTTGAAACACCAAGTGAACGAATGAATGTGTGGACGGATGATTGTTGGATCGATTCATGGAATATAAAACGATGACTGGTGGTTAAACCACTGGATGGATGCATACATATGTTGATGTGATGAATGGATTCATTTAAGATTGTATTAAAATCTTCTTTGAGAACGAATGAACGGTTATGGATGGATGGATGATGAATAATATATGAACAGATGCGTGGATGAAGGGGTGATTAGAAGATGACTGATGGATGGTACGTATGAATGGGTGAATGGATTACTGAGCAATGATTGTTTGATGAATATGGTTAAAGTGATGGATATTAATAAACAGTTCAACACATGATGAATGGATGGATGGATTTACTAACAATGGAAGAAAAGCTACAATGCGTGTTGCCTTTATGGATGGTAGTTATGGACGGATGAATGATAGATGCATTGAAGGCTGATTGATTGATGGATGAAAATACATTTTAGGTTTCGGAGAAAAGGCGGACATGTGGATGAATATAAGGATGGATGGATGGAGAAATGTCATCCAGTTTGAGTCAAACTAAAAAGCCAAAAAATGACGTTAATGAAAGGATGACTGAGAGGAAGACTTCCTACCATACTTCTTCATGTATCCGCGATGAATTCCAAGGGCACTCATGTTGGCGTTTTTTATGTGTTCACGAACGCAGCAGCCGATGATGTGAGACCACGATCATCTGAGCCGGGGAATTATGAAGCAGACAGACGGAGGGAGAGAGAGAGAGAGAGTCGGAGAGAGGGGTAATCCTTGCTATCTGGGCCGCCCCGGCTGCACTCTATTGCCAACTACAGACGTTCACAACCATCGCTGCTGACACTTGGGGAGGACGCTTAAAAAAACACTGACCTGCAGCCTGGACTTCCTTCCGCTGCAGCAGATCAACGCTCAGGGATTATCACGTGTGTTCTTGATACATCTGGACGCTGAAGCTCTGTAATCTGGTCAGACCCAAGTCGTCGTCACCTGTCGCACCGGCTCACAGCGTCACGTGGCACGACTGCAGCTGGAAGGTCGCGACCTCGCGGATCCAACAATCGTCGGAGCGGAATCAGAGATTATCACCTGGAATGTTCCCTCATTGATGAAGTCTTACAGGTTTCTTAAGCACTGGCGGATGAAAAAAAGCAAGTCATTTTGGATGCTCTGAGTGAACTGGTCATGAGCGAATCGAGAAATGCATTTACCTACTGTGCTATGAGTGGTCGAGAATCAAGGTTTGTCACCGTGCGTCATCACTCCCACATGTCTACACCTCCAAGGGACTCATTGTATAAACAAAGCGGGGCGTGATTACAGCGGGCTGGAGGATGAGTGAAGCCATTATTACATCATAATGGACTCCGCTCTCGTAACATCTCGTTCGCCGAGATTTCAGACGAGGGAGAACTTTATAAAGTGATAAGGTCAAAACATGGTCATGATGAGAGACTTACTGCGTCTTGGAGAAGAAGACTTTCAACATTTGAAACATGTGAGTGAGTTGGATTTTCACATAAGTCGCCCTTTAAAGGTTATCCAAGAGGTTCAAAAGTGACTCAACTGGACTGTGTAGTTTCTAGGAAGACGTTCCGCAGCTAAAGCTTATTTTTGCCTATCCTTGCCCTTAAATGTTTTTGCTACTAAAAAATATAATATTAAGATAATTTCTTTTTTCTCATAAAATTAGCTAAAACAATTGAGAAAAGTTGGTTAAAAAATACAATACATTTGTATATATTTGCTGAACTCTCCAAATGGGCTGGGGTTAGGGGCGTATCGGTCAACACAGGAGAGCCACCTCCGACGGCCAGGACAGGCTACATAAAACCTTATCTCAACAGAAGTGGGGGCTTTAAGGCATAACCTTTCAGCTACTCACTTTTGAACCTCTTGGTTAACCATGACCTGGATGAATGAGAACCTTCACGGACCTTTTAAAGATTCTCTCATGCCCCCCTTTTTCAATGAGAGATCTTAAGCAGCAGCCCATGATCAAACATCAATTAAAAATAATAATAATATGAGAAGATATAAAATATACTAAATTTAAAAAAAACATTGCTGACAAAAGGCATGTTGTGCCAAGTTGTGCAAGTCCTCATTAAAATAGATAACAGTTCTTACACAAAACCAAGTATGATATTTAGTCGGAAGTGAGAGTAAAGATTGAAAAATTGGTTGTAGTCAGTGTGAATAGTGAAACGGAAAAAAGTCGCTTTGCTGGCAGCAATATTTTGGAGGAAACTTTACCCTTTGCACAGACTGAGGTTGACACGCGATCAAAACACAAACAGTTACACAATCCGCGAACTTCTTTTGGGTCTACGCACTCTGCGCAGTCTTCTCTGGACTATGGAGTTCTCTGCCGGACTCGTTCTGGTGCTTCTGTTCCTGAGCCTCCTGTGGCTCTTCACGCTGAAAACCCGCAGAAATCTCAACTTGCCTCCTGGACCTCCTGGACTTCCACTGATCGGAAACCTGCTGCAGCTGGACAAGAACGCTCCTTTCAAAAGTTTGGTTGAGGTCAGATTCTCTTCTCTCTCTGTCCGTAAATTTAACTTGCATCTTAAATCGTGCTTGAAGAGGAAAATGTTTAATCCAGGACAAATCCCAGTGCACAAATAGTAACGCACTTAAATAAAGTTGGCTCGATATTGACAGATTCGATCTTTGCGCTCTAATACCTCTTTATACGAGTTATTAAATATAACAAAGCCCGATGTATTTTGATCACTGTTACACTAGCTATGTACTACACCCTCATGTTTGAAGAACAAATGTGTTGATCGCACGTAAACAGCAAAAATAGTAATAAAAGCGTGAAAGAGCCTCTGCAGGCGCGACATCCTATGAGGGACCGTCTACAAATTACTTACACTGACAAAAATTGAGTGTTGAAAAATATTGTCCGATTTTAACCAGCAGACTTTCTTTCAATTACAACTCTGATGGTCACCAAATTCATGTCACTTATGAAGTACCTTCATATCAAGTTACTAAACTCATTATTTTTTCAAATTTTCCTCTAAATTCTTTTAAATCACTATTTTCACGCAATATTTCACATATATTTTGTAATAGCTTTGTAATTACAATTGTGATGGTCACCAAATTCATGTCACTTATGAAGTACCTTCATATCAAGTTACTACACCCATTAGTTTTTTTAAATTTCTTCTTGAAATAATAAATATGACCATTTCTGTGCAATATTTCACATACATTTTTTAATAGCTTTGTAATTACAATTGTAATGGTCACCAAATTCATGTGACTTATGTAGTACCTTCATATGAAGTTACTACACTCACTATTTTTTTTAATTTCTTGAAATTTTCAAAAGTACTGTTTTTGTGCAATATTTCACATACATTTTGTAATAGCTTTGTTATTACAATTGTGATGGTCACCAAATTCATGTCACTTATGGAGTACCTTCATATCAAGTTACTACACTCATTCGTTTTTTTTAATTCTTCTTGAAATTTTCAAAATCACTATTTTTGTGCAATATTTCATATACATTTTGTTATTACAATTGTGGTGGTCACCAGATTCATGTCACTTATGAAGTACCTTCATATCAAGTTACTACACTCATTAGTTTTTTGAATTTCTTCTTGAAATTTTCAAAATCACTATTTTTGTGCAATATTTCACATATATTTTTGTAATAGCTTTGTAATTACAACACTGATGGTCACCAAATTCATGTCACCTATGAAGTACCTTCATATCAAGTTACTACACTCATTAGTTTTTTTAATTTCTTCTTGACATTTTCAAAATTACTGTTTTTGTGCAATATTTCACATACATTTTGTATTAGCTTTGTTATTACAATTGTGATGGTCACCAAATTCATGTCACTTATGTAGTACCTTCATATCAAGTTACTACACTCATTCGTTTTTTTTAATTCTTCTTGAAATTTTCAAAATCACTATTTTTGTGCAATATTTCATATACATTTTGTTATTACAATTGTGGTGGTCACCAGATTCATGTCACTTATGAAGTACCTTCATATCAAGACATGAATTTGGTGACCATCACAATTGTAATTACAAACCTATTACAAAATGTATTTGAAATATTGCGGGAAAAAAGTGATTTAAAAGAATTTAGAGAAAAATTGAAAAAACTAATACATGCAGTAACTTGATATGAAGGTACTCAATAACTGACATGAATTTGGCGACCATCAGAGTTGTAATTACAAAGCTATTACAAAATGTATGTGAAATATTGCACAAAAATTGTGATTTCAAAGAATTTAGAGGAAAATTTGAAAAACTAATGAGTGTAGTAACTTGATATGAAGGTACTTCATAAGTGACATGTATTTGGTGACCATCAGAGTTGTAATTACAAAGCTATTACAAAATATATTTGAAATATTGCGTGAAAATAGTGATTTAAAATAATTTAGAGGAAAATTAAAAAAACTAATAAATGTAGTAACTTGATATGAAAGGTACTCCATAAGTTACATGAATTTGGCGACCATCAGAGTTGTAATTACAAAGCTATTACAAAATGTATGTGAAATATTTCACAAAAAAAGTGATTTTGAAAATTTCAAGAAGAAATTAAAAAAACTAATGGGTGTAGTAACTTGATATGAAGGTACTTCATAAGTGACATGAATTTGGTGACCATCAGAGTTGTAATTACAAAGCAATTAGAAAAATGTATGTGTAATAATAGACAGAAATGGTCATATTTAAAATTTCAAGAAGAAATTAAAAAAACTAATGGGTGTAGTAACTTGATATGAAGGTACTTCATAAGTGACATGAATTTGGTGACCATCAGAGTTGTAATTACAAAGCAATTAGAAAAATGTATGTGTAATAATAGACAGAAATGGTCATATTTAAAATTTCAAGAAGAAATTAAAAAAACTAATGGGTGTAGTAACTTGATATGAAGGTACTTCATAAGTGACATGAATTTGGTGACCATCAGAGTTGTAATTACAAAGCAATTAGAAAAATGTATGTGTAATAATAGACAGAAATGGTCATATTTAAAATTTCAAGAAGAAATTAAAAAAACTAATGGGTGTAGTAACTTGATATGAAGGTACTTCATAAGTGACATGAATTTGGTGACCATCAGAGTTGTAATTACAAAGCAATTAGAAAAATGTATGTGTAATAATAGACAGAAATGGTCATATTTAAAATTTCAAGAAGAAATTAAAAAAACTAATGGGTGTAGTAACTTGATATGAAGGTACTTCATAAGTGACATGAATTTGGTGACCATCAGAGTTGTAATTACAAAGCTATTACACAATGTATGTGAAATATTTCACAAAAATAGCGATTTTGAAAATTTTAAGAAAAACTAAAAAAAAACGAATGAGTGTAGTAACTTGACATGAAGGTACTTCATAAGTGACATGTATTTGGTGACCATCAGAGTTGTAATTACAAAGCTATTACACAATGTATGTGAAATATTTCACAAAAAAAGTGATTTTGAAAATTTGAAGAAGAAATTAAAAAAACTAATGAGTGTAGTAACTTGATATGAAGTTACTTCATAAGTGACATGAATTTGGTGACCATCACAATTGTAATTACAAAGCTATTAAAAATGTATCTGAAATATTGCACAGAAATGGTCATATTTATAATTTCAAGAAGAAATTAAAAAAACTAATGGGTGTAGTAACTTGATATGAAGGTACTTCATAAGTGACATGTATTTGGTGACCATCAGAGTTGTAATTACAAAGCTATTACAAAATATATTTGAAATATTGCGTGAAAATAGTGATTTAAAAGAATTTAGAGGAAAATTAAAAAAACTAATAAATGTAGTAACTTGATATGAAGGTACTTCATAAGTTACATGAATTTGGCGACCATCAGAGTTGTAATTACAAAGCTATTACACAATGTATGTGAAATATTTCACAAAAAAAGTGATTTTGAAAATTTGAAGAAGAAATTAAAAAAACTAATGAGTGTAGTAACTTGATATGAAGTTACTTCATAAGTGACATGAATTTGGTGACCATCAGAGTTGTAATTACAAAGCTATTACAAAATGTATTTGAAATATTGCGTGAAAATAGTGATTTAAAATAATTTAGAGGAAAATTAAAAAAACTAATAAATGTAGTAACTTGATATGAAGGTACTTCATAAGTTACATGAATTTGGCGACCATCAGAGTTGTAATTACAAAGCTATTACACAATGTATGTGAAATATTTCACAAAAAAAGTGATATTTAAAATTTCAAGAAGAAATTAAAAAAACTAATGGGTGTAGTAACTTGATATGAAGGTACTTCATAAGTGACATGAATTTGGTGACCATCAGAGTTGTAATTACAAACCTATTACAAAATGTATGTGAAATATTGCACAAAAATAGCGATTTTGAAAATTTTAAGAAAAACTAAAAAAAAACGAATGACTGTAGTAACTTGATATGAAGGTACTTCATAAGTGACATGTATTTGGTGACCATCAGAGTTGTAATTACAAAGCTATTACACAATGTATGTGAAATATTTCACAAAAAAAAGTGATTTTGAAAATTTGAAGAAGAAATTAAAAAAACTAATGAGTGTAGTAACTTGATATGAAGTTACTTCATAAGTGACATGAATTTGGTGACCATCACAATTGTAATTACAAAGCTATTAAAAATGTATCTGAAATATTGCACAGAAATGGTCATATTTATAATTTCAAGAAGAAATTAAAAAACTAATGGGTGTAGTAACTTGATATGAAGGTACTACACAAGTGACATGAATTTGGTGACCATCAGAGTTGTAATTACAAAGCTATTACAAAATGTATGTGAAATATTGCACAAAAAAGGTGATTTTGAAAATTTCAAGAAGAAATTTAAAAAACTAATGAGTGTAGTAACTTGATATGAAGGTACTTCATAAGTGACATGAATTTGGTGACCATCACAATTGTAATTACAAAGCTATTAAAAAATGTATGTGAAATATTGCACAAAAAAGGTGATTTTGAAAATTTCAAGAAGAAATAAAAAAAACTAATGAGTGTAGTAACTTGATATGAAGGTACTTCATAAGTGACATGAATTTGGTGACCATCAGAGTTCTAATTACAAAGCAATTAGAAAAATGTATGTGTAATAATAGACAGAAATGGTCATATTTAAAATTTCAAGAAGAAATTTAAAAAAGTATTGGGTGTAGTAACTTGATATGAAGGTACTTCATAAGTGACATGAATTTGGTGACCATGACAATTGTAATTACAAACCTATTAAAAAATGTACGTGAAATATTGCACAAAAAAGGTGATTTTGAAAATTTCAAGAAGAAATTAAAAAAACAAATGAGTGTAGTAACTTTATATGAAGGTACTACACAAGTGACATGAATCTGGTGACCATCAGAGTTGTAATTACAAAGCTATTACAAAATGTATGTGAAATATTGCACAAAAAAGGTGATTTTGAAAATTTCAAGAAGAAGTTAAAAAAAACTAATGGGTGTAGTAACTTGATATGAAGGTACTACATAAGTGACATGAATTTGGTGACCATCAGAGTCATAATTACAAACATATTACAAAATGTATGTGAAATATTGCACAAAAATAGCGATTTTGAAAACTTTAAGAAAAACTTAAAAAAAAACGAATGAGTGTAGTAACTTGATATGAAGGTACTTCATAAGTGACATGTATTTGGTGACCATCAGAGTTGTAATTACAAAGCTATTACACAATGTATGTGAAATATTTCACAAAAAAAAGTGATTTTGAAAATTTGAAGAAGAAATTAAAAAAACTAATGGGTGTAGTAACTTGATATGAAGTTACTTCATAAGTGACATGAATTTGGTGACCATCACAATTGTAATTACAAAGCTATTAAAAATGTATCTGAAATATTGCACAGAAATGGTCATATTTATAATTTCAAGAAGAAATTAAAAAAACTAATGGGTGTAGTAACTTGATATGAAGGTACTACACAAGTGACATGAATTTGGTGACCATCAGAGTTGTAATTACAAAGCTATTACAAAATGTATGTGAAATATTGCACAAAAAAGGTGATTTTGAAAATTTCAAGAAGAAATTAAAAAAACTAATGAGTGTAGTAACTTGATATGAAGGTACTTCATAAGTGACATGAATTTGGTGACCATCAGAGTTGTAATTACAAAGCAATTAGAAAAATGTATGTGTAATAATAGACAGAAATGGTCATATTTAAAATTTCAAGAAGAAATTTAAAAAAGTATGGGGTGTAGTAACTTGATATGAAGGTACTTCATAAGTGACATGAATTTGGTGACCATGGCAATTGTAATTACAAACCTATTAAAAAATGTACGTGAAATATTGCACAAAAAAGGTGATTTTGA
This sequence comes from Callionymus lyra, assembly GCF_982586985.1. Classification (NCBI taxonomy): domain Eukaryota; kingdom Metazoa; phylum Chordata; class Actinopteri; order Syngnathiformes; family Callionymidae; genus Callionymus; species Callionymus lyra. Next base: position 19,044,910 of record NC_141824.1, on the reverse strand, counting down.
AAATTTCAAGAAGAAATTAAAAAAAAAAATGAGTGTAGTAACTTTATATGAAGGTACTACACAAGTGACATGAATCTGGTGACCATCAGAGTTGTAATTACAAAGCTATTACAAAATGTATGTGAAATATTGCACAAAAAAGGTGATTTTGAAAATTTCAAGAAGAAGTTAAAAAAAACGAATGGGTGTAGTAACTTTATATGAAGGTACTTCATAAGTGACATGAATTTGGTGACCATCAGAATTCTAATTACAAAGCTATTACAAAATGTATGTGAAATATTAGACAGAAATGGTCATATTTATAATTTCAAGAAGAAATTAAAAAAACTAATGGGTGTAGTAACTTGATATGAAGGTACTACACAAGTGACATGAATTTGGTGACCATCAGAGTTGTAATTACAAAGCTATTACAAAATGTATGTGAAATATTGCACAAAAAAGGTGATTTTGAAAATTTCAAGAAGAAATTAAAAAAACTAATGAGTGTAGTAACTTGATATGAAGGTACTTCATAAGTGACATGAATTTGGTGACCATCAGAGTTGTAATTACAAAGCAATTAGAAAAATGTATGTGTAATAATAGACAGAAATGGTCATATTTAAAATTTCAAGAAGAAATTTAAAAAAGTATGGGGTGTAGTAACTTGATATGAAGGTACTTCATAAGTGACATGAATTTGGTGACCATGGCAATTGTAATTACAAACCTATTAAAAAATGTACGTGAAATATTGCACAAAAAAGGTGATTTTGAAAATTTCAAGAAGAAATTAAAAAAACAAATGAGTGTAGTAACTTTATATGAAGGTACTACACAAGTGACATGAATCTGGTGACCATCAGAGTTGTAATTACAAAGCTATTACAAAATGTATGTGAAATATTGCACAAAAAAGGTGATTTTGAAAATTTCAAGAAGAAGTTAAAAAAAACGAATGGGTGTAGTAACTTTATATGAAGGTACTTCATAAGTGACATGAATTTGGTGACCATCAGAATTCTAATTACAAAGCTATTACAAAATGTATGTGAAATATTAGACAGAAATGGTCATATTTAAAATTTCAAGAAGAAATTAAAAAAACAATGGGTGTAGTAACTTGATATAAAAGTACTACACAAGTGACATGAATTTTGTGACCATCAGAGTCATAATTACAAACATATTACAAAATGTATGTGAAATATTGCACAAAAATAGCGATTTTGAAAATTTTAAGAAAAACTTTAAAAAAAACTAATGAGTGTAGTAACTTGACATGAAGGTACTTCATAATTGACATGAATTTGGTGACCATCACAATTGTAATTACAAACCTATTACAAAATGTATGTGAAATATTGCACAAAAAAGGTGATTTTGAAAATTTCAAGAAGAAAATAAAAAACTAATGGGTGTAGTAACTTGATATGAAGGTACTTCATAAGTGACATGTATTTGGTGACCATCACAATTGTAATTACAAAGCTATTACAAAATGTATGTGAAATATTGCACAAAAATAGTGATTTTGAAAAGAAATGTAAAAAACGAATGATCGTGGTAACATATATATGGAGGCCCTTCTTTAGTCACATGAACATGGTGACCATAAAAACTTAAAGTAAAGAGTTATAAAGACGGGAATTCAATGAAGTCAACCCTTTTTCGGTGTTCGTCTATTGGAGGACGGTCCCTTATACGCCGTCTCACTTGCCGCCTGCATAGAGATCCGTGTATTTTCTCAGGACAATATGACGAGATATTAAGGTTCAAACGCGCTTGTAGTCAATACAGCAGGTGACTGGGATTTGAAAAAGGTAACATTTGTGATTCAACACCTTAGCGTTCCCGAGTTATTAACGCGCAAAGATCGAATCTGCCAATATCAAGCCAACTTTACTTAAGTCAAAGACCCCATTAAATACGTTTTTATTATTTAATTTGATGCACATTGTAAATGAGAAAATAAAATGTAAAACAGTGTCACACTTACAACTGATACTATCAAAAATGTTTAAGACTAAAAACCTGATTGAAAAAACAACTTATCTTATCTAAAATACAAAGTAAAGCTTTTCAGATGCATTACTGAAATTGAATATTCATTTTATTCGATTTTAAACCTCCTGGGTCTGCCCAATGGCTTCCTCCCAGCAGCGTTATGAGATGTCTGGTTGATAGTGATGTGTTGATGAAGCTTCATGAAGCAGTGTCATGTTGTTTAGAGGTCAGTAGGTGGAGCCATCAGTTTATAAATGATGTGATGTTTTATTAGAACAGTTGTTCAAAACAAAGGAAAATAGTGCAGAGACTGCCATCTAGTGGACTCTGAAAATAATGAAACTGCTTCATAAAGCTTCATAAGACATCACTTGGAGGTGCTGATCCTCATCACTTTAAGAACAGAGGACGCCATCAACCTTCCACGTTTGACCTCAGGTTTTTAAAAAGTCTGTTTTCCATCAGCTGAGTCAGCGATATGGACCGGTGATGACCCTGTACCTGGGTCCTCAGAGGGTCGTGGTCCTGGTTGGCTACAAGGCTGTGAAGGAGGCTCTGGTGGATCAGGCGGAAGACTATTTAGGCCGAGCACCGATTCCTTTCCTGATCAAGGTGACACAAGGATATGGTAAAGTACCTCATCTGACGGTCTTACTTTCCCTTTTCATGGAGCTTCTTGGAGTCACATAAAGTTGAGGAGTTTGCCTTCTGGCTCAGCTCAGTCGCACGTTCGCTTTCTTTAATGGGTTTTGTTGGTCGAAGGTTTGGTGGTCAGCAACGGAGAACGCTGGCGGCAGCTCAGGCGCTTCACCCTGACGACGCTCCGAGACTTTGGAATGGGACGGAAGGGGATGGAGGAGTGGATCCAGGAGGAGAGCCGACACCTGGTGGCCCGGATAAAAACTACACAATGTGAGTGACTTTATGATCAATATCTTCAAACTTTTTCCTCTTCACTGTGAAATCCAGATGGTCTGATGAAGCTTCATGAAGCAGTGTCATGTTGTTTAGAGGTCAGTAGGTGGCGCCATCAGTTTAAAAATGATGTTTCATTAGAACAGTTGTTCAAAACAAAGGAAAATAGTTAAATTGAATTACAAGTTAAACTATCCAAATTATAAAATCATGCTCAACCCACCAGATATTTAATATCTACAGACTTTGCTTAGGTGGTCATAATGTTATAGCCTGCATGCATGCATGTAGTTAAGATCCTGTTGCTGCAGCAACGCCCTTTGACCCCACCTACTTCCTGAGCTGCTCCGTGTCCAACGTCATCTGCTGCCTGGTGTTTGGTCAACGGTTCGAGTACCAGGACCAGCACTTCCTGCACCTGCTGCAGATCGTCTCAGAGGCCCTGAAGTTCATGAGCACCCCCAGAGGACAGGTGAGGAATCACCGTTCCATCTCCCCACGTATCGTCTCGTGACCCGTCTCCGCCGCAGATGTACAACATCTTCCCTCGGCTGATGGAGCTCGTCCCGGGTTATCATCACACCGTCTTCAACCGGGTCCTGGACCTGAAGGCGTTCATCATGACCAAGATCCAGGAGCACCAGGACACCCTGGACCCGGCCTCACCTCGGGACTACATCGACTGCTTCCTCATCAGACTCAACCAGGTGCGTTAGAGTAGACCTGTGACTTCATCAACAATCAAACAATTGTATTACTAGTTCAACTGTACATATAACTGGTTAATAGATCTTTGTTTAAATATTTTTTTTCTCTTTTCTTTCTTTTCTTTTTCCTTTTCATGGGTACGCAGAAGCAACGATGAGTTCACTGAGAGGGAGTCAGTCAAAGATAGAGCTTTGTCAGTCAGTGTTTCACTTGAGTTTTTCATTGTTGTTTCAAATCAAATATAAATATTAGTTTAGTCTCAGTTCAGGATTGTTTCAAGTCCAACACAGCAGCTAAAAAAAAGATCTTAATAACTAGTCATGAAAAAAAGACAAAAGCAATTCAAGAAAACAAATGGATGACCATAAAAACAAACAAACAAAAAACGGTATAGAGTTAAAGCCATAAAAGGGTTCAACCAGAACAACAACAAATGACAGTAAATCCAAAATAATTTTGGACCCAAATCTAAGTAAAACTACTATTTAATAATACTCATTTATATATTTGATTAATAACTAGTCATTTCAAATTCTGGGATTTAATTTACTTTTTATTTGTCATTTCTTCTCCATTAAAATAAATAAAAGGAAATATAAGTTTCAGAAAATGAATAACCAAGTCAATTATCTTTATATAATCATTACAGGATGATTCATAATCAAATAAAATGTATATAAATAAGATATTAATGTAATTTGTATACCTTTTATATTTCTATTATGGAATTAATCCATAATTGCTGTTATTTGATTTTAAATTGTTTTATGGTGCGACAACAGAAGTTTTAAAACAGCAGTGTCCCATCATACACTCTACATTTTTAATTTAATTGTATATATATTTCATGAAAAAAAAAAAAACAACTTTCTTTTTTTAATATATGTATCATGCGATGTTTTAATAATATAAAAGCTAATACTTAAAAGACTTATGTACTGTGAACCTCCAGGAGAAGAAGGACCCCTCCTCAGAGTTCTACCTCAAAAATCTGGTGGGGACGGTCTTGAATCTTTTCATGGCGGGAACAGAAACCACCAGCTCCACCATCAGATACGCCCTCAACCTCCTCGTCAAACACCCCCGGGTTCAAGGTGAGTCGGCAGCTGCGAGGGCGTGGCTCGTATGGTGACCCCCATGTCCGTGCAGAGCAAATGCAGCAGGAGATCGACTCTGTGATCGGACAGCAGCGCCCTCCTTTCATGGAGGACAGGAAGTCCCTCCCCTTCACCGACGCCGTCATCCACGAGATCCAGCGAATGATGGACATCACCCCGATCGGGGCTCCTCGCTACACCCTCAAAGACGTTTCCTTCAGAGGGTTCAACATCCCGAAGGTACGTCACCTATGAAAGCGACTCGTAGCTAGCTCACATCCTGGGTCTCTTCAGGGCACCGTGGTTATAGGGCTGCTGCACTCGCTGCTGAAGGGCGAAGAGAATTGGGAGACGCCGCTGGACTTCAACCCTCAACACTTCCTGGACCACAATGGAAACTTCAAGAACAATCTAGCCTTCCTGCCCTTTTCTGCCGGTAAACCGACTCGTCTTTTCCAGATGACTTGAGTGGATTTAGTGATGGTCTGATGAAGCTTCATGAAACAGTGTCATGTTGTTTAGAGGTCAGCAGGTGGTGCCATCAGTTTAAAAATTATGTGATGTTTCATTAGAACAGTTGTTCAAAACAAAGGAAAATAGTGGAGAGACCGCCATCTAGTGGACTCTGACAATAATGACACTGCTTCATGAAGCTTCATCAGAACTTCACAAAGGATTTCACGTAACTGTATGTTCTTCGAGTGACACACATTTTTTGTTTCTCTGTTCGAGCAACCTATGAGTGTTCTTGTTTCGAGGTGTGACTGTGATTTTAAGCAATATAGTAAAAAGTTGTTCCAGGAAAAGTCAAATAAATCTCAGAGTTGTTTGCCGTCACAGGTAAAAGGTCGTGCGTGGGCGAGTCTCTGGCTCGAATGGAGCTTTTCCTCTTCATGGTGACGCTGCTGCAGAGTTTCACCTTCTCCTGCTCGGATGGACCCGACGGCGTCGACCTGTCGCCCAAAAACAGCAGCTTCATCAGCCTGCCGCGCACCTACCAGGTCGTAGCAACGCCCCGCTGATGGCGTCAAGACTTCAGCGTCAAAATGTTTAAAAGTGTTGAAAATAAACAATAAAATAACATAATAATCCAACCAGTTATTATGGAAAAATGACGTTTGGTGACGCTCAGGATTATCTCAATATCTTAGCACAAATTATGAGAAAAGTTTGCATGTAAAACAGTTTTCATTCAAATACGCTAATAAACAAATGTATAAGAAAGATATTGATTATAAATTGGGGCAAGAAAACAACAGAGAAAAATGTATGGATCCCTAATAAAGTCTGATATGGATGAGTTCCTCGTTGTGTATAAATAATGAAATTCATGTCAGATAGATACAAAACATGCCAAACATTTTGGATTAAAAATAATAAATAATTACAATTAATTTATTTTGATGTCATGACAATAATCCTGACTTTTCGATAGATTCTTCTTCATTTGTTGTGAATAAGTGTCAATAAAAAACAAGTTTTAGATGCTAAATGTAACCGGTCATTTTAAGATTGGAAAAACAGGCTTCAGTGACAGGTCTGTAATATGAGGCGTTTGTGGGTCAAGTGATCAGTCAAACTGTCAGTTTGCTGATGAACATTTCAGCGAGTTATCGATCCACGTTGACGTACTCTAAAGTAGCTTCACCATTTGAGCCTCTGTCACGCGAAACTTCCGTCGCGTTTAGTTTATTTATGAAGCCAATCCACCAGGGAGACGTTTAAACGACAATACAGTTAGTTTGGAAGAAATCTACTCATACAGAGTCACCCACACGAGGTCAATGTTGGCGGCACATCTATCAGTTTATTTATTTATTTGAATTCACTCATGAAGGACAAAGACACCTGAAGGAATGATGTATTCCAGGTGTGTGTGTGTGTGTGTGTGGGTGTGTGTGCTCAGATGTTGGGCAGGTGATATTTGTGCTTCACCTGCTTCTTCATGTCCGGAGCAGGTGAGATGTTGCTGTGTGGCAATTGGGGGAGATACTGAGCCTGGGGGTGGAAAGAGGGGGGCGTGGTCAAATACTTGAACATTAGTGAATGATAAACCTAGTCTACGGTAACATTATGACCACCTAAAATATATGTTAATGCAAAATGCAGCGAGAGGATGACTTGGTACAAACTGGTCAGAGTTTTACGCTCTGTTGCAATAAAATTGTTGGGATGCTCAGAAATAAAAATGTTTGGCTGAAAACCCCTGAGTTTCTATTCATAACTTCAGGTTCTACGAATGGTGCGAAGTACCAAGAAGTAGAACCAAAAACTGAAACACAGAAATATATATTTTGTGCAAATCATTGGTACCTTTCCATTTATGGCTATTATTGTGTCCTTACCTCACCAATATAAAGGTATTGCTTTACAAAATTATGAAAATATTTATCTGGCCGTGACATTTCAACAATGTACAAATTTGTCTAATGTAAAATAATAGTAATAAATATTTAAAGCTATTTGACTCATTAATATATATATATATATATATAATTAAAACAATTAGCAGAAAAATTAAATAATCATGTGTTTTCTGTGTGTTGGTTTGTAAATAACAGTCAGATAAAGCGTTTATTAAAATATATCCTACGCTCTTGAACGCACCTTAGCAATCCCAGCATCATTTGTGTGTAACAGTGAAGTCAAAGTTAGATTCTGCATCATCACAACATCAGCTGTTATTTTCGGTAATAAAAGTATTTGTAATCTAAAGCTGATAATTCACTTTTAGGACATTTTCAACAAACAATTTGTGGTGGAAAAAAATTAGGTGCATCCCTAATATGTAGCTATGTTATTATGGGGTGCTTAGAGGAAGATACTGACCCCGGCGTGTCGCCGCCTGGACCCTCGCTCGTGCCTCCGGCCTAGACGCTCGCCATCGCGGCCCCAGTTGATCCCCGACTCCTCCTGGAAGTACGGCAGCTCCAGCAGCTCCTCGCAGGACAGTCGCAGAGACGGATCCATCACCAGACACGACTAGACGCACCGAACCACATTCAACATTTCATCGGCGACGACTCGAGTGTACTCACCTTCATCACCTGCAAAGCGTGAGCGGAGGCGCCGTAGAAGCGTTTCTCCAGCGGCTCCTGTTAGAAGTCAAAGTTAATGGTTTTGCTCAGAGTCTTGAAGGTTCTGGTACGCACCGTGGTCTCCGGCTCCGGGATGCTGACGCCACTGAAGAAGACGTTGGAGCGGAAAACCTGCTGATGACGAGGAATCAGGTCCCCTGTGGTCAGAAACAAGACGAAAGGTCACGATTTGTGAGTTTTTAAATGGTCGGTGTACAAATATAGATTTATAAATTAAGCGCATTAGTGGCACCTAAGGTTTTCCGGATGAGATACAGCTGGTCAACGTCAGACTTCCCAGGCCAGAGCGGGTTTCCGTTCAGCAGCTCGGCGAAGACACAGCCGAGCGCCCAGACGTCCACTGGGGGTCCGTACTGAGTGTCCCCGACCAGCAGCTCGGGGGATCGATACCAGCGGGTCGCTACGTAGTCGGTGTAGTCGTCCTCCGGTCCGGCTGGGAAAAAAAAATATGCAGAAAATAGTGATGGACTGATGAAGCTTCATGAAGCAGTGTCATGTTGTTTAGAGGTCAGTAGGTGGCGCCATCAGTTAAAAAATGATGTGATGATTCATTAGAACAGTTGTTCAAAACAAAGGAAAATAGTTCATATACCACCATCTAGGTTTGGGTTTTGAAACAAGTCTGCCATGACGAGTTTCCTTGGATCATTGTTTCATTTCCCCAGGGGCCCCATTATAAAGTGTGACTGTTGTGAAGGGCCAAAAGGACAGAAGAAAGGTGGAAAGAGCCAAAATATGATTGAAGAAAATAATTAAAATAAAAATGTTTAATCAAGTATAATTATGTCCTGAGATTATAAAACACGGCTAAATATTTCAAATTGTAAATTTATTGTATTTTATTAACCGTTTATCAAACCATATTATCTAGTATTCCCTTATTTTGAGGGCGATAAAAGAAGGACAAAGAAATTATAACAAAATAATAGTAAGAATAGTAAAATAATAAAAGGTTAGCATTCAGACAGATTTCTACATGTCTCTTCAAGATGGACATCCGGACGCCCCCTAGTGGTCCACCAACGTTTTTGAGAAAAGTCATTCACAACTAATAATTTAAATAATAATGAATCACTTTTTCTAAAATGTGGATCATTTTGACAACATAAAGATCTTAAAATCGATTATTAATAAATTGAATGTATTTAGTTTTCTTTTATTATTAATTAATTATTTACATGTAATTTCTACATTGCCATGTTATGTTGTTGTTTTTTTTGTTGCTATTACATTATTTTTTATTACATCCTAGTAATTAGAATGACATTAAAATAATCCTTGAATCCTGGAATAATCGGCACCAAACTGAAAGTAGAAGCATCTTGGTGACTGACTCGGTGGCTCTAAGTGACACGAGCAGGTCTGAAGGGGATTACACGTCCTCCTGAGTGTCCTCATGTTAATGTATAGTAAGAGGAGACTGGAACACGAGTCGGGGAAACGGAGAACCTCGCAGAGTCGCTAACCGTCTGAAAGTGAGCAGGAGGCCGCCGCAGATCTGGGCGCTGAATTAACCATGAGAGAAACTTCCCAGACTAAATGCAGGTAACTGCTCGCATCACCTACTCAGAATGCGGGCGAAGCCGAAGTCGCAGAGCTTGATGACTCCGGTTTTGTTGAGGAGGATGTTCTCGGGCTTCACGTCACGGTGGATGCACTGAAACAAAGAGTCCGGGATCAGGATTAGGCCACACAATGGAGCCAGATTAGAAACAAACGTGTCGGGGTGAAAACAGGGGCTCAAGTTTTTCTGCAAATGATCTACAGATGATTGTTGACCCGCGGAAACATTTCAGAATCAGAGACGAATTTGGAGCTGGAGCCTATCCTAGTTTCTTCTGGTGGAGGCGGGGGACACCCTGGAAAGGACGCCAGTCTGTCGCAGGGCTTTCTAAGACATACAACCGTTTACACACTCACTTATACCTACGGACAATTTCCCCAAGTTCCCAATAAACCTCTGTATGTTTTTGGACTGTGGGAGGAAACCGGAGTGCCAGGAGTAAACTTTAACTTATTTTAGAGGTTTGTTATGTAACTAAACTTTGCATGTTTGATAATATTTTGTTGCATCATGTGACCTGAGTTCGACCTGCTGCTTACATGAGTGATTTACAGAAGAGCTAATAAAAGCTCTTCAGAGGAAACCTCACAATGCTGGTGAGATATGAACCATATGATCTATAATGACTCAGAGAGTCTCAGGATTCTTATGTCATAAAATTTATGACGATGTGTCTACAGCCGTGGACAGCGTACTGTATGTTCCACACAGTCCTTCGTGCCGCTGCCTGTTTTGGGGTTTGAATAATCTTTACTTACAATATTATTCTTTTGACATAATTTGTATCAGTGAATATTTCATAATCGTGATTACATTAAAAAGATGTCAGTCATTTTTTAAACATCCTAACAGAGATAGTTTGATATCATCCAGAATTACATACGAAACTCTCCATACTGAACAGCTGTTTGCATAGCTCTCCACCTGCTCAAGACAATTACAGTTAAATATATTTACAAAGTGTGTTGATTTACTAAAAAAAAACATTTTGATTAAAAGCAGTATTTTTCACTTCACTGGTATTTTCATGAAGGTAGGAAAGGAATGAAGAATGAATTTACAATTGAATTGACACTACACTGTCACAGTGGTTTTTGAAGGTCCAGCTGATTGTTGGAAGTTAGACAGTGTTAGGCAGTCTGAGAAAATGTAGTGCGCAATGAGCACTAAAAAATTGAGTGTGGATCGATGGACACTTTCCACCCTCAGCGACCGACATCTTAGTGACGTAGATGACGCTTAAACGGAAGCTACATCACTGCCGACGCGTCTTCGGAGCAGATGAATGTCTGAAGAAAACACTAATTTTAGCACAAAGCAACACAACAATAATAATAACACAATGAAGTTCTGTGTTGAAAAGTAGTAGAAGAAGCTGTTGAGTCATTTCCAGTAAGTGTGTAGCAACATTGGTAGATTCTAGACAGTACTATCTGTCGAACATTTGCACACTGGCCAAGTACGTACCTATTTAAGCTAAAAACGATTTTGTCCTCTGTTGGATTTGCATTTTATCTATTGGTCAGATGGCGAAAAAAACCCTGCCATGCCTGCGTTGTTAGTCAAGATTAAGTCACATATATCGAGTGATGTTGATCATGATTTATTGATCCCTTAGGAAAATTCCATTGCGAAATAAGTGGGATCATTCAAGGAGGAAAATGAGTGATGAAAAATCAAAAGCTTGCTCACTGAATTTACAAACTAAAACAGTATCTGTGGACGTAAAATCGCTTAATTGTCAGTTGTGACAAAAAAATAGGTTCGACTACCAGATGCAGGACCTTCACAAACATCACCGCCTTGACTCTGTAGTGTCAATAAAGTTTTAATTGACCATGGGGTCATTGCGCAATGTACACATGTTTTTTTCTTAAAAAATAGGTTTACAAGAAAACACTTGTTGTGTGAGTCTAAGGTAAAAGTGAAAGTTTTAAGTTTTAAGATGGTGTAATACATACAGTATTTTTCTTTTTTTTACTACAACTTTCAAAATAGTCTATACCGGTACTTCTACTTCAGAGACATGAAAAATCTTAATGAGAAATTGAATTTAGAGTTAGATAAAGTTCATGTTCATGCATGTACACCTGCATTATTTAAAGCTAGAAATCATGAAAAATGTATTTTTCTTCAGATATAATAATGGGATCATTCTTTGTTAATGCCTTGTTTAATCCCAGGTAAGAAAATTGGTGTTAAATTTAAGTTTTTGATATAAATAAAAAGCTTATTTTGATTCATCTCTCATTTGTATTCATCGTTTTCTTTGAAACATTTTTTGAAAAGATCCAGAATATTATTATTTTCTAAATCAGAGGTTGAATTTTTAGGCCATATCATAGACAAATCCTTCAAAAAATGTGTGGATCCAGATGGTTAATCGGCCTATCCCTAAGTTTCAGCGGAGTGTAGTTACAAACACTTGAAACTCACGTTGTGTTTGTGGCAGAAGTTGACGGCCTGCAGCGTCTGCCACACTATACTCTTCAGCTGCGCCTCCGGGACCCTGCGGACAAAGATGCAACCATGATATTATTCAAGCCATATGAAGCAGGAAGTGCCGCCTTCCAGTGACCTGGCGTCACCTCGGTAACCTCAGAGCTGCCTTTGTTTGCATCGTCAGCTTGAGTTTCTGATCCTTGTCACGTAGAAAGAGACGTTCATTGTCGCTCACTGTTGCCGTTTGATTCGAAAAGGTCACGACCGAAAAGAAACACAGCGCCCACTCTTTAGTTCTAGGAAATATACACACCTGGGTTTGGTTTGACGTTATGACTGACAGTTAATCTATCTGACAGTAACTTTTTCATGATACCGTGTCGAAATTTAAAAGCAATTTGTGTGTTTAAAAAAAAAGAAATCAGCAGCAGCAGTCACTACATCCTGTGCAGCTAAAGGAAGAATGAAATCCAAAATCCCTGCAATGACTAAGATCGAGAGGATACAGTCGACTCCAGCAGCTTTTAAAGCTGGTGTTTGGATATATTTTAGTTTCAAAACCATTCAAAGCAGTTTAGAATTTGTCAAGACTCCTGTGGTATGTAAAAACTGCAACACCAGAGAAGTACTAAACAATACTACAATGTTGCAATTTTGTTTTTTTTATTACAGCTGGAACTTGTTTTATAGATTCAATCAAATTAAATAGATGGAATAAAATTCCGAGTCCACTAGATGGCGGTCTCTGCAGTATTTTTCTTTTGTTTTGAACGACTGTTCTAATGAAACATCACATCATTTTTAAACTGATGGCGCCACCTACTGACCTCTAAACAACATGACACTGTTTCATGAAGCTTCATCAGACCATCACTATCCTACAATATCGCAATATACTACTACACTATATATATCATATTGCTATCCCTGTATTGTGATACATATCATATACTACGTTCTTGCCAATACACACCTGTAACACAGAGTTCATCATATGTTTAGATTCTTTCGACTACATGTAAGTTTAGATTCCGTTGAGTCTCACCCTCGGGGGTGCTTGTCCAGCTCGTTGAGGACGGTCTGCTCGCAGAACTCGAAGACCAGATGGAGCCGTCTTTTCCTCCTGAAGACCTCCAGCAGGTTGACCAGGTTGACATGTTTCAGCTGCTGCACAGCGGAAGAGAAGAGAGAGTTTATGTTTCTGGAAGTCGGGACTCAAGCTAGTTTGTCAGTCTTTTTTTTTTTTCAAGAGTGAATATATATTTATATTTCATGTTTGTCACTGTAGAATAACTTGGCATAATGTCCTTTCATTTTTGTGTCAAAGATCAAGTTGACCATGGGCATCCAAATAAAAGTCTCACCTTCAACATGCGAATCTCCCGCAGAGCGATCTTCTTGATGACAGGGTCGTCTTCAGATTCCACAAACTTCTTGATGGCTACGATCTGACCCGTGTCTCTGTTTCTGCACTTGAACACCACGCCGTAGGAACCCTCGCCAATCTTGGCCAGCTTTTCATACTTCTCCATCGGGCAGTCAGCCCAGTCTCACCTGAGGCGGGAAAAAGACATGTAAAATATAAATAAAATAGTTTAGCATGTTTGCACCAACACACACTCACACAATCCATACACATGCATTTTTAAATCAATTGATATCTAAACATGTACAGCCATAGAATGTGGTGGTAAATAACAATAATCAGATTCAAAATAGAATCAACTTCAAGTCAGATAAAAATGTATATTAACTCACCAACTCAGTATATGCACTTGCAAGTTCGTCATCGACAACCTTTTAATGTAAAATAAAAGAAATCATAAAACTTCTGCGTTTACGTGCATCTTCTTTTTTTTTTACGTACCTTACGCCAGACAAGACTCCGTTCAAATGTTTTCTCTTTGGTTCAATTCATCTATTCCGATTGAAACTGTTGAAACTTTAGTCCACATTCGCGAAGACACGAAGGTGAAATAACTGACCAGCACAGGAACTGTGACCTTTCATTCCACGGCGTCCCGCTCGCATCCAGGCAACAACGTACAAAGCAGATTCACAAAGGCGTTTCCGAACGTTAACTACGTGCGAATATTTAGACTTTTTTTTAAGTAGCTTGATAATTAAAAACAAGAAATTAAACTAAAGAGAGAGAGGATATTTTGGATCTATACGGTACACCTGGTACAAAAGTCCGCTTAGAAACTCGAGACTCAAATAATAGTTCCCCTCGTTTCAATATTTATTTCCTCAACAATATTTGATAATATATATCAAATATATACTTTTTTTTGTTTTATAATATTCTTGCATTATTATGGTTTAACTTGTCCCTGAATAGCTCCATTGATGCCAATATTGTTGGTTTTATTTAAATTGATGTGACTTTTCATAGATATTAATTCGAATCATACATTCTTTTACTTTTACAAAATACATGACAATGAAAAAATTGTCCCTGTTATCAACTCATTTTTTTATCTATAAAATAAAATCCAGCTGTTATCAAATAATTTACAACCTTAATAAAACATAATAATTTCCAGGAGATCAAACAAGACGTTTTCAAGAGAATGGAGCATAGAAGATGAGTTTTTATTACATTCCCCCATACTTAATTTACATTATTTTATTTATTTATTATTCATGTGACATAATACTGTCTGTCTGTGTTGTGTTCTCCATATGATTTGTTAATATTATTTTTCAGTTTTGCTTAGTGTGTGTAAGTGTACGCTAATATAAGTATGTCGTTAAAAAACAAATCCTAATATTGTTGATTATATTTTAAAAAAAATACAATAACAAAACTGGGACAGAATAAGTTCAATAAAAGAAAAGCAAAAATTAAAATGAAAAAAGAAACATTCTAAATATATCTTGGCCTGTAAACGAAATATAATCAAAACAATGAATTAAAGAATATGAATTACATTAGCAATTTCTTTCCTATCGTATGCTTTTTTGTTTTTTTTTAATTGACACCAATGGGGAATTTACCACCCGTGACCACTAGGTGGGGATGTCCGCTCAGGTTCGTGTCATGTTTTTCTCTTGTGAAAAAGTTAGGGGAACTTTCAGTCGTGTCTGTCCGCGTCATCCTCACTAACACCGGCGTTTCAGGGGTTTTTTCTTTATCATTCATCTCTGTCGTCATAAAACCCACGTGACATGGAGACAAAACAAAAGACGCCTTGTATATCAGTTGAAAGTTCGCACTTGAAGAGACGCTTCTTGTCAAAAACTGGTAAAAAACACTTTTGGCACTTTTTGTTCTAGTCTGATCGCGGTTGCTGCTGGTTTCCTGATGAGCAGAGAAGCAGCAGATGTTTTGGCTTCCTGGGCGGGGGGTTCTATTAGACTTCTAACGGGAAATAGAAGTTGTTGAGAGAGACTGAGAGAGAGAGAGGGGGAGAGAAAGAGAGCGAGGGGGAGAGAAGAGAGAGAGAGAGAGAACAAGAGAGGAGTAGGAGCTGCTCACAAATCACTTTGGTCGAGAGACAGTCTGGAGGAGGAGACCCCGGTGATGTCGATGGATGGATGACGGACAATGATGAAGATAATTCTCCATATCTGTCACGCGACCTCTGACCTCTCACGCTGGACTTTTTTTTTTCTTCCGAGCATGATCTGAGTCTCCAACCCCTACAGAGGAAGTCATCTGATCTGCTGCTGGTCTCTCTGGTGGTGAGCAGTCAGGCTGAAGGACCTCCTGGAAACATGTGAGAGGAGTCTTGCTGTGGAAGTCACATGTCGGCCCCAGTTTGACAGCTCCAGCCTGAGACGTCACTACTACCTTCACTGCTGAGTCAGACCTGGATCATCATCTCTCTCTCTGCCCACTTTGGGAATCTCTCAGAGAGGAGCACCAGAAGTCTCCCAGACAGACACTTGACTGACCTGAAGATCTCATCAGCACCATGAAGCTCGCCCTGTTGACGGTCATGCTGGTCCACATGGTGGGCCGAGGATGCGGCATGTCCACCTGTAAGACGCTGGATCTGGAGATGGTCAAGAAGAAGAGGATCGAAGCCATCAGGAGCCAGATCCTCAGCAAACTGCGTCTCTCCAAGGAGCCGGAGTCGGAGCAGAGGTCGGATGAGGAGCAGATCCCCGGCGACCTCCTGTCCCTCTACAACAGCACCAAGGACCTGCTGAAGGAGCAGCGGGACCAGGTCCAGATGGACGTTTCCTCTGAGCAGGAGGAGGAGGAGTACTTCGCCAAAGTTCTACACAAGTTCAACATGACCGGTGAGTACTTTCACTTTAGGGGTCTCACCTTGCAGCACGAAGAGCCACTCTGGGCCACTTGGTTCTCAACATCCATGTTTGAAATGAGCCAAAGAAATACAAACTTCTTGGAAATCTAGTTTAAGAAAATAATTAATATTTTTTAAAAGCTTTAATGCGTTCTTTTCCTCAACAGGGTTTCTTACTAGATAAATAGATTTTTTTTTAATGAGCCGTGTAACTTTTAACTAAGCAAAGCCCAAAGAAAATTATTTTGTGAACTGGTCATGTGACTAGGTACGTCACATAAAGTGTTCCCCACTGCATTGTTCCGTTATATTTCAACATTGAAAATTGTGATAAACCTTTTTGATTTAATTTATTCTTTTTAGTTTTCAGACGTTTCCATGAACATTTTTTAAGCACAATATTTAGTAAGTTTTGTTTTTTTTCCCAGTAGGTCAAAAAAGGCTATAAGATTTTCAACACCCCATCCTGTTGTTCGTATTGATAGTATGACGCTAGCCATTATGTTATCTGGAGTACTCCACTCACAAAATTAACTTTCACTGCTACTGCCAAAATTAAAAAAAAATTAAAAAAGATGAAAAACCACAAATAAGATCAAAACAAGACAATTAAGTACCAAAACTAAATAAAAAAACATGTTATGGAGTTGTTAAAAGTAGTGATGGTCTGATGAAGCTTCATGAAGCAGTGTCATTATGTTCAGAGTCCAATCGACGGCGGTCTTTACACTATCTATAATGAAACATCATTTTTAAACTGATGGCGCCACCTACTGACCTCCAAACAACATGACACTGCTTCATGAAGCTTGATCAGACCATCACTAGTTAAAAGTAGACGTGTACAATAAAAATAAATACTAGATAAAATTGTTAGACGTTTTCCTAGTTAGAAAAACCATAAGATGTATTATAAGACAGTCATAAATACAGTTAAAGGGCCACACTTGGCTCAGGTCTGGCCCCAAGCTTTTCGTATTGTAAACAGTAACGCTAACAAGCTAATATGCAGCAACATTTGTAATGTAAACAATGACTTAAAGAAATGTTTATCTTGTCACTTCAAAGGGACACTGCTTTAAGCCAAAATAATTGAAGTATACAGAAAGTGTATGTTTTTTCAGTCTTAAGGGCGGAGAGAGAAGTCTACCGTGGTAAACAACACTTAATAACACCCTCATAACAACTACATCCTCTTGTAAAGATAGCCAATAATTAAGACATTAAGACGTTAAAAAAAAAAGTTCTACAAATGAATGACCAACTTCAATCAGGAAGTTATTATCTCTTGTTTTTTTTCCAACATTCCAGTCAAGACAAGGGCAGTTTGATATAAGGGGGATTCCTTTTTTTTTAATCAGGAAACATCAACTTGTTTTTTAGTTAACACACGGAAACCCGATGATAATGAGCTCCGGTGCTTCATCACTTGATAACCAAACAAACCTTCACTGGGAAATTCTCGGCACTTCCTCGCCAATCCAATTGTTTTTCAGTCGTCAGATGGAAAAACAGGATGAATGAGGAGTGTACTGAGATCACGCATACCTCCTCCAAGGTGGCTTTATTGAGACACAGCGCACAATCAAATCAATTAAAAGAAAACATGACTCAAAATTTAGTAAAAATATAGATCGAGATTTGAACTAGTCGTTTCTATTTCCTGTGGTTGTTTTGTTAAGTTAAGAATAAGTCAGAATTGAGATAAAAGTGAGTCGATTTGTCGTCACTTTAATTCTGCCTAAAGTAACCCTGTATTCGCTTTTAAATAATGTGTCACTCAGTTGACCTGAAGGTTAAAGACAGGAAATGATTCACGAATGTGCAAACTCTGATAAGAAAGTGATATAGTTTTGTTTTTTTCCTGAATCTGGAAGTGTGTGAAGGTGTGATTCAACGCCCACGAAATGAATCCACATCGAGTCATTTGCTGCTACAATGCCTGGTTATAAACCCCCCTGAACATGTGCGCCCCCCTCTGATCCTCTCCCAACATCTTCAGGCTACATCAAACAGTTCAGAGATCACACGCGCAACAGGTTTGCTCTGCATCTGCTGCGATGAGATCAGAACTTTTACTGCCTGTTGTTTGGCTGCACGCACACACTTACTGCCAGGTAGTTGTTTTGTACTTTGATGGAGAGTGTTTTGGTCTTCGCCGTTCGGTCAAAAGCGTGGATGATACGGGTGTAGATCATCGAGTAGAACGCCAAGGTTCGTCTAAAACGAATGCCTTTAGCGTCCATTTCGTGAATCAAACCTGTCAAAATGTATTTAAAATGATCGAAACTTATATTTTTGTTTCATTTATAAATATATTTGTGACAAGAACATGAAAGTGCCACATAGAACTAATACTTTCAATGCTTTTTCTTTTCCAAATTAAATTTCAATTAATCTCATTATTACGAATAAATATTTGATTCTAAACAATATATCTTTAAGAATAAAAGTTAAATTTCTTGTATGGAAATCATAATTTGTGTCCAGACTCTTCAAAGACATTATTTATTCACATTACATCTCAGACAGCATGTGACATCAAACACTGATAGGAGTCAAGGTCTCAACTTACAACACAGTTGAATATGATCTATTTTCTCTTTTAGGTATAAAGGGAGACTTGGGAACTCAAAGTGATACTTCAACTTTCACTCATTTTCTACTCACCCTCATGTTGACTAAGGATTATTTTCAGAGTAATCTGTTCCTTTTTAGAGTTATAGACCAAACTGTATGTTCATCTTGATGTTGTGACTGGAGTTCAGTTTTCTTCGTCTTCATCTTCATCCAAAAAAAACACTTAAAAACATCCAAATACCTTCATTCTCACTTCTGTTTTATGCTGTGGTGTGTTGGGGTGGGAATGTGTCCAAGAGGAGTGTCAACAGGTTGGACAGATTGATCAGAAAGGCTGGCTCTGTGGTTGGAATGAAGCTGGACTCACTGGTGACAGTTGCTGAGAGGAAATCACGGAACAAACGACTGTCCATCATGGATGATGACAGTCGTCCTCTGAACACTGTCATCTGTGAACAGAGAAGCAGATGGAGTGCATGAATGCTCCTTCCCATAAGGCAACACTAATAGACTCAGGGACCTCATTCCTCGTTCTATTAGATTGTACAATTCTGAGTTTGGGGGCAGGAGTGGAGCGAAAAGATGATTCTATTACATGTTAAACTTTGTATAATTTTCTTTGTTATTTCACTTTGATCTATGTTCTTTATCTTTAGATGTAGATGGTGTCATCTTTCACTTTCTTTTATTGAACGTTGGTCTTGTTCTTGTTTTATGAATCTATCGTCTCTGTTGCTGTGTACTAGAGAAACAATTTCCTGAAGGAGATCTCCAGAAGGATCAATCAAGTCTGTATATTAGGCTTGTTTTTAGTGACACT
Organism: Callionymus lyra; assembly: GCF_982586985.1. NCBI lineage: Eukaryota > Metazoa > Chordata > Actinopteri > Syngnathiformes > Callionymidae > Callionymus > Callionymus lyra. Next base: position 19,025,435 of record NC_141824.1, on the reverse strand, counting down.
TGCAATATGTTTGAATAAGGATAAACCTGTAGCTGGAGCTGAGAGACCTTCCATTTCAAACAAGCTTAATATATATATATATATATTTATATATATATATATATATATATATATATATATATACACAGTATATATGTCACCTGACAGAAATGTTATTATTTAAATGTACTATGAAGTGACGGGGACTTTAAACTGAATGTTACACTGGCTAGGTAAGCTAGCCGCTAACAGTCCTACCAAGTACCAAAGAGGATTGTACAAGATATACTTTTTTTTTTTTTACTTTATTTGACAAAAGCAGGATTAGAGATGATTTTGGTTTTAGAAAATAAACTTTACACTTATGTGGGGGCAAAAGTTAAATTTGTCGCTAACTAACTACACATACATTTTAGCAATACAAACTAAACAGACAGAAAAGTTAACGGTAACATGTTTTTTTTTTGTATCTATCAATTTAATTCCGAAACAACAAACAGAACAATGAATATTTCGGAAATGACAAAGATAGAGTGTTGCTGTTGATAGAAATACTCAGAGGATACTGTCACTGAACGCTATCATGAGAAGAGATGTTTTGTAGGTGAACCATAATGACTGTATTTTCACGATAAATGTACATTTTGCATTATGTACGATCGACTATTGATATTCATAGACTTCGGCTATAGTTTGAGAGAGTTTTTTCGTGAACTCGGAATCTAGCTCTCTAGTACGACGATCTTATATTTCCCCAGCGGCAGCACCGACCAGACATGAAGAACAACCTTTTTCTTAGATAACACTTTTCACCAAGTTCAGCGTCTTTTTTTTGTCATAGCATATCTTTCTCTTCCTCTGTTCGGCTGCTTCCTCAGCTTGTTATCGTGATGTTTGCTCGCTGGCGCTCGTGACGCGGCGTCCAGGCAGGAAGGAAGGCGATCCGTGGCCACTGAGATCCGGAGTGACTCAGGGCCGGGTACCCATGGGGAGCGCTGGCTTCCGTAGTCCTCTGTGGAATGCCAGAGAACACCCGTCAGCAGCTGAAGCTCCCAGCGGGGCTTCCTCTCGAAAACCTCCACTCGCTCAGGGAGAGTGAAGTGTTTGCGTATCGGCCCTAACGAGAAATAATAATTGTTCAAATTACTTGGGGGGAAAAAAATCGGGGCGTCCATTTTCTGCTGGACTGGAGAGGCCCCCGAAAAGGACTTAGCCTGAACAAACAGGATCCAGCAGGAATGCTCATTAGCAAGCTCGGATAACAACCGTCCCGAAATTACAAGATCAAATTTGGACGAACGCTCACTGACATCAAACCTCTTTCTCCAAAAAAAACACCCAAACTACATCACGACGTCAACTTCCTTTGAGCTCAACCAATCAAAGGGCTTTTAGTTACGATGTGTTGAGGTTTCATGATACTCACAACGATTGTAGAGCATAGTGCCATCTAGTGGCCTTCGAAAAGACACTGTATCACGAAACATCATCAAGTCATCACTAGCTTCTACTCTTGTGTCGCAGTTTGTGTCGACTTTTTCTGCTTCATGTTTGTGTTACTGTATGGTGTGTTGATCTTAACCTACATATTCTATCGGGTTTTTTTTTTAATTTATTTCGACAGTTGTTAATTCAGATCTTAGTCACAAACCAACACTATCAGCCGTAAGTCTTTACAAACAGGCTAGATCGTTTTTGCATTTTTAACTGGAGTGTCCTGATCCTGTGATTCTGTTACCGACATTCCTTCCTTGTTAAACGTTTCAGTGGTTCGGTTTTCCTTCGCTCTATCAGGGCCAAAGCCACAAGCCGGGGGGTCGCGCCGAGGTCTCAGTCGCAAAAACCATCCAGACTCACTCGCCGTGGAAACTGTTTTATAAACATCTCCAGGAGTCTGAAGTTCAGTCGCACCAACTCTTAAGATACAACTGGATTAAGAAGCTAAAGTATTCCAGGTTAAAACACAACAATCGTTTTTGTGTTGGTTACTTGTGTTTAATTCTTTGTCAATGTGTTTAAAAATAAGTAATGTTTAGTTAATTTGTGTTACTGAGTGAGTGAAGAAAGTATTCATTTAGTTTATTGACGACTTTGTGTTTTGACTAGTTGTGTTCTTGTGTTGGATCTTGTGGTATATTCTTTAATCAGTCATTATTTGTTGTGTTCAATGATTTATTTGTCCAAGTACATCAGTGCCATCAGAATATTAAATGGTTCAATTTACCATTACAAATTAATTAATTTGTTTTAAACATTGCATTTTTTAAATAGTTGAAAAAAACATTTTGTACATTGAAAGGTTGAATTTATTTTTATTGAGTGATTGAATCCAATCATTTGTACATTGAAACTAGTGATGATCTGAAACTTCATGAAGCAGTGTCATTATTTTCAGAGTCCACTAGATAGCAGGTGGCACTATTATATTATACCAACATTTAGATATTGTATTTATTCGTTTGTTGCATGTTTATAACATTGTAGTGTGTTGATTTGTTAGTTGTGCGTCCACATAAGTTATATTAAGTTATTTTTGTTTCTTTATCTGTGCGTTATTCATTTTGATCAGCTTTACCGTGAAGTAATGTTTTAAGTGAATTATTGATCGTTGGGTTCAATTGACTTGCTTTTGTGTCCACGATTCATCGATGCATTTTGACATCGTCGTCATTCTCTACTGCTTATTTGATTAGTTGTGTTTTGGGATTCCTTGTTAATTCAATTTCTTGTTAAACTTACTTATCGCCTTAGTGATTACTGCTCGTGTTGAGTTATTTGTTCTGTAGCCATTTCTTGTTCTCGCATTTTGTGATCGTCAACATTTGTTTGTTTATTGTTGGCTTGCTTTTAGTTGTAATCATTGTCTATTGTGTAATCTTTTGTTAAGAGATTAGTCGTCTTAAGTGGATAAATGTTGTGTTTAAGGAGTCTGTTTCGTGAGTTGGTAATGGGTTGTTGTGTTTTAGTGACTTTAAATATTTTGTTGTTCATGGTAACACATTTTCTCTCTCATGTCTCTTTTAGCAGTTCCTCATGTGTTTTCTGATAAGTTGTGTCCTTGTATGTGCTGTTTTAAGTGATATTTTGTGTTTTTTTTTGCTAATAAAATGCTGCATGTGTCAGAACGTGGAACAGCACTTCAGGGTTGAGCTTAAAACTTGAACTTCTTTAAACCAAACACTTCCAGAAAGAGAAATCTTTAAACAGCATCAATTTTTAAGAGCAAATAAAAGGAAGTAGCGTTTGCCAAAGAGCTGCGTTGGGCTGGAGGAGGTGAAAGGTCACGTGTGAAGCGAAGTAACGAGGCGCGTTAACGAGACATCGGTGGGCCGAGGGAGGGTGGAGTCCGGTATGGAGGAGGCAGGTATTTAGGCTGTTGCAGGAATCTTGTTCCTCCCTCTGTTAATTACAGATCTGTCTCCCTACCTGTCACAACAGCTGTCCCTGGCTTACCTGGAGCTAGGCCGGGATTCAGCGCTCAAATCCACCCACACCCAAAGCTCTGGGTGTTATCTTCACACACACTCGAAAAGACCTGCAGAAGACAATGCTTCGACACACTCGCCGGGCCGTCCCTAGCGAGGATGTGACCTCATTTCCTGTTTTGCAAGTGTTTCTCTTCACCATGCACACATGTGAACCGGAGTGGCATCATCCACGGACCGGAGCGGGGATGTTTCCAGTCTTGGGTGCGACCGCCAAAACTGTCATTTAATTTCCCACTGCGCTCCGGAGCGCTTTTCGGCTTGGGTTCCATCAGGGTCCGGCGCTAATGTGTTCCATACATGTTACAACATCTCAGGACGGCGAGGGCGGGATTCACACTGTGACTCATGGCAGGACGATCAATATTCGTTTGCTCTCATCTGGTGTGAGCTCACAAACAAAATAATCCACCAAAGTTGCAGAGTGTCCATAAGTCCAATACATTCACTCTTTTTAAGGGCAGCTGCTTTAAATTAAATCTTGTTTAGCATAACCACACCCACTCTGCTGTGATTGGTCAAGCATCAGCGTGTGTCACACAATGTCATCAATCCCGGAAGTCTCTGTCTTTAAGGGACTTGTTGCATAAATAAAGCAGGGGGTGATTACAGCTGTCTGGAGGAGCAGTGAAGCCATTATTACGTCATAATGAACTCGGCTCTTGTAACCTCTCGTTCGCTGAGATTTCAGACGGGGGAGAACTTTATAAAGTTATAAGTTCAAAACATGGTCATGATGAGAGACTTACTGAATCTTGGAGAGGAAGAATTTTAACATTTGAAACATGCTAGTGAGACAGGAGAGTTCGGTTTTCATATTGGTTTATCTTCAAGACACGAAAAATATATTAAAACACCTCAGACGTGAATCCATATTTTTTTGTATAATGTGCAGCTCGTAATGTTAGCCAGCAGCTAAGCTAGCGAGTAAATATGTAAACAATTTGTTTTTTTACTGATAGTTATTTTACCAATCTAGTTCAACTCTTAACATATCTTGTTAAAGTTATTTGTTTCAGGGCTATTTAGTTTTTCTTTTCAGAAAAATACACTTACACTTACTGATGAATACAATAGAGTCCAACATCTATTTAAGACAAATTAATTAATTGTTAATTGTAATTAATTTAAAAGAAAAAAAAATAGAAAAATCATTTTGGCTGATAACTCCACGTGCTAGTAAAACTGCATTTCCAAAAAATGACCAAAAATGGTGTCACTAAATGAACAGGTTTGATATTTTGAAAATACATTTTCTAATATTTCGAGACATGTAAGAAGAAGCTTCACCGTTAACTCCGTGCTGCTCATTCGACCTGTCAATCAACGCCATTCCTGAGCTGGCAGCAACTTCGTCTCTGGAACAAGTTGGAATAACTTTTACTGCGGAATCTTCAAAGTGGCGCGACGTAAGGTCAGCGCAAGTAACAGCACATATTCTTGTAAATGATACACAAGCAGGCAGGAGAGGCCGGATCCTCGCACAGCACAAGTATGCGAGACTGTCAGAGACTAATTCCTGGACTTGAGACTCTCAGCTCTGGCAGCTGAGACGAAGCGTTTGGGCTCCAGCCAGACCTCAGGCTCCATTCATACCCATCTCCAGTTTCTCAGCGCCCCGAAAAAAAACAAAAACCTTCACAACAGTGTGTCACACATTCTTCACTTTTGCTGTTGTCTTTAAGTGTCACACACCTCTGTCCACACCTCCTCGCTGCTCCAACACTTCGCCGCGTCTTCACTCTCTCGCTCGTGTTCCGAACATCACCGATAGAAGATTGAGTCACTGAAAGATTTATGGTGTTTAAGTCTAAAGGAATCTTGGCTCTGTTTTCCATCAGGCTGTGCAGGAGAATGTTCCAGCTGTCATGATATTCAAAGATGCACATGTGGGCAGCAGCACGGCAGCAAACACACGGAAAGGTCAGAGTTTGACCGAGGTCAGATTCAGAGGGATTCGGGTTTGCTCAATTTTGCTGACGGCTACATAAAACCAGTACAAAAAAAAACATGATTAATTGTGGTTCTACAAGTCTTGAATGACCAATACAATTGATGCAACTTGGAATTGAGAGATGACATATTTTGTTTAAGTGTCGCCACTTGAACAAGTTTCTAAGGACATGTTTCATCTTTAGTCGACATCTTTAGTATGAAACGTTGAATAATTGGAGACTTTCTTTGTATTTTTCATACTTTCAAATCACATGTAGATACAATTATAACTCTCTGATCCACAGTTTTAACTTTCAACTAGCTTAAAGTGATACTTTACCCAAAATTCAAATGAACGTAAATCATTTTCTACTCACCCTCATGTCGACTAAGAGTTGGGATTATTTTCGTAGTAATCTGTTCCTTTTTAGAGTGTAAATGTACTGTGTGTCTATGCTAATGTAGCGCCCGGCGCCTACATGTTTTATCTTCAAAAAGACACTTAAAAACCTCCAAAAACCTCCATACTGCTCGTCTGTAACGTCCATCTTGTATTGAAGCCTCGACAAGATGAATTGTTCCAAAAAAAACATGATTAAGTCTTTATGTCTTTATGATTAAGTTAGTTTATAGCGTAAGTTCCTAGTCTCTCAGGTCAGATTCAGAAAGATCTGGTTCCATCAAGTTCCTCCCGTCAACCATCTGATGGTCAACTCCCAGCACAGCTGTTTAAATAGCAGTAGTGTGATTCCGTTGAAAAGGTCGCTACGCGATCTGGAAAACCGTCTCCATGTTTTTTTGGCAACCCGATGCGGACAGAAAACTAGGTATGTTAGTCGTCTCAATACAGGATCTGGGGAATCATTCTGAAAGATGAAGAGGACAAACTAATCCTTTAGTCGTTCTGTACATTAATCCAGGACTTTTAGTCTTCTACGAAAACATGACACGATTATTTGTGATACACTCGCAATTTCCGAGACAAAACACTGTTAAAACTCTTTTATTACCATGAACCCTCTGGCCAACCATATACTTCATAGTTATCTTGATGTTAACCAATAGTTAGATTAGACTCTTTGATTCATTTTCCTCTTAATGGTTCTTAAAATGTATTCTTCAGTTAATCTTCTGTTTAAATAAAGTTGGGTTTTTGAAAGTAATGCAATGCGGAAATGAATCACAGATTTCCGATATCGTGTACTGAGAAAAACAGAAAGATGATGAATGTATTTTCTAGCACTCAAACTAGACAGAAGACAATCGACAGTAGAATCATGGCTCAAAATGTCTTTTTCTTTCAGCCAAAAATGAGACATCGAGCGCCAAGAGCTCCAAAATCCTCCCCATGGAGTTCGACATCTCGAGGATCAGGGCGAGTGTCGGCGACTACCGCCTCCTGACGAGCGCCGAGCTCCGGATGCTCATCAAGGGAGCCTGGATACCGACATCGCAGCGGGTGGAACTGTACCAGGGAGCCGGACCCAAGGCCCGGTATCTCACCTCGCGCTTCATCAACAACCAGCTGAAAGAAAAGTGGCTTTCTTTCGACGTGACGGAAACCCTGCAGGAATGGCTCAAGGGCTCCGGTGAGTTCATCGCAGCCGGTCATTAGAATTAGAGGCTTTTTTTTCCTTTGGTTTTAACGCCGTCGTTGTTTCATCGCAGAGGACGCGCAGACCTTCACGCTTCGGCTGTTCTGCGAATGCGACCAGGCCAATTCGAACGCCGGGTTCAGTTTCTCGATCTCCGGCATCGACACCGGGCGAGGAGACACGGGGACCTTAGAAAAGCGGACGAATCAGATCCCCTACATCTTGACCATGTCCATTCCCCAGAACGCAAGCAGTCCACCGGGCTCGCGCAAGAGGCGCTCCACCGACGCGAGGGACACCTGCGCAGGGTACGACTTTAAGCTCTTTAAATATTGTAATCGGCAATCTTCTCACGACACTTCATTTCTCGGTGTCCTGCAGTCAAACGGAAAGCTGTTGCGTACGGAGCTTGTACATTGACTTCCGGAAAGATCTGGGCTGGAAGTGGATACACAAGCCCACGGGCTACCACGCCAACTACTGCATGGGCTCCTGCACCTACATCTGGAACGCCGAAAACAAATATTCCCAGGTAACCTTTCCCTTTTGTTGCTGAACCTGTTAATATTAGTTAAGTTTCAAGAATGTTTGAAGTCCTACCACAGCACTGACTAATACAAATCCAGGAGTGAAGGTTTGTTATTATAAATATGGCAAATTCATCACTTCGTTTTGATTATTCAAGTCTGTTTAACTTATTAAAATGAAGCATCAATTTTCCCGATTCAAATGTTCTTATTTGGCTTAAGGGCAACTAATGTTTTCAGTGGGCGGGGCTTAAACACATTTTCTAAGGTATATATTTCAATGAAAAGAGAGTTTTGTACAAACAGACACATACTGATGATACAATAGAGTCCAACTCTATTTAAGATACACTTAAATCAAAATATTAATTGAACTTGATGTTGATTTATTGTAAAATATTGAACATTTTTTCAATTCGTAAACCAATTACCACCAAAATGTTTCGGTACTTACATGTATCTAATTATTTGCCTCGTCTTTGGCTGTTCGGACAGTTTTCAATAATACTAGACTTAAAATCTATTAAAACATTTGTTAAGAATTAAGTAGGCGTACAGGGATTAACCTCGTCTGAGCTGCTTAAAATACACGTTGGATTCCAAAATATCTGAACTTGACTGACAGACGATTAAGTATACTCACCTGAAATAGCTAACATTCCCAGCTATCAGTTGCCGCAAGACTAGGATCTCAGGACAGGAGAGAGAGAGGAATCCGACATGGTTGCCCGGAGCTCAGGTCCATCGGTGCCAACTCTTTGACATGTTACTTTCTGGGCTTGTTGACGTGGCGACACCTGTAATTACAGGTGATAACAGCTCGTGTGGTTTAATATTACAGACGTAGACGCTCGACATTTAATAGCAGCCTGTTGGTTCTGGGGTCGAGCAGTTGACTGCAGCGCCGTGTGAAATTAAATCTGACGATAGTTCAGGGGAGAATTCTGCAACCTTCGCTGAAGGAGAAGTCGTTTTATTTGGAGCTCGTCCCAGCGACTGTAATCCATCCTGTGCTGCGCAAAACTTTTTGAACGACCAAAATAAAAACCAACAGCATCATAGATGTTTTTCTTTAATCCTAATCAAAGTATAAATATAAATACATATCTGCTTTCAACAGCTTATTTTCTTAATATCAATATATATATATATATATATATATATATTGTTTCTTTGTATTCAAAATGTGGATAATAAAAGTTATTTTTCTACTGTAATTTCACGAAATAAAATACTTGTGTTAATAAGAAAATAATAATATTATTCTGGATTATTTTTGTGATGTTTTGGGAAAATGTTTTTGGTTTTTCCCTCCATAAATATTTTGGCATAATAATACTTTTTTTTCTTCCATTATTAAGGCAATAATTGATTTAAAAACTATATAACGATACATGTTATCAAGCATTATGATTTATCGTAACTCATTTTTTTGCACTGCTGAGTTTTCTTATTGCAGATACAAATTACACCGTTTTATTAAGTATTATTTTATGTAAAATAAATTAAATTATTGAGACAAAAACGCATTATGTGTGTGGTGAATGTAGAGGTGTATTTGGCTAAAACAAAAACATTGCAAACCTTTACATTACTTCGGGAAGTTTTTCATCCCACCTCTGACACCATTTGACAATATCATCCCCGCCATTGAAAAAACGCTGTAGAATGATGGCCGTAAAGAGTGTTGCGAGTTGTTTTTCAACCCAAGATAAAGAGGATGGAATCATGTCTGCCCATGTTTGACTAGCCTTTCCGACCGCAAACCTTGACCTTTTATAGCAACGTGGGCTTCTTTTTTAATAGAACTCACTGCGCCAGTTTCTCCGCGAGGGTTGGTGTTAATTACCAACCAGACACTCGTGGACACAATTACGATCAGTAAGGAAGTAAAACAAGTTTGTAAACTCGGTTCCTGTCTGGGAAGAATTACAATAGATCTGTATCAAAAAACTGTAAGAATGCGTTTGCTCCGTGGAACTGGTCGGTCCTGCTGAGTGCCACCAGCGTTCCTCTCCAGAGATGAGATGAATGAGAGATGACTCACTCCTCTGCTACTTCCATGATGAGCTCTGGAAAAAATTAGGTTTAATTTGATTTGGACGAGTGGGCCGCGAGATTTACAAGCCCATTGTGGCATTTAAACTTTTCTCCGAGGCGATCTGGCCAACTTTACTGCACAGCATTAGTTTAAATCACCGCTTTGTGGCAAATTTGAGTAATTAAATAAGAGTCCGGTGTCTTTGTTTTGGACCGGCTTTCGAAGCCAGCACGCCGTAAATTATCAACCAGTTGCTAATCCAGGCTTTTCTGAGCCGTTTAGAAAACCATTGCTTTTCTCTCACGCATGGAGCTGAAGTTAGATTAGATTAGATCGACTTTATTAATCCCTCTGGAGATCTCTTTTGGGATATAGGATGTCAGATTTATTCTGTGAAATCGTTCCTCAGATTTTGGCCTTGTACAAGCACCACAACCCGGGAGCGTCCGCGCAGCCCTGCTGTGTTCCTCAAGCACTGGAACCACTTCCCATCCTCTACTATGTGGGCCGGCAACACAAGGTACGTGAAATATCCAAATATTTATATAGATATACTGTATATGCACATTGGGCCATGGTAAAAAAAAACATTACCACTTTGAATTACTTTTAAAACATCCACTATTTTAAACATTTACATTAAGACAACTCTTGAATAAATTGAATAAACTCTATTAATGCATTTGTATTTGGACCTGGATGTCATTTATAACCACCTTGTAACAAACAGGGTCCATTTAAGAAATAGTTTACACATTTATTCCACAACATTCTATGTTTTCTGTCATAAAAATGTCCTAATTTGGTATTATATTTATATTTCGCTTTTTCATGTTTTACAGAATTTAAAAGGTAACTTTAGCAAAGAAAAAAGACAAAGCTAACACTGTTAGCTTCTTGCTAAGCTAGCAAGTATAGCTTTCAGTTCAAAATGTCCATCACTTTGTTATGGTTAGAACTATATTCTGTTATGTTTTGATAAATCATGAATCAAACGTTTGGTAACTTGGTTCCGGCAAATGTTTATTATAGGTTACAGTGTTTTTATACTGTACTTGTTAAACATGTAAGTGTTATTAATATAATACCATTTTTAAATTAAATACATTTAAACACAGTTTAAAGACAGGTTGCGATATATAACAAGTTAATACATGAGCAAAAGTAAATCTATACTTAATCTTGAGATTTAATATACGTCATGAACAGGAGGATGTTGAAAGTCTTAAAAGATCTTTTTCTCATAAAAAAATGTGCACTTCTAAAAGTACCTTAATTAAAAGATAAATGGAAGGAAAACTAAAAGGTGAATAAATAGCAGAAACAAACCAGATAGTGATAAAATATATTTGATTCAATCTTCCTTTATCTCTTTTACATTACTATGGGTGATTAAAAGAGTGTTTTACCTCCTTCATCCTTTCTCTTCCTCTCTTTTACACATGCTTCTGTCTTTCCTTCTCTTCTCTTCTTCAGCTGAAGCCTCCTCCCTTCTTCCACTCAACATCTCTATATGAATAGCAAACATCATAATCTCCAGTCAAGATGATGGATACGAAGCGAAACCAAGTCAATAACTGGCATCTTTGTTTGACTTCCAGGTGGAGCAGTTGTCCAATATGATCGTGAAGTCCTGCAAGTGCAGCTAGAACTTCCACCAAGAACGAACTGTCTTCGAAGGAACGGATACTCCTGTGATCCTCATGTTGGAGGACAACCATGAACTCATCCCATGTAGAAGAGACCTACATGTACATAGGATTTTTTAATGTCGTACACTTGTTCGATCTTTAAATTTATTAATTTATTTGTTGGAATCTGAGACGGACGCTTGCACCTATAGAAACTGTATATGCTGGAGAAAAAAACAAAATGGTGCCCGAGGACAATACATGGACGCATCAAGACTTTTAGAACCTGGATCTTCCTTAAGGCTTAAAAGGAATTTGAGTTGCAACATAACATCAAGTCCAGGCCTGGGAGAAAAAAGCTGCAACAACATGGACCACCACAGGGACTGATGGAGGATTGGACCTCAGCCACTTTGTTTATTTTCCTTAAACCACATGATGACTTTTTTTCTTTTTTTTTTCTCACTGCCATTTCGTCACGAACGTCACATAGCATTCCGTGCTGTCATGGCCGTGACTAATATCAGTGGCGGAATGAGAGCTGATGTTGTCCCTCTGTGGAGATTCATACTTGCTCTCTCTGCAGGGGCGAGGTTTTCGGGTCGTGGTTTTTCTGTTAATGACGGAATCGTTCGCTTTTATTGCTGTACTTCATTAGGAGCCACTTATCGCCTTCTCTCGCCATCTTCATTCTCTTCTGGTTATTTCCTGAAATGAAGTCTATTTTTAGGATCTAAAGCAACACATTCTTGTCATGCTTTAGAATGTAAATAAGTGAATAAACAGTGATTTTAATGACCTGTACGGGGACATCCATGTGGTCTGATGTGTGATGTACACATTTATTTTAACTTGAGATTTTGTCAGAGGTTTAACTCTTTTTAAAAAAAATCTGGAACAAGAAGATCCTTATATTTATAATAAGTAGACTTATTTAAAAAGTTTTGGCCTGGTCAATGTCAACCAACTTTAAACATCTTATATAATCTTTAGAAGTCATATGCAGTATTGGGTAAGTTACTTTAAAGTAGAAAATTAGTTAAATTACTTGGTTAGGTTAGGTTAGGTAGAACTTTATCGATTACAAATTGTTTTTTTTCCAAATTATCCACAGCAAATACAGCAGTTTTTCATGAAAATAATCAAAAAACAATAAGAACAAGAAAAAAGAGAAATAAACAGAAAGAACAAAATAATACAATCTAAGTCTAAAGATAAAGATAAAGAACATAGATCAAAGACAAATAACAAAGACAAAGGATAAAAAGATTAACATAGAACAGAACATCATGATACTTTTACTCCACTCCTGCCCCCGAACTCAGAATTGTACATATTTGAAAATAAACTTTAAGCCACTTGATACTTTCAAAGTATCTAGTTACTAGGGAAAATAACTTTTCAAGATAGAGGGATAAAGACAATTTAAACTAAAATAAAACAAGGTTGCACAGATCATATATTTTGTGGCTAATACAGATTTCCGATACCGATTTAATTTCAACTTAGAACCTAAACACACACAAAAAAAATCACCTTTTTTATATTACTATCGATTACACAAACCTATTAAATAAAAACAATAACATTTTACAAGACTTTAAAACACTTAAACAAACAACAACCTTTAAAGGAAAATAATAAACAATACAAAACTCAGTGTTACGTAAAATAAATAACTTGTAAAATAAGTGGACTAATCAAACAATGTAAACTTAAGAAACTAAAATCATCATTTCTATCTTATCAGCTGACAGACAGAAAGTCTATTTTAAATTCCTAAATGAAGTGATACATTGTTAAATTATAGTGTTTTGCGTTTAGTTTTAAAATGCCTTGAACGCACCTTAACAATCCCATTTTCATTGAATGCATCATTGATGTCAAAAAGGTGCAAAAAAAAGGGAACAGATGTCGTGTTTCTTCGTCTTTACCTCACCTAGAATCTATTTATCATCATGTATGAATAACAACTGCTTCCTGTAAAAAAATGAAAACGATCAGACTCAGTTGCTCTGCCAAGTGAGCTTATTGACGATGCCTGAAGTTACTCCAAAAGACGTGGGTACTATGACGCGTAATCAATAACGTGTTACTCAATAACGCGAAACTCCGAACACTAGAGACTATAGTTTCCGTAACACACTTAAAAAAATGTTATGGAACTCACTGAAACACTTTCGATACTGACAAGTATCAAAACATAGCTCGTCTTTTTGTGCATATTACCAGTAACTAGAGCTTAATCATGTGATCAACATGTCTTGTGATTGGCTGTAGCGTTACATGTGGTCGCGCCCTGCAGGGAAAACATAAACTAGTTAGAGCTCCATACATTGGGCTTTAAGTAAGTAAGTATCTTTTTTCGTAAAGCGCATTTCACAGACCAGGGTCACAGAGCGCTTAAACCACATGACAACACACAGTTAAAAATACATACAAATAAAAAACAAACAAACATGTATACTAGTGTTTCTTCTCTCAATTAAAATTATACGTTGCCATGTTGATAGTAACAAAAATGGAAAATATTGCATTTTGGAAGTGTTCTGATGTTTTCTTGTTGAACCGAATGGCTTCTAACGGTTGATACTTGCGCCCATACATAGCTAAAAAAAACAACAGAAAAGCGACACAACATGGAATTTGATCATTAAATGAATCAACGTTTATGTCATGTTAGCTAGCTTAGTAGTTTATGGTTAAAACACTGAAACATAGTTGAGCCAACAAAATGCTTAAAGTTGTTTCAATATTTGGATTCTGTACTCATGTTCAATTAGATCCTTGGAGGAGGTATGCACAGTCTCAGTGCTTTTCAGCAGGTCAGCATGTTTTCTGGATTGTAGTAAAGTTTTGGCTGTGAACTAAAACACACTTAAAAAAAAGCGAAACCCCCCCCCCTGGGGTTTGGCCTCACGCTCCCCATATTAAACATGTTCCGGAGGATCCAACTCTCCCTTGGGTCTGGGTTCGTTCAGGTGAAGCCAAACACACAGTTGGCAGGCAGGATAGGAAACTACAAAGCTTGTTATTCTATAAACCGGGCAACCGGCAAGTCAGCAAAAACCATCCCAGAATACTAATCCACTAAGTTTTCCAAGAGGGTAGGAACACGGTCCTGGAAACGAGGCGGAAGGTCACACTGGAAGACAATGAATGAATCCCTGGCGGAGGGGCAAGAGAGGAGATGGTGGGAGAAAAAAGCAGAAAACTGGCTAAACTGGCAACAGATGACTCTTGAATCAGAAGTGACAGAACTGTCCAGATGATTGTTGACTACTGAGCTAACCAGCAACTGTTGATGCTGAAAATGATTATAACTCTGATCCCACTTGAGAAGCCATCATGGGATGAAGCCCGGCTGTCACGGCAGGTTTCCAAATCTGCCTCCAGAGCGTCAACAGTAGGATCTAGTAATTATTGCTTGTGCTGTCAGAAGTTGATGTGGGATGAAGAGAGAATCTAAACACACGCCGGTTTCAGGTTTTTTTACACTTCAACCAGGCAAAAATAACTCTACAACCATTTGTTGAGACCCAGCAGAGGTAGAAATACTTGATGAATGTGTGTCTAATTTAAAACACGATAAGAATACTTTTTGATATGGTTTTATAGAAGAAGTTATGGAGATGATTTGCCAAAAGCAAAACTGTTTAAAGTTCAACTATGAGGATTTAAGTGAGTCTTAATGTTGGACTCTATTGTACTCATCAGTATGTGTCCGTTTGTACAAAACTCTATTTTTTAATAAACTATTCACATTAGAAAAAGTGTTTAAGCTCCGCCCACTGAAAACACTTTTCTGGCATAACCACACCTACTCTGCTGTGATTGGTCAAACATCAATGTTTGTCACCGCACGTCATCAATCCCGGAGGACTCGTTGTATAAACAAAGCAGGACGTGATTACAGCTGGCTGGAGGAGGAGTGAAGACATTTTTACGTCATAATTGATTCCGGTCTCGTAACCTCTCATTCGCTGAGATTTCAGACAGGGGAGTACTTTATTAAGTAATAAGTTCAAAACATGGTCATGATGAGGGACTTACTGCATCTTGGAGAGGAAGACATTTGAAACATGTGAGTGAGTCAGTTGGGTTTTCATATTAGTTGACCTTTAAATAAAAACGTCAGCAACTATTATCATTTCATGCTACCAAAACAAAAGATAGAAATAATCACATGTTAGCACAAAACAAAGATCACCAAAACAGTGCAAGCCTCTGCCAAAGATCTCGCTGCAAATTAATCATTAAATCAACTTCTAAGACTAAAAATGTATTGTCACATATCATGCCTCACTGTAGCAGGAGCAACCTAGAGCTTAATAATGTTGTATATTACCACAATATCATGAAAGTTGATGTATTTTAGTGCTTTTATTGTTTTTTGAATTCAAGGTTTCTGGCTCTTCAAGGCCACCATAGTTAGGTCAAAATCTTGGAAATCCCAATGAAACTACAGAACAGGGTGACGAAAAAAAAAAAAAACTCTACTTGGCAGATGCAATTTTCGATGAGTTCAGCCCACGTCAGGTTTTACTTTCTAAAATAAGCGTCTCTAAATATAACTTGCCGGAGGGATACACGACAGCGAGCATGCGAATAACACTTTTCATTTGTAACAAATCCACCGCCGTCCGGCGCGAGGAGAAAAATCCAGCAGTGGAAACGCGAGGCACGCCAGGTGTGTGTGGTCTATTCCTGGCCGACCACTGGATGCCTGTTTACTCTGGCCCGGCCCGAGGCCCGACGGAGGGAGAGCAGACGCTAAGCTCGTGGATGCGCAGCGCCGTGCTCGGCACTGGCACGTGGCCACATGCCATACCCACATATTTCTACTATCTCCTGCACCCAGCCCACCAAACACCCCACCTCCCCGACTGATGGGCCCCACCCCTCTCCCTCAGTTCTCCGGGGATTACTGGCAGCCCACGAGGCTGAAGTGGGAATGAGGCGAGCAGGTCCAGACCCGTTGGTAAGACACAGACTTAAGGGCAGTGACTGCATGGAAAATTAAACACACACACACACCGTACACATGAAAACAGTGAACCCACTGACACACGGCATGAGGCACCGGCCGACAACCGGCGTCAAATACCTTTCCTAAGCTTTGTCTTTGGCGAGCGCCGCGGACGACAGCGATCTGTGCGATCTTGTCCTCCAGCCGGTCGTGTCACCAGGGGGTCCCTCAGGAAAAAAACACACACAAGAGCGCCCACCGTTTTTTTCGGAGTCTCCTCCACAAAAAAATGGATAAACAGAGCCACGTGAAACATGATCGACATAATTCAACCTGCTCTTATCTCACCTCTCCTGCAGACTGATCTGTTGCCAAGACTGTTCCATGGCACAGAGCGAGGAGTCGGAGCCTGATGAGAACATTCTATCTCCACGAAAACAAGATCATTAGCGGCTCGAACAAGCACAACACCAGTTTTGGTTTAGGGCAGGGATGGGCAATTACATTTTCTCGGGGGCCACATAATATCCCGAGCCAAAATAACAGGCGTGAAGAAGTAAAAAGAAGCCTTATATGATGGGAAAACTTGGAAAAAATATTTCTTCCAAAATAGAAATTTGGGCAATTAACAATTGTATTCATGTCACTGTTATTATACTATGAAAATATTTAGTTTAAAACATCACTCAGATATAATAATATTAGATGTTTCAATGTCTCCTGACTCACTCACATGTTTCAAATGATAACAAGTCTTCCTCTCCAAGATGCAGTAAGTCTCTCATCATGACCATGTTTTGAACTTATTACTTTATAAAGTTCTGGAATCTCAGCGAACAAGAGGTTACGAGAGCGGAGATCATTATGACGCATGGTCTTCACTCCACCTCCAGCCAGCTGTAATCATGCCAAGTTTTGTTTATACAACGATTCCTTTGGAGGTGGATGCTGCGTGACAAACCTTGATGTTTGACCAATCAGAGCAGAGTGGGCGTGGTTAAATTGAACAAGATTTTAGCTTCACTGGGCCGGGCTTAAGCACATTTTCTAACGTAAATATTTAATTTAAAGGTGAGTTTTGTGCAAAAAGACACATTTAAATCAACACATTAGTTTCCCTTTAAATATAAAAAAGGTTTAAAGAACTCTGGGACGTAGCACTTTGATCCGGTTAAGGGAGACTAGATTATTAAAACATAAATTGTTTAACTTCCCCAGTGAGGGCCCAGGAAAGTGAGCCAACGTAAAGACGTCCATAAATCTGCAGTGGTGTTAATGGAATGGTCCCGGAGGGAAGTGAGAGTCAAGTAGGCTTATCCTTCGAACCAGTGTTCTCAGCAGCTGCTTCCTTTGGAGCCCTTGGGCTTTTTTTTGATGGTCCTGAAACAAACTGCTGACTCCTCTTATGCTGCACCTCGCAGCAGATCACGCTGCTGTGAAAAAAACAAGCTGTGTCCATGAGAACGTGTTACACAAGAGAGGAGAAACGCATGCTTCATACTGACAATGAGGCAGGTGTTCTTTTATCACTAACACCGTCCTGATGTCGAGTTTATACGACCGATCCTTGTTACCCTTCAAGTCTTTCGCTTTAATAGCGGCCAGGTGTTTCTTGCTCTTTCATGTGCAACTCAATTTATGATTCACTTTTATTGAAAACAATTCCATTTCAGGAATAATGGTTAATGGAAGGGTGATCAAACGATTTAAAGCCGCTTGTTTGCTAAATCTGTTTTACATGAAGCTTCGTCGGCCCGTCAGCGCCGGTCCCAGCACCTCTGTCAGCTGCCAGGACCAGGTTGAGGAAAGCTAAGGGTTTGTCCGCACGGTAATATCTGCCTCAGGTTCTGTCAGAACCTTTAGGTCTTTTGTCAAAACCTTTTAGTAACTGGAACCGCATCTTTTTTGGAACACTGACCCAGAGAAGACACATATGTAAATGCCTTTTTCAGGTTTTTGCAAAACCACTTAATCCACAGTCAGTTAATACTCACCCTCATAAGAGTTGGGTTTACTTTCAGAGTAATCTTTTCGTTTTTAGAGTTATAGGCAAACATCGAAGTCTATTTTCATGCATCAACTAGTGCTCAAAATCGCTGTCCAAAGTGACAAACTTAAAAAGTCCAAATACCTCGTCTGTAACGTCCATATTGTATTGATGCCTCGACATTAGGAAACGTTCCGGAAAAACGTAACCCTTGACCCAGGGTCAAGGTGACCCGAAAACAGTGTATGTATTGGTATCCCTTGTTTTGTCTCTGGGTCAACATAAACAACTTCCACCACTGCATATGTACGTATGTAAGCCAGGAAGGTCGTTCACCTTGACCCAGAGACAACCCATGGATACTTCAAACACATTTTTTTTTCCAGGTCTTCGGGTCACTTTGACCCAGAGATAACACAAGGATTAAACAAGTTTATATGTTGAGCTCATTAAGAGCAGAAATTTAAAAAAGTAAAATGTTATACAAACATGCGTAGATATTGCTTTCAGTAAACAGTGGTTTAAACAGTAGTTGCTGAATTAAAATGAACATACGCTTTTGCCTATAACTCTAAGAAAGAACGTATTACACTGAAAATAATCCCAACCCTTTGTCAACATGAGGGTGAGTAGAAAATGAGTTAATTGTGGGTGAATTTACTCTTTAACTAGCTTTCTCTTAATCTGGAGTCAGAGGGTTTTTTCTTGAGTCTTTTCCGAATGAATTCTCAATATAAAACTATCTGGAAGGTAGAGATAGAGCAGACCATACAACTTGTGGAGAAAATGTATTTTTTGGCAAATGTAGTTTAGAATTTTTCTTTCGATCAGTACCCAGAGTTTAGGACAGATATAGGAAGGAAGACTCAACTCTCTCGAAAACGGGGTCATTCTATAAACAGTTTTTCTTTGCTACTAAGATTTGTGAACTACTTTCTTTTGGGTACATTTTCTAGTACTTTTTATGTAAAAGGAAGGAAACAATTATATTTTAAATGTGTTGTACCACCAATTATTAACCAATTTGTTTCCAGGAAACACCTGTTGTAAAAAAAGACTGAACAAACTTGTTTATCTGGAGGAATTGAGAAATATCGGATCTGAATCACTGGCCGGCGTCCAAAGGCTATTTTGGGCGATGCCTTTTTCCGGACTGTAGCGATTACACGTCCGCTGATCCTCTGCCCCAACCGGTGTTTAAGAGTGAAGCAGCAAAGCGGCCTGGTGTTGTTCCTGTGGACTCAGCCGGAGCTGACGGTGTCCTGCTGCTGCTCAGCTCTGCTGCACAAACACACAGCTGCTCAAAGGCCATTGTTGCTTCAGGTGCCGAAACTATATAAACACGCACGGTTGTCAACACCGACCTCCTCGTATCTATTGAAATATAAAAGTTGATCTGGTTTCCTTTCAAAGCAACATGGTGATTTTTGTCAGTTCGTAGAGTACAACCGAGATCAGAATTGGGTTTCGCACGCTTTGGTATCGTAGCTTGTATCACTCTATAATTATATTATCCTGGGATGGCGCTGCCTGTCACAGCAGATCCCACAACTTTTACCACTGTTCTCTTGTATTCAGACCAATGCAAGAAAACAAAATGTTTTCCCTTTTTGGAGGTTAAAGGAGATACAGAGTTGTGTTGGATGTTTAAGAGTGAAGAGTAAAACGAGAACAGCATGTCCATCTATCTATCATAAAACAAGACAAACTGGCCCCCACAGACTGGTAGACTGACATCATGTCATGAGATACAAACAAATGTTTGTATTTTTATCAATATCATTGGGGGCATCAAGAGAAACTGAAATGTTGAACTTTTATTTTAAAACCATCTTAAGGATGGTATCATGCAGAAGTCAGACGGATGCAAGTGCTCCATGATAACAACTGAAACTGTAACATTTTCTCTCATATATAAAAACTTCTTTTTTTTTAAATACGGTCCAGTGACTTTTTTAATATTATTCATTCATGTGTAAAAACACTAAAATCTTTAAGTTTATTTATGTTTTCAATAAAGGCATATTTACATTCCAATTTTTTTAAATTGCCTAATGAATCCTTATTTATTCTAAATAAATTCCTTATTATTTCATATTTTTAAGTATCTTGAGTGAACACAAAGTATGGCAATACCTTTTTTTTTGGGGGGGGCGGTCATGTCAAATGTCTCTTTCAAATGACCTAACAGGCCTGGGAAGTATCGATGTAATATAGAGCTTGTTTTCAACAGTGCCGATGATGTGTCGGGGCTTTCCCTGGTCCACCTGTCTGCTCCCGGTCGCCGTCCCTCTCACTTCACACCTGCAGCTTCAGCTCGAGATGGTAATCGGAGCGTGAGTCAGAGGGGCCACTTTGCTGCTCCCTCACATCTCTTTGAAGACCCTCTCTCAGGATTCGAGAGAAGGCAGGTTGACCAGATAGGGGGGAAGAGATGAAGCGAATGAGGGCGAGGGCGTAACACGGGACCACACACCTCAGCTATCGCCTCACTACAAATGCACAAAAATAATGAAGTGAGGTCGCATCGAAATGCATCCCGGACATGTAGACACGCAGTAGCTCCTATCTCACGTGAAGTCGGAGCAGATCAGACACGCCGAGGGAACTTGAAACCTCTTCAAAGTGAAGAAGTACAAAGGAAACTTGTGGTTGAAAACACACAAAGCGGTGAGTCATGTTGTGGACTTCAGTGAATGAGCAGTTTTCTAAAAAAAGAAAGGTACCAATTACATTTCTGGCTCCTTTTTATGGTACCTCCCCTCCATTTCCTCCTTTCTTTCCTTTCTCTCCCCCTCTCCCAGGACACAGGGGAACAAATCTGCCCTATAAACAGTTTCATCTGTGCCAGGCCAAAAGAGGACAGGATCTGAATCAGGAGTCCGGCGGGACGACGAATTCCAGCAAATCTAACTTAGATCTTTCAGCCTCGATAGGAAAAACGTCTCCCTGGAGTATCTTAAAGAATTTTTATCACCTCTTTAACATCTGTCTTTTGAATTCAGACGCAGCAGTTTTTGTCAACGCTGTCTTCGTTTTTTTGCAACGGTCACACACATGCAGGTGAACCACAAACTACCTAAATGTGGCAGATTTCTTAAAGAGAAACACATGTTGTTCGATCCTTTGTGTAGCTTGTGCTTCAAAGCAAAGATAGAAACAAATATAAAAAAGGTCTGAATACATGAGTCAAAACACACAATTAGAAAGTGTCAAAAAAAAAACACAGGGCTAGCATGAAAAAGAAAAACAATTGCCACTTTCAATAAACTACTAGAAAAAGTATATGCAATCAAGACACTTTAGACGTTCAAACAAAACCACTGAAATTCAAGAAGAACTGATAAGACAGCGTTGCAAATAAATAGTTGTGTTTTGTCTTATTATAGAATGAAGTGAGAGGTGAGCGATATGAAAATCCCATCAGAAACGTTGCTGTTGGCCAATGACAAAGTTCTTGTTTGATGCTGGTTTTAAAATGTAAAGAACTAATTAATGGTTTCTCAGCGACACATCCAAAAACATTTTTCATTTCTTTTCAGCGACAAATTGACACAAAAGAGTTGTGATTCAGGTCAAGGAAAAAAGTCCTGCAAAACTAAAACAGATCAGAACAACAACAAGAAAACTAAAAAGCACCTTTGTGCTCATGGCTTCATTAAAGAAACATTTTCACCAACAAACAAAATGAACAATGAATATCTGGGCACAGGAATTACACTGAATGATAACGTGCTAAAGCGACTTAAGACCCTTTTTAAAACACGCCTTTTTTAAACAGTAACCCTTGTTTTATAGTTCCCATTTTTATTTTTTAGTTCCCTTTTTAAAAACCTTTTAACTTTGTACTTATCTTAACTTTCAAAACCATTCACTTTTCTTTGTTGTTTAATCTGTTTGTTTGGTGTCCTTGTGTGTACTGAAACTTTATAAATAAAATAATACTGATTATTTGAATTACTGCGTAACTCCTTTTAGACAACTTTTAGAGCAACATGTGGAGTCAAACATGAGGCTAAAAGGACTAATAATGCGAAGGTCCAGGTGGAGCGTCATAAACTTTGTGGTCAACAGGGTTGTGACCCACATCACTGTGAGTAAACCACTTAAATCACACTCCATTACTCATCACTTTCTTGGCCGCCTGACACAAGCGATACGACACCAACAGCCAAGTGACGAATCACAGCGTCGAACGAACACCCGAAACAACAGCGACACTTTGCACACACGTCACATCGTAGCCGCACCGAGAGGACCGAGTCCTGTTTTGGATTAGTGGTCGTGATCCGTGGGCTGCCGTGTCAGAGGTGGTTCCTGATGCTCAGACAAGAGATGTGACACCAGCGAAGGCTTGTGGTCGATGGGTCGGTCACCTCCTCCCTTCCCTTACTCCCCTCAAACACTTCCCCAAAAGAACAACACATTCCTAGTTCTCAGTCGCTCCGTTTATGACGCACCGTCCTTTGAAGGAGCGTGGATGTTTGTGAGTTTGCCTTGAGCCCTGTCCAAGAAATAAACGGTTTGGCATGGCACGCGGGACATGCCGTGCACCGTGCACACGCACCTGAGCAGGTCGGGGTGCGTATCTGTGCGGCAGCTGTTTTTCAAACAGCAGAGACGGAATCAAGGCCGGATCAACTACGACCCCAAGGGGGAGAAAGCTGTGAGTCACCGCGAGTGCTGTGATGCGGGACAAAACCGGGTGTCGAGACGTACGAAAACAAACAATCACAGGCCTAATTAAAGGCGGGGCCTGAGGGGGGGGGGCGACTGAGGTCAAAGGAAGCTGAGTCATGTTCTAACACCCATTTCCTGCGAACATGCCGAGATCAGACGTGAAATGATATGTTCGTTTGATGCGAGAGTTTTCTTGGAGACACGGACAAAGTTACATGTTACGCTTCTTCCTGTATAAAAAATGAACAGCAATTACATTTCTTAAGGTTCATGTGACATACTGTGACGGTGGTAGGACGCTATCAAACGAAGAGGAAAATATCTAATTTGACAAGAAAACCTGGGTAAAAAATATAAAATAGAATATCGACTGTCATTTTATATGTAATGTTATTATTATTTATTTAAATATCATTTTTTTGATTCTATTAATATAAATGTGAAGAACTCTAACAGAAGGATAGGCAAATTAATGGAGGGATGGATGGATGGATGGATGGATGGATGGATGGATGGATGGATGGATGGATGGATGGATGGATGGATGGATGGATGGATGGATGGATGGATGGATGGATGGATGGATGGATGGATGGATGGATGGATGGATGGATGGATGGATGGATGGATGGATGGATGGATGGATGGATGGATGGATGGATGGATGGATGGATGGATGGATGGATGGATGGATGGATGGATGGATGGATGGATGGATGGATGGATGGATGGATGGATGGATGGATGGATGGATGGATGGATGGATGGATGGATGGATGGATGGATGGATGGATGGATGGATGGATGGATGGATGGATGGATGGATGGATGGATGGATGGATGGATGGATGGATGGATGGATGGATGGATGGATGGATGGATGGATGGATGGATGGATGGATGGATGGATGGATGGATGGATGGATGGATGGATGGATGGATGGATGGATGGATGGATGGATGGATGGATGGATGGATGGATGGATGGATGGATGGATGGATGGATGGATGGATGGATGGATGGATGGATGGATGGATGGATGGATGGATGGATGGATGGATGGATGGATGGATGGATGGATGGATGGATGGATGGATGGATGGATGGATGGATGGATGGATGGATGGATGGATGGATGGATGGATGGATGGATGGATGGATGGATGGATGGATGGATGGATGGATGGATGGATGGATGGATGGATGGATGGATGGATGGATGGATGGATGGATGGATGGATGGATGGATGGATGGATGGATGGATGGATGGATGGATGGATGGATGGATGGATGGATGGATGGATGGATGGATGGATGGATGGATGGATGGATGGATGGATGGATGGATGGATGGATGGATGGATGGATGGATGGATGGATGGATGGATGGATGGATGGATGGATGGATGGATGGATGGATGGATGGATGGATGGATGGATGGATGGATGGATGGATGGATGGATGGATGGATGGATGGATGGATGGATGGATGGATGGATGGATGGATGGATGGATGGATGGATGGATGGATGGATGGATGGATGGATGGATGGATGGATGGATGGATGGATGGATGGATGGATGGATAGATAGATAGATAGATAGATAGATAGATAGATAGATAGATAGATAGATTATTTTATTCGAAATCATAAATAGATTCATTCATATGTATTTGGTGGTAATAAATTGTTTCATTTTATTGTAAAAGGTTTTTCTTTTCAGGTCAAATTATGGTTTGAATTATGGTGAATTTTTATTATTTATTCTTTTAATTTATAAACATATTTTGGCAATTTATTGAGGTTTATGTAAAAGTTGGTTTCATTAGTTTTATAGTGTGACTCCCAGCAAATGCTTTGGATTCTGAGTGAAAACAGCTCAACATTAACGGAGACATCTGTACAACGCACGGAGGAGACGAGCGTTTGGTATGACAAGATATGATAAATGAGCATCGGCTCCCCTTCATCTTTGGTTCCAAATTCATCATCGCGCTACTCTTACCTCCTGCGATATCTCCGAGATGATTTTGTTTATAGATACATTATGGATCACATCGGTGATGAAGAAGGAGCTCATAGGTTGATGCTTACTAACCTCTGAACAAACCTGCCTCAGTATGTGCCATCGTCTAGCTCGGCCCGGCCACCCAAGTGCTCAGGATGTGATCTAATTCATTACAGTGAGGAATCGGACTCCCAGAGATAGAGAGGGGAAAGTCTCGGGGAGTCTGGACGACACCCAAAGCTTGTCGGTGGTTAATGCTAACTGACAGGAAGGTCTAACGGTACAGCAACAGGAAGAGGAAACTCGCCCCCACGACATCCTGGATGGCCCGTTTTAACGTGTGACTGGATATTTTCAGACCCTGAGTTTGTGGGCTTGGCAGCTGGTATTGACAGGTCGTGAGTCTTTTCGGTGGCTTACGTAGCATCTGCGTTCCAGTTCAGTGTTTGTTAATGTGGAAAAGGAATGTTATACTCACTGATTATTTTGAAATTGTTTGACGTCGTAGCTGCTATTTTCGCTGCTCCCGTCTCGCCACACTCTGGTTCACGCCACATATGACGCACACCGATGGTTTTCCTGAGAGAAACACAAGAGATATTTAAATCCATACCTCTATGCACTTTGTCCTTTTTATCTGCATTTGTTTTTTAACTTCTGTACCATCCATCCATCCAACCATTTAGCCATCCACCCATCCATTTATCCATCATTTTATCCTTGCATCTATTAATCCATGTGTTCATCTATCCATCCAACTATTCATCCATCCTTCCATCTATTATCAATGTGTTCATCCATCAATCTATTCATTCATCTATCCATCCATCCTTCCATCTATTTATCCATGTCTCCATCCTTCTAGCTATTCATCCATCCATCCATCAATCTATTCATTCACCCTTCCATCTATTCATCCATGTGTTCATCCATCAATCCTTCCATCTATTCATCCATGTGTTCAGCCATCCATCCTGTGTTTACCCATCCATCGAAGTGTTCATTCATCCATCCTTCTATATATCCATCCAACCATATGTTGACCAATTTATCCATCTATGTGTTCATCCATCCATCATTTAACCTTGTATATATACATCCATCCATGTGTTCATCCATCCTTCTATCCATGTATCCATGTATTCATCCATCCATATATCCATGTATTCATCTATCCATCCACCCTTCTATTCATCCATCCATCCATCAAGTGCTTTTTTTTATTTTAACCTAGCATAAAAGAAACTTCTTACAGAAATAAAATAGAAAAAACAAGAATCTCATTATTCTATTTTTGCTACCTCTTAGACTCAAGGATAAATATCGTCATTCCAGGTCAGAAAACGAAAGTTTAATGTTGTTATTTTGAGTATTTTAATGAAGTAAATGTGTTTTTGCTGTGTGTCCTATTCGTTCCACACTACTGAATGCACCTTATGTTATTGAACATTGCGCTTGGCTGAGTCAATCCAATGAACATAAAGTATATTCATGGTTTTTCTAAGAAGATTTGAACAATTTCTCGTTCCAATTTTATTGTACATTTTTTTTTAACATACATTTTTATATTATAGCTGTTGTTTTTAAATCCAGGGCACTCTTTTGAATGTGTCACCTCTGTCTTCTAATGTTGGGTCTATCTTTCCTTAAATGGTCATTTCCCTTTCAGGAAAATATTTCGTCATTATTTTTTTCTCCAACAGAGGACGAGGGTGATTGTAGTGGGCTTCCATGGTCTTATTAATAAATGGGAAACACTGCTCACCCCAGGAGGTTTCCCTGGACCAGGTGAGACCAAGAGAAACCCAGACCACAAAGACAATGGACCACACAGAGAACTTTAACTGCAAAGGCAGAAACAAAAACAACATCATTAAAAACTGGTCTCGAGACCAGTACTGGTCTGGAAATTAAATAAATGGCTGAACACATAATGTCTTTATAGGTTTCCACCTAAAAACAAGCAAAGAATAAAAAGAAGTGTAATTCATCATCACCCTGGGACAAATGAAAGAAAGCTAATACTAAAAATAACTGGACAGGCACCAAGACAACATTTTTCCTCTGAACACTTCCACTCTTTCCTTTCATCCTGTTTTTTAAGTGGACTCTTTCAAAAGCTGGTTTCTCTTTCAAGTCCCACAGTCATCTCACGGTCAAATCGTGTTCACCCAGACATCCTGAGTCACCCATGAGGCAGGTCCCACTGTGTGGGAAAGCTCGACCATATGTGCGACACTTGCTCATTCATCGCACGTAAACAGAAGTGGCTATTTAAAACAAACTAGTTGCCGTTACATGTCAGCGCTACCGTCGACTGGAGCTCCCACGCAGCCGGATGAAAGGAGCGAAGCCGCTGTGCTGGTGCGCCACCGTCGCTTTGATAGATAATCCTCAGAGTCTGTCTTGTTTTATGAGCTCAACCACCAAAGGGTGGCCGTCTAGCACATTAGTACAAATATGGGGTGTGGGTGCAAATGCCCAGCCGGAGCTAATACACACTGTCTGACTCCAAAGCCTGAAATCATCAAGACAAGCTACAAAATAACAACTAGATGCGTGTTAATAAAGTGTTAACCGTTTAAGAGGTTAGCAGATTAAGCATCGTGTTTGTTTCCTGATTGTTTTCAAAGTGAAATGATGTAATTACATTAGCAGATTCTTATAAATGATCTCAATATCCTGGGGAGGTCTAAAGTCAAAATGGCAGCTCTGAGAGACATGATTGGAAAATGTATCTATTGTAGAAATTATGAAATAATGGGTCCATCAAAGAAGCTATTAGGAGTTTAGGATTTTCGGCTTTAGCATTTGTTCCAAACAGTTTGTGGCATGTAATGTCTTCTACATTGACTTCACATGTGAACCAGTTGCCTTTAAGTCGTTGTTTGTCAATACAAGTTATTCTTATGATTACAACAGAGATGGATCTTTGTTAACTTTTAGTGCCTAAAGCTTTACCAACTAAAAAGGGTGTCAAATAGCGAGATGAAGAATGCAAAGATTCTTTTTAAATAAGTCATGGTTTTTACTTACCAAACTGTCGACGCCATGTTAGAGACAGAAAACTGTCACTGAGTTGACCCACACTGTTTCTCTGAGATGCCTGGAGAATGACAGATGAACGGAGAGAATTACTTGGATTAAAATGTGACTAAGTACCTAAAGCAATTCTGGACTTCATTAGTGGTTGAGTCAAAATCCAAAAGAGACAATGTTGCCTCTGTGAGCAAATTTGCTGAAGTCCCACACCAAGAATGAGTACTGTCTGTTTCTGTCCAAGTGGATTTGCTTCTGGTGGTGGGAAGAGAATTGTGATACTTAGTGGCTGAGGGTACTGGCCCTGTCCATTTAGATTGATCTATTTCCTGTGCCCAACCGGTACTTTTGAAACAATGCTTCGAAAAGCTGTAAGACATAAAAACATGAAAACTGTCCAAAAACCCTTTGAACAATCTTCGATGGTTAACAGACTTTGTCAGGATTGTTTTAAAGACAAATTGTGTGTGTTTTTGTTGAAGTATGTGAAGGTCTTTGTCAGGCAAGTAGCTGCTTTGAAACAGCTTCTCTTCATAAAGACTGGTAACAATCTGTATTTTTAGAAATTTGAAACCAAAATGAATCTTGGAACTTTTCGTTTGGTCTTTTAAGAAAGAGACCTGACATTGTGCCATCTATCATTAACACTAGGTTTAAGGTTAGGGTTCGGGTTAGGGGTGCTGACACATCAAACTTGGTGTTGTTTAGTCTAAGTAGGAACAAGATTACTTCTCTTTAATAGGACATCAGATTGCAAGTTAAATAAATCTAGCTTTATAGACTGAAATCTGCTGTGATGAATCCTCCTCTTTCGTTGATGGTGGTCTTCTGTCAACATCGTAAACTGGGTGTTTCTATGTCCTTCTTACTTAGATTATAACAACCTTTTAACCTCAAACCTCTTACTTCAGTGTTTCTCTTTCACATCCTCTTGTCTGCTGCTGCTCTATCTATCTGCATTCCTTGCTCGGCACTTCTGTGCCGGGTTCTCTTTGGTTGAATTTTCTCATTTCCTGTTTGGGGTGTGTATCTGCTCTCTTGTTCTCCTGCCCAGCTCACATCAAACACTCAGGACACACACATCGCATATTCATGAATGAAGAGACGTGACCCTCATTCAACCCAACCATGTACCAGAGACTTAACCTCACATAGGCAACTCTGTGTAAGGTTGGCCAGAAGTTAACCAAGTTAACCGCTCGCGATGAAGGAAGAAACATGGGTTTGTAAAATAATAATCAGAAACCGTTTTCTTTAGTGAAAAGTGGTGCTTTGGCGGGATCATTTTCGAAAATTCAATCCAAAAATAAGTATTCACTCTAGACACCTAGTTTAAAATGTTACAGCTACAGTGTCCAAGTGAACCTGTTTTGTGTAGACCAAAGTCCTACCCGACACTCTTGCTAATACAACCGTTTCTTGATTATATGGCTAAAAAAATAAAACATAAATCTGAGACGGTTGACGCCCAAGCATTGCTACCAGATCAACTCTGGCCCATTTTAAAGGGGTTGGACACCCCTGTCCTAGAACATCTGTGGTTATCATGAAAGGGAAGTAAAAAGCATAATTTTTAGAGTGAAATGAAAAAAGTATAAATAAAAGAGTTTGTGATGAAATTCACCAAATTTTCAAAGCAAGTTCGTTATTGACAGCCTGTTCCAATTCTTCGGGGAACTTGGCTAACTTCCTGTACCAGTTGTGTAAATTTCCCATAATTATCTGTTTGGTTTGTCGGTCTCACAAAAACCACTAGAACGCATCAGCGGTATCAGGCTCTTGGAGTTGACTGGGTTTCAAACCTGTTAAAAACAGCCAAGTCTGCAAAAAATAAAAACAGGAATGCGGAGCCCTAGGGGCCGCAAAGGTATGGCGCAGTGGTTCCAGTAGCTTAATGTAACTTCTCACAGGGTTTTGGAGAGAAAGTGTCGAGTAATTAGACTCACATGTGCCATGGTGTTTCAAATCAGGCCACTTTTTTCAATACTTCAAGGCACCCAATCTCCCAGCACCTGAACTTGTTGAAAATCCTAGCTATTGTAATGGAACCCTAAGGGAATGCACTCAGTTACACACAAAGTGAGTCTTGCAGTGCTACTGAAAAATACATTATATTATTTTTTATTCAATCATTGTTTTCTACATCTTATTTGAGGGGGGGACTGGAACCTATCCCAGCTTCTTTAGGCGACGAGACAACAGTCTGTTTCAGGACACACAAAGACACACAACTTTTCACACACACACTCATACCTGCGACAATTTCCCCAAGTTCACAATCAACCTCTGTATGTTTTGGAACTGTGGGAGGAAACCGGAGTGCCCGGAGTAAACCCAAGCAACACAGGGAGAACATACAAACCCCGCCTCTGTATGTTTTGGAACTGTGGGAGGAAACCGGAGTGCCCGGAGTAAACCCAAGCAACACGGGGAGAACATACAAACCCCACACAGAAAGGCCGCCGCAAGTTGTCGGAAGTGACCTGCAACCATCTTGCCCTGAGGCGATCACGCTAACCAAAGCGGCCATTTAAAAAAATATTATTTTCAAATACAAATAAGACAACTTTTTTTCTAGCTACAGACTGTGTCCTTGGTCTTGCCCAAAGTTACCCAGACAAAATATCACACCCTTGCATGGGAATCTGCCATGGGTTACCAGGGACAAAATCCATTTTTATATGCAGACACAAGTCTGAGGCTAAAGCCCAGTTCGTTTGTATTATCATCTTAATATTTTGAGCAAAATGGACTTAAGTTTTCCCCACTGAGTCACGTCTGCCCTGCGAGAAAAGCTTGTCGATACATTAGTGGCAACATCGCCCACGCTCAGCATCGATTGCGGACACAATTGCCGCGATGGGTTGTCATCAAAGACTTTAGTGAGAACACCGGGTTCTAAGCTACAGATTTTAGCATCATTAAGAGTGACCTGTGTGCAAATGCTTATTACAAAAACATCTGAAACATGAAGAAAACTGTCGAAGAATCATGAGGAAGTTTAATGTGGTCAGACAGGCTGTGGTTTGTTGCGCCTCAATGTCCAGTTTGTTCCTTTGCTGTTTTTTCGACAGTGGAACCATTTGAGCTCCATTGATAACTGACAGAGATTCTGAGAACATCTATCGGCCTCGTTGGCAAAAGGCAATGTGTGTCGTAGCATTGTCATTTTGTACTGGACATTTTCACAGAAGTTTCTTTGAAGTCAAACTGTTTTCTGAAAAAGTATACATCTAAATTAGAATTCCATATTTTCATTGAAGAACACAAGCTTGTCTCTCTTCCTTTCTTGATTTTTTTTTTCAAGGTTCTACTTTATCTACTTTCTTTTGACTGTCAAAAACTTTTACAGTCTGCTTGTTCACATAACTTGTTATTCAATCTGATCATGTATTTAACAGTATACCGACTTTTACTTTGTTTGTTTGTGACTTATGTATATTTAATTTTTCATTTTAACCAATTGTGTTTTAATAATTTCACTCCTTCAAAATGTGTGGCTGCAGATCGTAATCTGGAACACCATCAAAACTTTATCTATTTCCATGTCCATAAAATGTTTCAATGTTGTTGTTTTTTTACAAACAAAACCTTGTAACTTTTGACGAGTGTATTTTCATCATCTGCACCTTCCAATGGAAACCGAGAGAATAAAAAGCCAGTTCAGAAATCCTTCACACTCCGTCGTAACTGTGACTAACATCACTGACGATAGCTTACTAAACACTTCAATCACTCCTACGGGCAAAGTGTAAACAGACGGCGCGCAAAATATGATCCACCCTCCCCCGGTTCCGACCCGCCCTGGTTACAAAACACTTAGAAAAACACTTTTAATGTGGAAAAGGGTCAAGTCGGAGCTTTTCTTCGGGCAGGTATGAAACACCTTTCTGTCTTTTCCGCTGACATGAAGTTTCCAGCTTCGTCAGGATCTACCGGAGGTTCCATCATAAGAGGGGGGCTAACATGAGCAACTCAGAGGGGGTTTAAAGAGGAGGATGGAAGTTGCTCTGGAGGATGAATGGTCGCCTTAATTCATCCTTAATTCTGCTCTAAGTCCCTGCCTGCAAGGAAGACATATGTTTCAAATAAGTGCGACCCCCCACATCTTCCCGAGGCGCAGCTCTCATTACTGAATTATTTGGAGAGAGTGCGGCAGAGGAGGAGAAACATGCTGGTAGTGCTGCTGCTATAAAACATTGGCAAGGTGTGACATGATTGGTGGGGAGTTAAAAGCGGGGGCTTAAAAACACTCGCAGAAGAAGAAATAGCAGGCTTGATGTGGAGGGGGAGTGAAGGAGGAGGAGGAGGTCGGTGGGGGGTGTATGTATGTATGTAACATATACTACACTTACTCCTCGACCTCATCATTCACTGGCTCCCGGCGCTGGAATGTCACTCACGTTCTGCTGACCTTCATCTTCAGTGTCTCCGTTTGCTCGTATATCTCACCGGCTACTCCGTTGATGTTTGTTTTAACTTTCTCAGGACCCCACCGCGGCCCACGCTCTGGCGTCCAGCACCCGGGAGGACGGATATTTCCCCCACTCTAATTTTCTCCCTCCCTTCCCACTGTCTCTCCCACTCACTGTCTGAGTTTACGCTCTCGCATGTTGCCGCTGCGTCACCGGCGGCCCCGGTTTGTTCATAACCACTCGCGGCATAACTAGTAAAAAAAAAAAAAAGAAATAAAAGTGGAATTAGACATAGTGTGGCTCAGAGACGGACGCGAGTCATTTGAATTCTGCTCAGAGAAAGTGACCTATTAGTCTCCGGGGTGTCGGATCAGGAGGGTAATGGTGAGTCACCAGAGTGTTTATCCTCTTACTCTGGTGTGAGGAGAGTTTACTTTGAGTCACGGAAGTCTAGGACGACAACCTTAAAACCCAACGTATTTCACAACTCATTAACTCGACTGGTAAGAATGTTCGCTCCAGACAAGTCAACAAGACTCCACGGCACGAGCTTTAGAAAAGGACACTTTAAATTAAGAAAAATAAAAACACTGGAAAGTCAGAATCAGAAAACTTGTATAGCCAGGCATGGGCATTACATAATATAAAAATTAAATAATAAGAACTTAAAACGTCTTCAAAAACAAAACAAATTGACATAATTACTATCTTTTCATCTCCTTCTCAAATTCTGGTATTTGTCTGGTATTTTCAATACAAATCAATGAAATAATCAACCTTGATGTAAACGTGGTGGCAAAATGAGTTATTAATTTTGTTCTTTGAATCTCAAGGAAACCTTTTTTTCTTAAGTTTGCCGCAACATGTTTAATATATATATATTTTATATCACAAGTTTATTGATTTAATGTAAGACGTGTTTACTATGTTTTTAAAAAACATCTCTTTCAAATACTTGTGGTCATTTAATACTTTTTTAAATCTGTCATTGGTTTTGTTTTTATGATTATTAAACTACTTAACGTTAAGGTTTGCCGCAACTATAAATCCAAACAAGTATTTATGAAAGGGAAATCTTTAAATTAAAATAGGCGTATTTTTGAAATGTTACTGTCGTCGCTCCTGCAGCACACCTTGTACATGTTCTGCACTACCCTCACGCGTTTCTCAGATTCTGCAGATGTTCTCGTTTGTCTGCAGCAGCGTTGTTCCTTTAATATGACAAAAATGTCTTACTTTGTAGAACAACAGATGTGTAAAGGAGGTCGGAACAATGTACCCAGGTATGAAACTCTAATGCGAAACTGTAGACTCAGTCTTTGGATCTCCAAATCTGTTTCTAGTTCAGATTGCGTGACGTTTCTGTAAACCCCTGATTTGAGTCGGAGTGTGCGTCAGCTACAAGTGTGTGAGTAAAGTTGTGTAAATGAGCACCTGCCCCACATTCGTCCATGTACCGCCAGCCCCGGGGCGACCGCAGCCTCCACATGGCCAAAAAACATCCACCACAACATCCGCAAGAGTCCAGACATCTGTAGGGCGAGCACAGGAGACCATGAGTAAAGCAGCACCTTCTGAATCCATCTGCTGTTCACAGTGACACAAAACAGTATATTTTATATCAAGAGCATCCACCAACAAAAATTGAAAATAGACAATATTTTATTTTTAGTACAAAAAAACAAGTCGAACAATAGCCAGTGCTTTGTTTGACTCAACCACTAAGATAAGTAGAGAAGGAGAAGGAAAGAGAAACAAATCTGTATTATTTTTAGAAAAAGCAGCATCAGCAAAAAATCATTTCCTTGCTCTGTAGATTCAATTTAATCCTGCTGCCAACGAACAAATTATATTAAGGTAAAATATACTATTAAAACACGACCTTTTACCGACTTACGCATACAATACATAACACACTACCTCGTGTGTGCGTTTATTTTTAAACACACGTACTTCTTTTATTTATAATTTTGCAAGTTGCGCTATAGCGGCCTCTGTCTGCTCGAGAACGAAAACGCAGGAGTATAATTTACTATACAGTTTATAAATACAATTTTATTCCCAGTGTCTGTTGTAAATTTGTGTTTCAAGATATATGGCTTTAAATATCGTTGAATCTCATTTACTTGACAAAATCTACGCAGGTATTTTTTTTGTAAGTTTAGACATTGAAATTTTCTGATTCTGATATTACATATTATTTCACTCTTGTCAAAATGAATTTACTTACGAAAACATGCTGCCAAAATACAACCATTTTTTGTTGATTTTCTTTTTTTTTTTGTATTAACAGTAACATTTTCCTTTGAAAGTAAATACCAAAGGATGACGCGTTTTTCACGGCACGCTATACAACTTTGTATAGATAGTTTTTATATCTATAAACGTGTAGTACAAGTATAGATATAAAACTAAAACTTAATTAATAAACCTTTAAATACTTTCCTTCACAATACTCACTCGAACTTGATGGTAGTTCTTTGCGCGTATAAATACATAAGTACATAAGTATAAGTATTGTCGTACTTTTGAGTGTCGTTACGTAAAATGACTCAGGAAACTACTTTGCGACCTTTGCGTCAATGGCGCAAGATTCGAAATACGTCAGTGAGAAGATGGCGGATGGTGGCAGCGATAGTGATGCGGAGCTACTCAAGGAGAAGGCGAATAAGTTCTTTAAAGGTGAGTTGACAGCGTTGGCAAGTTGGCGGCTTAAGTTAGCGGCTCGTTTTGGATACGAATCAAAACCCTGCTCACCGTGGCGGGTGTGTTCGCCTCAACTGTATCACCCTAAAGAGCCCATGACAAGCTAGGCTAACGCCGCTTATGTTAGCATGCTAACCATTCATTGGATTAGCCGAGTGATTTAAGCTAATGTGGCTAGTGCTAACTACTAATTCCGTCACACATGTGTTGGCTTTATCGTTTTAAATGTTAAATCCCCGCTTTGTATATTTAAAAAGAAAACCACCCCTTTGTTGATTTCGTAACCAACACCTGTAATATATTACACTTTATTAATATAGTATCAGAACTTGCTGTCATGCAGCGAGTGCGAACATGTGATCAGTAGCATGGTAGCCGCTTATGCCTCACGGTTACAAGTTTATCACATCCTATGGACCACAAGTGTTGTGATTCCTTTGTTTTAAATGCACACACACGACAGTGACTTTTACTTGGATGTGGACGTGATACAATCTGGTTCCTGGAACGAGGGCAAAGCTATGCAGTTTGTCTTTGTAATTGATCAGTTTTAATAGTCATCTTGTTGGCCTTCACCATCTCACAAGATAGTCAGGACGTAAACAATAGATAAAAATAGGAAACAAGTGGTTAGAACGTTTTTTTTTTACTGAAACACAGTATTTATTAGTTGATGTATAGAGGAGTTTGATATCTATACTCATTTTTCCACCTGCTTAATGGAGGATGGAATCATGTCTTAAGGATATAAGCTTTAATGTCCTCCAAATAAAATTCATGTTTACCTCACCGACAATTACCATGTGTACTTCACACGTGTATAAATGCATGAAATACTCTTATTATGACGTCAGACCGTGTTTTTCTGTTGTATAGGTGTGTAATAGCAGAGGAAATATAGCTTTATTCAAATCATGTCCTACTCATACAGGCTCTGAAAAGCAAAAACAAACAAAACGGGAAACGCGACACTGATATAGTAACTGAAAGTGGCGACATCAAGTTCTTTGTGTTCAGGTCCTTGGACCTCATGCAAACAATGAAAATAATCCAAGTTTAGTTGGTTTATCTATTAAAAAAAAAATCTAGAGCTTTGATTAAATCATGTTATTAAAGGAGGTGCACATTTTAGTTGTAAATTATTATTATATACCCTAAAAACAAGATATAATGAATACAATAAAATAAAGTTTCTTAATGTTGCTTACAATGTTATGTTACAATCATCATCATTGTTGCATGTTCAGCACAAATTACAAAGTATCAAAATGCTGGTAACAAGGCAGTAGTGCATTAAAGGTTGAATCCAGTGACTCTATGGTAGAGAATAGAAGTTTCTTTAACAAGGAGTGAACTGTGAGCCTGTCCCTTGAAGGTTACTCACTGACAGTCTTTTACATAGTTGACGGCTCTTAGGAGCATCAAAGCGCCGAGTCCTGACACTGAATTATGTTCCGTCATCGTCCTCGGGTCATCACAGAGCACAAGTAGTAGTTTGTACTGATATTTGTCATGATACTTCAGTTAAATGCTTGCCGATATACAGTATGTGCCACACCGGAAAACGAGACTCACTTAATGCCCCAATAAACCTTAATAAATGGCTTTAATCCTTGTCTAAATTGGACATTTTTTAATTAAAGTTTGCAACTTTCTAAGATTTTTTGTATTCATATTCGAGTTTAGAAGAGATTAACTCAGATTGGGTTCCACCAAACAATAATTCCTTTTCACAGATCACAAGACTCATCCTGATATTCTGTGTTTAATGTTTTACGTTTTCGTAGTGATATGTATTAAATCAGCACTCAATCTAATCAAATTTTGATTTTGTTCATTTTCCCAGATAAAGACTATGACAATGCGATCAAGTACTACACGGAGGCGTTGGAGCTCAATCCCAACAATGCCATCTACTACAGCAACCGGAGCCTGGCGTACCTGCGCACCGAGTGCTACGGATACGCCCTGGCCGACGCCACCAAAGCTCTGGACATAGACAAGAACTACATCAAGGGTTATTACCGGAGAGCCACGTCTAACATGGCCCTGGGAAAGTTCAAGGCCGCTCTGAAGGACTATGAGACGGTAACTATCGTTAAAGAAATGAGTAAAATACGAAAGGAGCATGTTGAAGGAGCTCAACTAAAATTGGGAGTTTGTAAGGATCACTGGTCAATGAAAGAACTTCTGCCCTGTTGAACAAATCTTCTACTCTTTCTTCATGTTATTAATAATCATATTAAATATATATATATATATACAACATTCAATGTAAAAACAACGCTCATTATACAAACTACAAGCGAGAAAGTTTTGAGGATTTCAATCAGAACTGCTTAACTAACCGATGTGTTTCCCTTACAGGTAGTCCGAGTTCGACCGAACGACAAGGACGCCAAAATGAAGTACCAGGAATGTAACAAGATCGTCAAACAGAAAGCCTTCGAGCGAGCCATCGCCAGCGACGAGCTCAAGAAATCCGTGGTCGACTCCTTAGACATTGAAAACATGAGTGAGTCGGTTAAACTTTCAGTTTTCGGAAACAAATGCATCTGGTTTTAAAGTCAAGAAACTCAGATTTGTGCCCTGAGTCGTACATTTATTGTTTGCGTTTGTCGATCCCAGCCATCGAGGACGACTATTCGGGCCCCAAACTTGAGGATGGGAAAGTGACAGTGAAGTTCATGAACGAAATGATGGACTGGTTCAAAGATCAGAAGAAGCTGCACAGGAAGTGTGCTTATCAGGTTTGTAACGCTGAAGATGAATATGAGGAGGAGACTGTGGTTTGATTGATTGTGGTTCACTCCAGTGATGTAGCACATTCAAAATGATTTTGAAAACATTGAAACGTTTTAAGCATATTTGTTAAGCCGTGACGTCTGCTTCCCTTCCAGATTTTGATCCAGGTTAAAGATCTTTTTTCCAAACTACCAAGTCTGGTGGAAATTGCAATAAAAGAGGTGAGTTTGACTCGACTGCTCTTAAATAAATGCTACAGTGACGTGAAGGTGGATTCAGCTCATCCCAGATTTTTCTTTCGTCCACAGACGGAAAAAATAACAATTTGCGGCGACACACACGGACAGTTCTACGACCTTCTAAACATCTTTGAGTTGAATGGTCTGCCGTCAGAAGACAACCCTTACGTATCCTTTTTTCAGGGACAGAAAAGTGATAAATGTCAAACTAATCATGTCAGAAACCTACATTCCTCCTCCTTGTTGACACCTTAATCTCCAAATCCAGTTGTTTAATGGTGACTTTGTGGACCGTGGCTCTTTCTCCGTCGAGGTCATCCTAACGCTCTTCGGCTTCAAACTGCTGTGGCCTGAGAACTTCCACTTGCTGCGAGGTGAGCAGGCTCGCATCTGTCGTGTCTTCGAGCGCAACATTGGTGTGAACTGAGCTCTGATCGTCTGTGCGCAGGAAACCACGAGACGGACAACATGAACCAGATGTATGGCTTCGAGGGAGAGGTGAAGGCCAAGTACACAGCCCAGATGTTCCAGCTGTTCAGCGAAGTCTTTCAGTGGCTGCCGCTCGCACAGTGCATCAACAGCAAGGTTTTGGTGAGAGGACTTTCCTGGATCTTTGACTGTGTTTGCAGCGGTGTGATGAAGAAGGGTTAAAGGTGGGGTAGATGTTCTTAAAAGTTGTCAGCAAGCAACCAAAATGTTCCCTCCAGCTTCCAGCATCAATGCCTACACATGTAGACGGTTAAACATTTTATTCCTCTCCTCCTCCTCCATGTTCATTTCTCATCAATAAGACAAGCGCATCATGTGATGTAGTCTCAGGCAGGAGACTCATTAAAGTTTTAAGATTTTATTGACACAAAAACTCACATGTTTTTTATAAACGATTGTTAAAAGATACGACAATTACAACACAGGTATTCATGCAAGTCTTTATTTGATTTTAACTGTTAGATTAAAAGTCAAATATAATGTGTTTTATAGGATTCAAACAAGGGAGCCTTGCTGAGTATGTAGCTTTGGAGTTTATTAACATTTTGACAGATTTTAGGAGCGCTGTGTACAACGTTAAAACGGTTTAAGGTCAATACGAAATAATTGAAAATATATAAGGATTTTAAGTGCACCTTATAGTCCAAATAAATATGAAATTAAAGCCAACATAACCTCACTATTTTTTTTATTTTTTTGTGTCTGATAACTACTGGATGGGCTTTGCTATAATGGGATTAACAGGTGTTTGAATTGAGACGAATTGAAATATTAATTGGCACTGAGTGTCACCGGTTACACAACTAGCCTCGTCTACACCTTTAGAAAAGTTGACACCTGTAAGTGCCACCTTTTCCTCATGGTGGGACATGTTGATGCACTGATGTAGTTTTGATTGTTCTGAAGCGGTCATGTGAATCATGTGATCAGGGATGAATCAAAAATATGTGGAAAAGACCTATTAACATCTCTGGTGACCTACAGGTGATGCACGGTGGACTCTTCAGCGAAGACGGAGTCACGCTAGAAGACCTGAGGAAGATCGAGAGGAACAGACAACCTCCCGACTCAGGTGGGTCCGACTTCACCAGTTGATAACGGATCAGAAGAGTTTTTCCTCATGTTCTTTTTCCCTTCGACAGGTCCAATGTGTGACCTCCTCTGGTCAGATCCCCAGCCTCAGGTGAGTCCAGTTCAGAGTCATCCACTGCAAAAACGAAAAGGACTAAAATGTAAAGCCTGAACCTGCGTCTCCCTCACAGAACGGTCGCTCCATCAGCAAGCGAGGCGTCAGCTGCCAGTTCGGGCCGGACGTCACCGAGCGTTTCCTGGAGCAGAACAAGCTGGACCTGATCATCCGCAGCCACGAGGTCAAGGCCGATGGCTACGAGGTCACTCACTCAGGGAAGTGCATCACCGTGTTCTCCGCTCCCAACTACTGGTGAGTCACCCCCCCACACCCCTCTTCCTGACTGGACCTGGACCGCCACTGCTAACTGCTGTGTCATGTTCCTCCAGTGACCAGATGGGAAACAAAGGAGCTTACATTCACCTCAGGGGATCCGACCTCAAGCCAGAATTTCACCAGTTCACTGCTGTGGTCAGTTAACATCTTTTTATTTAGTTTGCATCTCACGCTCGTGGTCGTAATGTTTTGGTCTCCCCCGCAGCCTCATCCGAATGTCAAGCCCATGGCGTACGCCAACTCGCTCATGCAGATGGGGATGATGTAGTCGCATCGTCCGCCGGAACATCTCACCACTACTTCACTCCCTCCAGTGTTCGGACGTCGACCCAAAGCCCCCTCCCCGTCCCCCAAACCCCCCTCCGAGAGTTTGGCTAGTCGTTCACCGTAGATCAGATGGAAAAGCACTTAGACTTCTCGCCACATCTTCACTGGATCATGTGACCGACCGGAGAGTCTCCTGCTCGGTTCTGGCGGTCCAAACTCGGTAGACGGGATCAAGTTAGTGGTTCGTACCAAAGATCCGTAACGATTGTCGGGTTCTCGGTCCAAGAACCCCAGGACTCTGGAACGTCGTCGTGTCAGATGAACGCGTGGTGAAGTGGGTCAGAGCAGCCTGTGGATCAGTGTTAGCGCCCCCCCCCCCAACCCCCTCCCCCAAAGTATGATCAGAACCCATCTGGTTCTTCCTGCCGGTCCAATTGGTTTTTGAACTGTTGATCCCGTCTATTCATCCTCCAGCAGCTTCACACCGGTAACTTCTCAAACTCATCATCACTACTGTACACACACACACACACAAACACACCTAGCACACAAACGTCCTAAAATAAAATGCAATTTTTGTCTTGAACGCACAGCTGCATCGTCTGCCGACCCTCGACTTTTTAGATAAAGATACACTGACGTGTATGTAAATATACTGTATCATTTATCAACTTTCTGTGTCATGTTTGAGAAAATGCTGAATAAAAATCAGTCCAGTGATTTTTGAAAACACAATCGTCTTCTCATGCGTCAGAGGCAGCGTGGTGTGTGTGACTCGATAGTAAATCAATTCAATGGAAGGAATTGATGTATATTATAACCAAGATGAGGTCGTGGGGGCAGCATCTTCATCAGGGAGGCCAAGATCTTCCTCTCACCAGCTTTTAGTGATGATCTGATAGCTTCATGAAGCAGTGTCATGTTAAGGTCAGTAGGTGGCGCCATCAGTTTAAAAATATTTCATTAGAACAGTTCAAAACGGAGAAATAATGTAGAGACTGCCATCTAGTGGACTCTGCAAATAACGACAGTTTCATGAAGCTTCATCAGACCATCTCTACCGAGTTTTAAATAGTAATTATTGAATACATTTGACAATAGTCAATAATAATGTACAATTGGTGATAAAAAGCTGTTATTTAAGGAATGAATTACAATTATTTTATTTTATCTGACATGTATATAAAAGGCAAGAACTGGAGTTCATAACAAAAACTAAACCAGGGGAAAACATGTGAAACTTACGTTTAGCTCCATCTAGTGGTGGACATGTTCAATAGTGATGGCCCATCCCTAATTTTTTTAGGATAAAACATTCTAATAAACTCTTAACAGCTCAAGTAAGTGAAAAAAATAGGTTAATGTAAGCATTTCATATTTAGATATGTAAAAAAAAAAAAACATGTTTAAAATGTAATAGCAACTCAGAGCACGAGAGGGCGACATTACCCGGTGTCGTCATAAACCGAACAAAGACAAGACAGGAACTTTTTTTTTTTTTTTAACAGTTATAAGACATTTTACTGAACTTTTTTTTTCCACTAAAAGTAAAACTTAAAAAAAGGTGTCAAAGAAGTCTCTTCATCATCATTATCATCCACATAGCGACGTCTCCTTCATGTAGAAAATATAACACTATTTTACAGAAAAACAAAAACAGCCAGAAGAGTATGTACAGCAGAACCGGACGGTTCCGGGGCGACGGACTTCACAATCTTCTAAATTGTAAAAATCAATCATCGTAGACATTGATCAACATTGGGTTTCACCGATCCATCATTGTAAAAAATAAAAAAAGGAAAAAGAAAAATATTAGTTTGTGTTTTCAAGCAACTTTTTAAAGACTTGAAAATATCTCCAGCTCTGACTCGGGAGAGACATGACAGGATCCAACATTGGACCAAGATGATTTTCACCAGAGCATCTTCATCTCTCACCAGCATAGAATACACTCATTTCCCCCCTTTAAGCCCCAACATACACATTTTTTTTGTACATCTTTCATCAACCATTGGAAGTTTCTGGATAACAGACATCTATATTTTCTGAAAACAACCTTTTTTTTAAAAGCACTTGGATCACATTCTGGTGCACTTTAATTCATCTGCACTACTTGTGAGTCACGATAAACGACTTCATGGTCCAGAATTGGCCCCAAGGCATCGGATTCAGGCGATTAAGGGATGTTTCTAGGCCAGAGTGGAGATTTATTAACTTGCACAGTTTGCATCAACTAATTGGGGACAAACCCACGGGTGGCCGGATCCACATTGTAAAACAGTTGTAGTCAGCAGACGAGAGTTGAAAATATTAAAATATTCTTTTAGTTTTCTCCCATTTATGAAGATTTAAGCGTAACAAGTCACAGCTTTTTTTTCTTATTTTATTTCATCTTATTTCATTTTGCCTGATTTATTAAATCCACCCAGATTTTCCCACCTTAGCATTTATTTTCTTTTAAACATGATTAACAATATTCAATCACTTTGCAACCTGATGAATTGATATTTATAGATCAGATTTTTATTGTGATATTTGAAAAAAAAAAAACTATTACATGTCTTACTATTTACATTTTCGACTTAAAAAACCCCCCCTTACCCCATTCACCGCCCTGTCCCTATGTCGTCATGGCGACCGGATATGGGATCATCAGTCACACGACTTCGGTTGTAACTCGATTTTCTGACATCAATTAAATCAAATCTAAAGTTTAATCAGATTCACTTTTAATTTGATTAATACAGATTTAATTCTGCAAATTCATAATCGGACTCTGATGAAGTAAAAATCTTTTTGTTTTCAGAGTTGATCTGAGATCGTTTGGTTCTTTAACTGAAACACATTTATTCTTAATGTTCTTTTTCCACGTTAAGTTGGATCTTCTGTTAAAAAAGTAACTCCATCAAACCTTCCCAGATTCTGAGCCACAGTTTTAGGATCATGAAACTGCCAACAGGTTTTGGAAGTGTGTCCCTAAGTCCAATCGCACACTGACGGAATAAGGGTGGGAGGGAGGAGTTCTGTGGACCAGAACCAGGGCTGGTGACGAGGACTCGAACCACGGCACAACAAAGACAGGTTTTAAAAAAAAGACTGATGACATCACAAGTGTGGACTGTTCTGGTCCGAGTGTAAAGAGTCCGTCCTTTCCTTCCCCTCTCCTGCCTCATCCTCCTGCTCCTTCTCCTCTTCCTCCTTTTCCTCCCCCTCATCCCCCCCGTCGTGCGACGGGCCGTTGGGTATGTCCGGCCCACCACTGTCTCTCGAAGCATCAGAAGTTCTGGAGGTCTGACAACCATGTGACGGAGACACGGCTTGACCCGTCTCCTTAACCTGAGCCTCTTCTTTCGCGACCGATTTTTTGACCTTCTCCTCTTTATCCTCTTTATTCTCTTTCTCCTCTTTAACCTCTTTATCCTCTTTATCCTTTTTATCGTCTTCCTCCTCCTCCTCATCATCGTCGTCTTCGTCGTCATCAGAGTCGATGCGGTTCAGTCTCTTCCGCACCGGACGGTCCTCGGAGGACGTGGACTCGGAGTCGTCGGAGTCCGACTCGTCCTCGTCAGTGGAGGGTCGGCGCTTCTTCAGCATCTGAGCGAGTCTCTTCCTCCGCTGCAGCATCAGCATCTCCCTCCTCTTCCCGCGACCCATCTTCTCCGGGTCCTCCACGTCTGTCCTCAGCCGGCTCCGCTTCTCCTCGTCCTCCCCTTTTCCCGACGGTCTCCTCTTGAGGGGGCGTCCACGGCGCTCCCCCTCGCCGCCTTCGTCGCGTCGCTCGCGCCGCCGCTTTCCTCTGAGGTCCTCTTCCTCCCTCCTCTTCCTCTTCCGTCCTTTTCCCTCATCTTCATCCTCGTCCTGGTAGTCTTCCTCCGACTCTCGGGATGACGTGGACACTGTGGAGGAAAACCATCGTAAGAACTCGGTCTTCAATCCCACCAAACGTGAAGACAAACCCACCGTCGCTGTAGTCCGAGGACAGGCGCTCCTTCCGTGGTCGTCCGCGAGGCTTCGCCACCTTCACCTTCTTGTTGGACCCGCGGGAGTTGTCTGAGGAATCTGTGGTCTCGCAGTAGTTGACCTGCTGCCGGTGTCCTCGCCTCAGACCGCCTCGCTTCTTCTCGTCGTCGCTGTCCGAGCGGTCGCTGTACTGGTCCGAGTCTGGGGGAGAACCAGAACCAGTTGTGACTTGAATCCAGTTTGACCAGAACTTGAGTTAAAAAATGACTTTTCTTTAAAGTAAAGATTGAAGCACAAAGATGGCACAAAACTCTGCTAAAGGGCTATTTTTATGCTGCAGAAAAAATATATAGTTTTCACATTAATGTCATCATGGATGTGATACGTGATGAGATAAAGATAAGATGATGGGAGGAGGTTCTGAGGAGGTTCTTAGGAGGATGCTACCGGGGAGCTGATCCATTATTGAAGATTTTTGGACTAAACAAATATCACTTCCACGACTACATTTTAGCCCTGAAATTGATTCTGTTGCACCCTGGAACAATCGTGTTACCTAGCAACCGTAAAAAAAACCAAACACAATTCAATCAGACAAAGTGTGACCCAGGGGCCACACCGGCCCTCTGTCTGCATTAACGTGGCCCTCATGAGGTCAAACATCACATAGAAACTAATTTAATTTTGTATTTTTTTATATTTATCACTTCTAAAACTTCAAATAT
Organism: Callionymus lyra; assembly: GCF_982586985.1. Taxonomy (NCBI): domain Eukaryota; kingdom Metazoa; phylum Chordata; class Actinopteri; order Syngnathiformes; family Callionymidae; genus Callionymus; species Callionymus lyra. The sequence continues at coordinate 18,980,543 of NC_141824.1, read as the reverse complement.
TACTTTTATGCGGGTACTTATTGCCTCTGGAACTTAGAATACAACATTTTTTTTTTTTAAAGAAAGGGCTTTTATATTAGATTAAATAAGATTAAAGTTATCTAAAATAATTAATTTAGCTTGATTTTACAAACTTCATCATTGTAACCCGAGTTTATTCTCTTTAATTCCACCATTATGGGCTTGTTGCCTGAGAAGTTGCGGGTTCAATCCCAGCTCTGGATGAGATTGTGTCTATGCATCCCTGAGCAGGAAACTTTACCCCGATTGCTCCCGATGATTGAGATGGCGCGCTGCGTCGCAGCCTACTCCCATCAGTGTGTGATTGTGTGTGTCAATGCGTAACTGTCAAGTGCTTTATGTGCTGACAAAGCATAAAAAAAAGGGTATTTATGTAAGAAGAATTTACCATTTTCAGTTAATTTAAGAAATCTTCAAAGCCTCACCGATGTCTTCGTCCGTCTCCTCTTCTTCCTCGGAGGAGTGTCGGGGTCGACCACGTCTGCGGCCTCTCTGCTTTATCCTCTTGGGTTTGGCTCCGGCCTTCCCCGCCCGCTTGGGTTTCTTCGCACCATCCCAGCTTCCCCCGTCACTGCCGGCGTCTTCCTCCTCCTCGTCCTCCTCTCCTGCTGAAGCGGCAAACTCCTCCTCAGAGCTGCTCGAGGGGGAAGGACGGTAAGAGTCTGCGTTTCTCTGCGGCGCCCCCTTGTGGCGTGTACGTCACCTGTTGCTGATCATGAACTCGTCCTCGCTCTCCACCGCCGTGCTGTCGCTCTCCAGGTCGTTCAGCCGCCGCTTCTTCTTGCTCTGGGCGAGGTTCTCGGGCGATCTGAGGGGCGGGCGTCTCTCGCTCGCCCCGGACAGGACGGCGGCCATTCTTCGGGCTGGAACTGAAGGAGAACATTGTCACTCTGTCGTCTGAGGAGCCGCTGACGTCACTCACCATTGCAGTCGTCATCCTCCACGATCGCCTCGTCGATGGCGTCGTCGAAGTCGTCGAACCTGGGAGGAAAATCAAGAGTGAAGCGAACCTTAACATACGAGCGTCGAGGTGGAAAGACGTCTCCTCACCTGTAGCTGATGTTCTTCCTGGTCCTGGTGGACCTCCTGCCCAGATTTTTACTTTTTTTGGGATCCTTCTTCTTTGGGAACTTCTCCTCCTCGGCTTCCTCGCCGTCCTGTGAACAAAGAGAGGGACGTTAATGTTGTGTTGTTGTGGTCGGATCTTGCGTTTGTGTGACTCACAGGGTTGATGATGTTCTCCACGCTGATGCCGACGTAGACCAGCCGCTCCCTCCTGCACACACACAACAGTCAGAGACCCACAACTGTTTGTGACGTGCTTGTGTGCATCATGTGTGTGTTTCGGTTTGTTTGCTTTCGAGTGAATGTTCTCTTCTTATGTGAACCATCTTGGTTTATGAACAATCATCCAAATATGTGTTCATGTACAAAGATAGTTGTGTGTATGTAGGGTTTTGAAAAAATATAAAAAACACTAATATATCGCAACACATTTTGATGATACTCCATTATTCAACTGTTCTGTGTCATAATATATATTTTTTTGGCTTTTAAAATCACACTTTACTTTGATTATAGCTCTGTTATGGTTTACATTTCGTTCAAGCATTTGTCAATTAAATAATTCGCTGTTTTCATTTATAATTATCATGCAAATATCCTAAAGCTTTTGTTCATTTTGTGTTGCAATTAAACTTCCCGCCACAAGGTGACAGCAGTCATTACGTCCACTGCAGCTAAACAATGATATCCCCGCAAGATACTGGTGATGACTGAGGACGAGAGGATACAGTGGACTCCAAACATCAACGTTGAAAAAAGCTGATGAATATATTGTAGTTTCACAAAAATTAAACCGACATCAAGAGTCATATGGTCTGTAAATTCTGCAACACCAGAGTCAAGTACTCGACAATACTTCGAATATATCCTGTTAATACAGTAACACAATGCATCCTATTGTTGTCCCTGTATTGTGATACTTATCGCATCACACACACCACAATGTGTGATTATGATTGAGTGCTCTATGTGTGCGTGTGTGAGCATGCTAGGAAGGTATGTACTCGTTTGTGTACATGCATGTGTGCAAAACACAACTGAGCTAACATTGCTAATGTTGTTGAGGTGCAGCCACACTGACCTCCTCTCTGCTCGCTCCTTCTTCTTCAGAACACTGTCCAGGTTCTGCAGCTGCTCCTCCAGTTTCTCACACAGAAGCTTCTGGAGATTAAAAAAAACATCAAAACTAATGAGAACAACCTCTGAGAAGGCTTGTTAACCACTGTAACACCACAACATCGCAGAGTCTTCCCTAGTGGCGTCTGGAGCTCACACACACTTACATGTTGGCAGGGAGGACAGAACCACTCTCCGTCCGGGATCAGCATCAGCGGCGGCCGCAGGCAGGCCGTGTGGTAGCCGTGGTCGCAGGAGTCGCACAGCAGGATCTGCGACGAGAACGGCAGGTTTGAGTCAACTGTGGGCATCGGTCCACTCCAGAGGTCCGCTCACCAGCTCCGGGTGGTTCGGGAGGCCACAGTGAGAGCAGGCGTCCTCGGCGGGGATCTCCTCGTCCAGCTTGCAGGAGCGTTCCGATCCGCTCCCGCCCTCGCTCTGCTCCTTTGCGTCCTCGTCTTCGTTGGGTTTGTGTCTCTTGACTCGGATGTTGGTCCAGCGGGGTCGCCGGTTCCTCTTCCGGCCCTGAACACCATGACGGGACCGTCAGACGGGGACATGTAAAGTTGACGGACATGCAGCACACGGTTACCCTGCGTTTCCCGGTCGTCTCCGTCGGCTCCGCTTTCTCCTGCCTCCTGGAATTTTGCTCTTCCTCCTCGTCTTCTTCCTCGTCTTCCTCCTCTTCTTCCTCCCTCTTGCTTTTCTTGGACTGCTTCTTCTCTGGTTTCTCCTTCTGTCCCTCAGAAGCTCCTGGACACGGCCTGCGAGAAATTAACAGGATGATCCATTTAAAATTCGGAATGTTTCAAGATAGATTCAACAGAACTGTATCGATTACTTATTAACGTACAAATATTCACTGGATTCCAGATTTGTTTTTTTCTTGTGAAATACAAGTATAGATCCTTATAAAAAAGTAAGTGGATGTTAATTATTCTATGTTTAGTTTTCTTTTACAGACTGGCACGATACAAGAGCAACAATATTATGTACTGTATAGTGATACAGTAGTAACAAATATATATTTGTAGTATTGTTCAAGTACTTGACTCTGGTGTTGCATAATTTACAGACCACATGTGTCTTTACAAAGTTTTAACATTTTTTTTTAATTTTTTGGAAAACAAATGTCCAAGATCAGCTTTAAAAGCTGCTGGAGTCGACTGTATCCTCTCGTCCTCAGTCATTGCCTAGATATTTTGCTTTTCGCTGCGGGGGGATGTAATGACTGCTGCCATCTAGCAGTGGCAAGTTTAATGGCAACACAAAAATGATTGTGGATGTTAATTGTAAATGTAAATAAATTAATATAATTTTGCTTTATACACTCTTTATTGAATTATAAACCACACAAGGACTATGATAACAATAGAAAATTATTTGAATTCCAAACAGAAGTCTCTGACTCAGAGGATCCCCATCCCTGTTAATACTTAGTTATCTATGTTATGTTATGGATCTACTGACTCCTTCAAGAAACATCTTAAGACGTTTTTATTTGTTCAGGGTTTTCCTTGATTTTCTGGAACTACTGTTGTGTTATCAGTTTTATCTTGACCTTTAAAGTATATACTTTATTGAATATTGTTTTGATTGTTTAAGCGCTTTGTGACCCTGGTCTGGAAAAGCGCTATATAAATAAAAATTACTTACTTATTTATTACTATCTATGACATTACCAAACCCCTGGTCTACAAAAGCAGGACCACCTTCACACATGACATTATGAGAGCAGTGAACCGAGAAGACTGGTCAGTGGTACCTGGATATCCGGGCGGACCTCCTCAGACTCGGCCCCTCCTCCGTGTTGCTTTGTTCCTTCTGCGCCTTCTCCTTCTTCTTGTTCCTGCGATGAGGAGGAATCTTGATCTTCAGCCGGATTCCTTCCTTCTGCAGCTCGGACGAGGCGTGTTCTCGACCCGCCTTAGACCCGGACTCCTTCGCCCGGTCCTGGGAAGCCTCCCCTCCATTAACCTCCTCCTCCGGCAGAACTGCGCTCGGATGCTCTTTGGAGTCCTCCGGTTCCTTCTCCGTCTTTTCTAAAGACCCTTCGGTCTCTTCAGGAGCCGCTTCCTTTTCCACGGGCAGTTCATCTTTCTCGGGCTCCACATCAGGACCTGATCCAGATGTGACGAGAGGACTCTTCACCTCCTTGTCCAGCGGTCCCTCAGGGGTTTCCTGGTCCTCCTCCGCCGGGATCTTGGCTTCCTCCGAGACTTCACACTTTCTTACCAGCACAGACTGCCGACTCGCCTCCTTCTCCTCCTCAGGACCTCTGAGGCTCTGCTGGTCCGGCCCGTTCTGAAGCTCCGTGGCGGGGATCCTGGATTGCTCTGGGCCGCTACGGATGACTCCCACGTGCCCAACATGACCTATGACCCCTATGACACCATTCTGTGTCTCTTTGTGCAGGACGGACGCCCGGCCGTTTGTCAGCTCGGGCCGGTTCCCCGGCTGCTGTGGGGGGGCGACGGTGCCCTGGTTGTCCTTCATCTGGATCACAGATGGGTTACACACGATTATGCTGCTGCTGTTGTTGTTGTTGTTCAGGTGGTTGCCGTGGAAACTCTCGGCCAGCTTCAGCTCCCTCTTTTTCAGCGGGATCTTGGCCTGCTGGTTGCTCCTGACGACGGCTCGCTCCACCTCCTCCCCCTTGTTCACCTCCTGTTTTGGCACCAGCGACCCCGGCGCCATCACGACCGAAACTGCGTTTTTCAGAGCGTCCGAGTCTCTGGAGTCGGACTTGATGACGGTGATGGTGCTGACGCGGTTGTCAATGGACTGCAGCTCCACGTCCTTCTTGTCCTCGGCAGAGTTCTCCTGCTTGACGGTCGGCTCAGAGTCTTCTGTGACTATAAACAAAAGAACACGAGGAAATGATAATATGTACTTATCTGAAACATTTTAAAGTTTGTGTAACAAAACAACATCAAACTTCCTTACGAATCATTATCATCATCTCCTTTGAAACTAATATTGAACATGAATATATCCATGTTTATGGATGAACATTTTATTCAAGTTTCGAACAACTTTAGTTAAAGGTTAAGAGATAGCAATGCATTTTTTAACCCTTGTGTTATCTCAGGCTCAAGGTGACCCGAAGTCCCGAAAACAAACGTGTTTGAGTATCCCTTGTGTTGTTTCTGGGCCTCGGTGTCACCCAGAGTAAACAAGGATTAAATTAAATTTAGGACCAACTCCACAATAAACTGAAATTTTAAAAAGATTAAAAAACACTTTATAAATTAATGGGGTAAATGTTTTTTTTTTTTGTTTACATAATATTCACACACGTTGCCTGTAAGTGTAAGTGTTGTAGGTTCTGCTATGAATAATAGTGTGAATATATAATAAATTAAATGTTACCAAATATTTAAAAATTAAAAACAAACATAAAATATTTCTTATGTGTTCTCATTGTTAAGATTTATTTTAAAGACATTTTTTGACATTTATTTTTACATTTGTGAACCTTATTCTTGTTGCTCATTCAAACACCCCCCTAAAGTATTAACCTACTAAGAATTATATTTTATTTTTATTTTCAAAATAAGCTCTCCGATATAGTATATTGTACCAAGTGTATCATATTGTATATATAATTATATATGTATTTAAAAAACACATTTTAAACTGTGATTTCATTTGTAAGTGGAATTTTAATATGGTACCTTGTGTTAGAGCGCCCTCTTCCTTGATAATCTTCACATCCTCCTTCTTCTCCGTGGTCGCTTCTGCTGCAGTTCCTCCCACAGACTCGTCTCCTAAATAACGCCCCAACCATCAGCATTTCGTTCATCATCTGAGCATTGTTTTTTGTTTTTTTTAAATCATCAACTTGCCCTCTGCAGCTTTCTCCACGGGGCTGCCGCTCCTAGACGACGTTTGGTCCTTTTCTTGATCCTGGTTCTGGTCCTGGGTTTGCTCTGGAGTTAGTTGAGACTTGAGCAGCTCTAGCGCTTCGGCCAGATCGTTACGAGTCCTGAGAAGACACCGTGAAGTGACTACTTCTGAAAACATTTTAACAGCGATTACAAATGTCCATCATCGTCAATAACGGGTTAACTTTGGTACAATAACTGGGACAGAGTCGAGAAAAGATTCTTCACTCAAAAGGTTCGACTAGTCTACCTGACGATGCACTTCCAGGTGGATCCGTCGATGTCATCCTGCTCCTCTGTGTACAGTCGGATGTTCTGCTCTTGGTCCAGCTGCATCCAGTACATCAGGCCCTGGCGGTCCCGGCCGATGGGCTGCAGCCGCATCTTCTCGGGCTCCTCTTCATTTATCGCCATCTTGAACTTGAGGTTGTCGTCGAACTGGCACTCGCACAAATACTGAACATAAAGAAAAGTTTTTAGAAGCACCACATAAGGGAAGCGGACGGTGTACCTTGAGGATGCTGGACTTGCACTCCATGGACATTTCTTGGTAGCCGTTCTGTTCCAGTTCCCAGGCCCAGGTACTGTTCAAGTCTTGACACATCTGCAGCAGAACGATAGAAACTCTCAGTGCAACCATTCAACTATAGACAAATACAAATACACTACGAGTAGCAACAGTTTTAATATGCAAGCTTTGCTTTGAAGCAACTACCGTGCCAAGTATGTGAGCTTAAACAACTCACCTTGGCCAGGTATTTTTCCCAGCGGTCCGGCGTGACCGACTTCCCCAACTTTCGGAGCAACTTCACATGAAGCTCCACCAGGGGTTTAGGGACTGTGGAACACAAAGGGGTTTGGAAATCAAAGTTTTCATATCTGTATAAGCATGATATCAAAAAGGTCAAAAAAACTGTCAACATCATTGTGTGTGTTTGTGTTTAGAATTACAAAACATATCTTAATCATTTTTCCATTCTCATTACAGTTAATAGATTCCATGTGGTGCATTCGTGATTCATTTAGTTGTTGTTGATCTGTGTAAACACCGATTAAAAAAATACAAGGTATCAAAAGGTGTTGACGAATTCCTACTTTCATATTAATACGAATAAAACCGTCTTTAAACGGTGATACATTTTATTTTAACGAGTGTTTACACTTTCGCTGCCGTCTTTGAACGCGACGGGATACATTAACGCTAGCAAAACAACCATAGTCGAGCATTATTTAAAAAAGAAAACATGCCACAGTAGTGTATGTGCAAAACGCTGGTGATTTTTGAAACTATTTATTATGGTGACTGGAAATATGCAGGTCAATAAAGCGATGTTAGCATTAGAGGCTAACGAGCTAGCCGATGCGATCGCTACTGCGCAGGCGCGAATGGCGTTTATACTAGAGAAAAGGTATTTGGTTGTAAAAAGCGACGTTAGAATTATTAATTTTAAATAAAAAAACGGTATATATGAGATACATCAGTAATATAAAGTCCCGTAACAAGGAAAATTTGTAATTTAGTCATTAAGAACAAGGAGGCAACAGTACTGAATCATTTTAAAGTTTATGTTACAAAACAGTAGCAAACTTCCTTACATTCATGATCATTAACTCCTTTGAAAATACTAATGAAAAATGTTCATGGATGTAAGTTTCCTTCAGATCAAGTTACATTTATGAATATTATAACGTCTTTTTAAAACAACATAGGACCAAGTCGAAACATTATCATACACCTCATCATTTACAAGGGGTTGGGGGATTATTCCACCCATTTTTTTAAAACATAAAACATGGTTTTAAAAAAGATTATTGCACAAAAAACCCAGTGAACACATTACACATTCAACATGTATAAAAATGTTGGTTGGATACACAATCCTCAACCATTGTTTTGTTAGTTTCACTATAGTGATTGTGTGATGCTGCCACCAGAGTCAATCTATGAATTAATAAGAAAATAAATAAAATGTTCCCCAATATTTTGAAATTTGAAACCATTGTAATATCTTAATAATCATATAAGTATTGCAAAGGTTAGTCACAATGATAAATAATTCCTAAACACAACTTAATATACTATTGTTGGGCAAACATGGTCTCATAAACAAGGCCAGATAGGAAGATATTAAGGAAGATTAAAAATCTTATTTAAGGCCAAAGAGTTCAATATAATCAGGGGAGAGGACAATCATCAAAACATTTTTATTTAGTATGTTCCATTCTTCCAATATCCAGTTTAATCTTTTTTTCTTAATCCAATAATGGAAAATGTACTAATAACTCTTCAATCCGATGTTAAATTGTTTTTGTGGGATAGAAAGGCAGTAAATATTTTCTTTGTGAGATCTTAGCTTTTTTTATAGTGTGTCTTGCGCATAAAAAACAAGACTATCCGTCATCTCAACATTTACAGACAGATGTCTGGACAGTAAGTTCCACCATTGAATACTTCCAGTACACTGAAGGGATGTGAGATTTTGTGTAATACACATATTTGCTCTCAAGTACTTTTATGTGCAATGTCTGTAAAGCATCTCAATCTTATTTTAAATATTGTTGCCCGAGGACAATAAAATGACATCTATCCATCCAAGCTTTACTCTTCTGTAGATGATCAAGGTTTTTACCCTCTCTGAAGATCCAATATCAGAAAGGCAATAAAGGGGAAAGCATAAACATTAGTCCTTTGTCATGTTCCTTTTTCAACTCTGCTCCGCTTGTCCTACATTTCATTACTTACAATCTATCTAATCTAGATCCCAGGTTTTTTAAATGTTTTTACTCAAACTGACTTTTAAGATCAACAAAAGTGATTAGAGACTTCACTCTCCATCCAATAGCACAGAGAACATTGTGTTTATCCACATTAATGGTCTGTCAAATAATTAATCGTGAACCACAGATGATGAATAATTCATCACAATATCTTCTGCTGAGTGTTAAGATACGTCTATTAAAGTCATAATTACACATTTATAGGTCAAAGTAACATCCATAGACAACACATTCAACACTTTTTTTTCCTAATAATAAAACATGTTAGGTTAGGGATTTGAAAAATGTCATAGTTTTCACCTGTGTTTGTTTGGTTGTGTAGGTAAACAACATAATGGATCTGTTTTTATCTTATTTAATTTATTATTTGGTGTATAATATTACTAAAATAACATATATATATATATATATTTTTAAATCATACGTTGTGTTTACAACACTGGCAATAAAAGTTTCTGATTCTAATTCCAAGTTACACAACTCAAAAAACATCTTGTGAATGGATTTTCATTCATCGATTTAACAGATTGTTTGAAATGGGAAAAGCTGTGTGAAGACATCAAAACAACAACATTAAATCACTAAACAAATAACGGTTTGTACATGTTTTCAAAATTGTATCGGAAATTGTTACAAGGCGCTTTACACTTAACCTTTACTCACTTACTAAATATCCAGGAATGCAACTCACAAGTGCTTGTTCTCATCAATATCATAGATTAAATCCCTGTACAAGTTCAATTCCTGGCCAGGAAAACGTGCACGATTCTTGAACTATGGATGTCGTTTCATCAACTCTGTCATGTTTTTATAAGGACGACATGAAATGTGAGGTTTGCAGTCACTCATTTCTAGTTTAATAACGATCCAATTGCATTTTAAAAAAAAGGAAAAACATGGATCCTAGATCTTAACACCTTTTGTCATCCTCGACATACTTTGTATGACTCATTCAAATGACAAGAATAACATTTTTGTTTTTTTTATCACATTCATTGTGACTATTGGCTGCGAATAACAACATTCTCCAGGACTTTGTAACATACACTTGAGAACGTTAAGAGTTTTTTTTTTTATAAATAACGTATAAATATAGAATGTTTACTGGTCAGATTTCTGAAAAGCGAATGTGGAAAAGGTTAAAAAAGCGTTTTATTTATTTACTATTTATGTCTGCTAATTGAAACTAATACGTACTAATAGTGGATGAGGTGGATCGGTTTCCTGTGGTGACCCCGGTATATCTGGAGTTTGGGGACCCCTGCGAGCAGTTCCTGTAACTCTTCAGGGGCCCCGTTGGGTTAGAAAGGCTCGAATTTAATAACGCAAACGCGTGATGTTGTTTGGCGTCAGGGCTCTTGTACGTGGTACCTCCAAAAAAAAAAATCTAAGACCGGGGCGAAACGTCGTCACGACGGAGAGGAAAAGTGAGATCCAGTCCGGCGGGATCGGGACCAGGATGCCCGGCCACACACACACACAGAGACCGATGACGGTCATCACCCTCATCCCCGCCGCTGATGATGGTGGTGGTCGCCCCCTGTTCCTCCTCCAGTGTCGCAGCTCCCCGCTTACCTGTCGTCTTGTCCAGGAGATAGTCCTCCATCTCCGGGAAGGTCATCTCGGGAAGGTCCAGCGTCGCTCCGTAGCGCTCCAGGAAGGAACAGACCACGGCGAAGCTCGGGCAGAGCGCCGGGCCGGAGCTGCTCACCACCGGCGCAGCAGCCATCTTTCCGAGCGGAGAGGAACAGGAGGGGCGGGGCCGCGGCTGGACGCGGAACAAGGGGCCAATCAAATGAATGGAAGGAATGACGTCACGCTCTAGTCAAGTTGAAGTGCTGGGAAAAAAAAGCGACATCCGTTTCCGGACATTGGCAATTTACGAATTTCCAGAACATTTTTCCATCGACGCGATTTAAAAAAAAAAAAAGGCCATTTAAAACAACAGTGTGTATAATACCACGAATACTCGTAATCTGACGGAAGTAAATCACGCAATACAAATAAATATACAGGATTATTATTTTTTTTAAATGGGATGACGGAGCTGCTCACCAAAACACAAAGATGACGCCCAAGAAAACGTGACAAAATGTTTCAAACGGATTTATACACACAGTTATACAGATCACATAAAATAAAACCCATAGTATTATCATGGACAAATTCACGTGAAAATAACATTCAAACAAAAAAAAACAACAACCGTCACCATTAATGATAATAGCGATAATAACATGTTATAACACAACTCACATGTAAAACCATGAGATACGCATTCAAAATAAAGGATTAAACGATATAAAAAAATAAATGAGAACCGCAGTCTGAAATATCATTTGCTTTAGGACAGAATTGTTGGATTTCATACACATTTTGGACGTTTTACGTTGTGTTGATATATTGACTAATTCTATTCACTTTCATTCTCATTTTATTTAATATTGTACTATAATAATAGCTACTATTTGAATTGAGGTGACACAGTGCAACCATAAAAAAAACGATTAATTATTATTAATTAATTATTATTATTCACACAAAAAAAGCAGTTGTTGTGGAGATTATATCTTGTACAAATAATATCGTTATTATTTAGGTAAACATTGAACAGTCTAACGAAGTTATCTTTGTAATTTAAGCTTTGTATCTTCTTCACTCTGTTGTGTTTCCCTGAACGCATCATTCTCGGTGTAAAACGGAGTTGTCGGGCTGCGCTTGAACGCATCTATTATGAAGCTGAGCGGAAGGAGTCTCCGGCAGACAGGAACTGAAGTCAGTCCGAAACTTGATGTTCGTCCGCCGTGTCGCACGTTCGAGCTCCTGCTGCTCACCTGGACTCACCTTTGCTCCAGTCATGTTCGTTTGACGGAGTCACTACTTCTGTCAGGTACGACCGAGTCCTCTCTCGTTTTTGTTCTCTTTTATTAAACCAGACGCTTCTTTTTCACGCGTTATTTCCACTTTTCATTGACGGCAGCGAGTCCTGAGTTAAAAGTGCAGATTTATAACCGGTGCAGACAGCTGAGGAAAGTTTGCTGGTTCTGTTGGTGAATCCGTTCTAACTCGCCCGGAGCGGGTTTAAATTTAGACTGTTGCTGGACGAGCTGCTGGGGTAGAATGTCTGGACCTCACGGGTTGTTTTGCATCTTCTAACAAACCAGCCACAACAAATACACACTTCTGTTTAAGTCATAAACTAATTTATATTAAACTATGTTGTGAGATCGAAACTAAAAGGAACATTGGAGACTTAACTAAACTATTAAAAAACGCAAGTAAATCCTGATTCTGAAAAAAAAGAGAAAGTTTTAAAGTATCTCAGACCTACTTTCGCTTATGTGTTTACAGGAAATACAGTTGTAAAACACAGTATAAAGTTAAGGCAAAATAAACGATTTCCCTTTTACAATGTATACGTTTTTCACTTTCATTTATTTGAATAAAAAGTGAAAATAATTTCACTAGTCCAGAAATATTGATTGTAGAATATATGCTTAAGTAAGTAAGTAAGTAAGTACTTTTTATTTGTATAGCGCTTTTCCAGACCAGGGTCATAAAAGGCATAAACAATCAAAACAATATTCAACAAAGTATATACTTTAAAGGTCAAGATAAAACTGATAACACAACAGGAGTTCCAGAAAATCAAGGAACAAATAAAAATGTTTTAAGATGTTTCTTGAAGGAGTCAGTAGATCCATCAAACACAGAGGGAGAGGAAGATCGTTCCAAAGCTTAGGAGCAACAGTCTGGAAGGATTTCTCTTCTCTGGTCCTGAACCGTGTGCGTGGAACCATCAGTAGATTCTGATCCACAGACCTCAGAGCCCGAGCTGGGGTGTAAGGCTGGATCAGATCAGTGATGTAAGGAGGAGCCTGACCATGAATAGATCTGAAAGTAAGAACCAGAATTAGTAGTAACTGAAGAAGAAACTCAATATGCTTAAAAACTGCTTTGAATACTAAAAGTTGATTCATTACTTCATGTTTGCTTGCAAACTCTAAATGTTCTGGAATATAAAAACATATTTTAATGGAACAATGATGAGACTTTTCTAAAAAATACTGTCTGTAATTTGATAAAATTACCCTTTTCTTCCCATATTGGGGAAATTTAATGAAAATGATAATGTTTGTGAATGTCTGATGTATTTTTGAATTGAAACTGTCTGATATTATTGAATCAAGAAATTGAAAATGATTAAGAAATCCTAAATATGCAGATGGTTCAGTGTTTTTATGAGTGGGAGGAGCTTCAAGTTTTTATAGTTGTCATTAGCAACCACTCCCACCCTGTTGAACTATTCAATCAAACCTTATTAATGTTCATTCGCTTATTTGAGTTGTTTACCTCAGCAGGTGAACACAGTAGACGAGCAACATGGCGATCGCTCACGTGGCAACCGAGTACGTTTTCAGCGATTTCCTGCTGAAGGAGCCGAACCAGAACCGGTACCGAAGCGCCCGCACCGAGCTGGTGGTGGACAAGATGGTGACCTGCGTAGCCGTTGGGCTTCCACTGCTGCTCATCTCGCTGGCGTTTGCTCAGGAAGTGTCAGTGGGTAAGTCTGGTGACAGTTATGCAGAAACCATGTGTTAGGAAGCAAACTAGGAAGCAACTTGGTCTTAATGCAGTTTTGTGTGGCCACGACATCTTCTTTTTTTTTTAAGAGGTTTTGTTGTTTGCATGTCATCTGATGCAAAACAATAGGATATTGAGTTCAGGGTCATGGGATGCAGTGACCACAGTCCGTGCCTCGAATTTTTCGATAAGAAGGATAAAATATATTAACGAATATCAGGCTTGTATTTTAGAGGTTATTCATTTTTGTGTTTCCCTTAGAGTAAAATCCATTTTTTCTGGTTATTTAAAAAGTTGAATTGTGCGTTGTGTTCATTTTGTCGAGTACAACTCTTACTCCTTTAGGTGGAATGACAGCAGATGTCTTTGTTACCTCTCTCTTGTATCTTTCCTCCAGGAACTCAGATTAGCTGCTTTGCTCCGTCCAACTTCTCCTGGAGACAAGCAGCTTATGTGGACTCTTACTGCTGGGCCAACGTTCACACACACACTCTCAATCTGTGGCTGCACAAGGTACACACACACAACACACACATCTATATGAGTGTTACTCTTTTACCAGAAATTAAGTTCCTTCTCCTGTTTTTTGGAATCCATTCTTGACCTTTAAAGTATATATTTTATTAAATATTGTTTTGATTGTTTAAGCGCTTTGTGAACCTGGTCTGGAAAAGCGCTATATAAATACAAATTACTTACTTACTTACTTACTGGCTCTAATCCTGGGTTGTGGGGGCAGCATCCACGGTTAAGAGACCCACACTTCCCTTGTTTAATGGTGTTTATCAAAGTAGAATTAGACATTTAAGGAAAAGGGTGTTGTCTTGACCAAGTTTTAGAATAAGTCATGTGACAATTCAGCTGCAGGAATGTTCCAGCAGCTTTTGTCTTCATCAACTGAGGTTATTTTTAGATGTTGAGCCGAGTGACTTTATGTGTTCTTATATTCCTGCTGTGTGTGGTGAAGTGACGATGGTTTTTTAAACATCTAATGAAACGAAGAAAGAGGGGATTTTTGTCAAACACATGCTTTTAACAACTCTATATATCTCTACAAGACCCTGAGACGTTGTGCAGGTTTTGATCTCCGTTGTGTCGGCCTCAGTTCTTCCCGTACATCCTGCTGCTGGTGGCCGTGATGATGTACACGCCGGCTCTGTTCTGGAGGTTCTCCGCCGCGCCGCTGCTGCAGTCGGACCTCAGCTTCATCATGGAGGAGCTGGACCGATGCTACAATCGAGCCGTCACCTTCTCCAAGCGCATGGCCACAGCCGGACTGCTGTCCTCTGACAGGTATCTTCACATAGGATCTAACACATTGAATGAATTGGCTAAGAAGTGATCGCCTCATTTAGAAACTCTGCATAGATCACCATGTTTTTCAAACGGAAGGAAGCAAAGGAACTGAACACTTTCTGAACTAGAGGATGAAGTACACATGTGCTTCACAAATCACATTTAATCATAAAGTTGTGACATATTTTCCCACATTCTCTACAGTATATTAAGTATATTAAAGGTGTGTATTAGCAAGAAGCTGGTGATATGATGCGTGTTATGACACAGTTGCAACAATATATTGTCATACTGTAGTATCAACGATATATTTGTAGTATTGTCGAGTACTTTACTCTGGTGTTACAGAATTTACAGAACACATGACTCTTGAAGAAGTTGTAACTTTATTGCTTTTATTCGTTTTGAAACCAGAATGTGTCGAGTTGACTGTAGCCTCTCGTCCTCAGTCATACCCCAGATCTTGTGGGACGCCATTGTTCTTTATCTGCAGAGGCTGTAAGGACTGCGACTGGAAGTTTAATTGAAAACGAACAAAGCGTGAATTTGTGTTAGTTGTTAATACAAAGAGTATAAATATTTTACATGTTTAAAAAAAAAAGTGCCATATATCGGCATATGGATATTTTGTAACACCACTAGTAATTTTAGATCAGGTCTTGGCAGGGTGACAAACTTTTGTTCTTTAGTTGCACTTAATGAAATGCTTCAGTATCAAACACGTTTTGTCTTTTAGAGCCAAGTTACCCAGAGGTTAATCATGTGACTAGTCGAGGCATGCAGGAAAATTTTGTTGTTACCAAATATGTTTTGTGGTGACAACCACAGACCGAGTTCACATGCATAGATTTATGCATCACAAGGCATTCCTCTCGCCAGTTTTGAGTGTGGCATCTTGTGATGTATGTATCTATTTTTGAAGTTTTGTGTCATGGAGTCCCGTGTACCAAAATGAACAAATCTGTATTCGACTGTGGTTTTGCCACTAGGAGGCGCCAGTAAACATCTTAGTCCCGCTATAAAGCGATTTAAAACGAGAACAAGACATTTCTTTATACCGTTTTTTTAACTCATTTTTTTTGACAAATGTGTCATAAACGTTTGTTAGATTGGTCAAAAGTGTACTTTTTTATGACATATCTACTCTATTAAATACATTTTCATTTTGTAAGAATTGATCCTATACAATTGGTATCGAAAAAAAAGTTCAGGAACCGTGAGGGTCTCAACATAAGTACATGTAACAAAATATTTCAATTGATTCCAAGCCCTGGTGTTGCATCAATTCTTTATCATTTTATAAATCTCCAATTTTGCAAATGCATTCATTTGTGCGTTTCAAAATGAGGCCACTGCGCTGTAAGACAGACACCTGGTGTTCAGGAAGGTGAACTGCAAGTGGCTCTTGACCTCCTGATCCTCACCCCTCATCCTTTGTTCTGCAGCAGCGACCCGACCGAGGGCTGCTTCAACTACCCGCTGGTGGAGAAGTTCCTGATGACGAAGCGCTGCAGTCGAGTGCTGCTCCTCCACTACCTGCTGTGTCGAGGCCTGACTCTGATCACGCTGGTGGGCGCCTGCGTCTACCTGGGCTACTACCTGCGCCTGGCCACGAAGAGCGACGAGTTCGGCTGCGAGCTTCGCGTGGGCCTCCTCGCGTACGACCCGGGGATCCCAGAGAAGGTCCAGTGTAAGCTGGTGGCCGTGGGAGTCTTCTTTCTGCTCAGGTGTGTGTGTAGACGGTCAGGAAGTCGTCGCGTCCAGTACCTGACGGGGTCTCTTCTCTGCAGCCTGGTCAACCTGGTGGTCTTCATCGCTCTGGTCCCCGTGGTGTTCTACGCCAGCATGCGTCCTCTCCTGTGCCATGGGTACGCCCGCTTCCTGGAGGCGTACCAGTCCCTCCCCACGGTCGGCGTCCTCCCCACGCCCGACGGTCACTGGGACGACCTGTCTCTGTATCTGCTCTTCCTGGAGGAGAACATCAGCGAGCTCAAGTCCTACAAGTACATTAAGGTGAGGTGACTCGATTGTTAGGCTCATTAGATTGGACTTGATTATCACTTTATCTTTACACCGTATATATTTCCAATTAGTCGGTAAAGTAAGTAAGTAATTTTTATATAGATAGCGCTTTTCCAGACCAGGGTCACAAAGCGCTTAAACAATCAAAACAATACTCAATAAAGTATATACTTTAAAGGTCAAGATAAAACTGATAACACAACAGGAGTTCCAGAAAATCAAGGAAAAGCCTGAACAAATAAAAACGTCTTAAGATGTTTCTTGAAGGAGTCAGTAGATCATCAAACACAGAGGGAGAGGAAGATCGTTCCAAAGCTTAGGAGCAACAGCCTGGAAGGATTTCTCTCCTCTGGTCCTGAACCGTGTGCGTGGAACCATCAGTAGATTCTGATCCACAGACCTCAGAGCCCGAGCTGGGGTGTAAGGCTGGATCAGATCACTGATGTAAGGAGGAGTCCGACCATAAATGGATCTGAAAGTAAGAACCAGAATTTTAAAGTTGATCCTGAAAGAAACTGGAAGCCAATGCAGAGTTTAAAGGACCGGAGAAATGTGAGTTCTTCTACTAGAGCGGGTCAGAATTCTCGCTGCAGAGTTCTGAATCAACTGCAGGCGAGACAGATCCTTCTTGTTAAGACATGATAATAAACTGTTACAATAGTCCAGACGAGAAGAAACAAACGCATGGATTACAAGCTCCAGATCATGTTGTGACAACATTTTCCTAAGTTTAGAGATTTTTCTCAGTTGAAGGAAACAGTTTCTGGTCAGTTTTCTACACTGTTGAACAAGAGACATGTCTTTATCAAATACAACACCCAGGTTTCTCAGGCTCAGTTTGACAGACTGACCTAAGTCAACCAAAAAATGTGTAAAAAAAAAAAAGCTCCACGAAAAAGTAAAATTGATAAATCTTTCACACACAGAACTGACCATTAGATATTGGTGTGTTTTCAAGAATAACACTCTTGCGGGAATAAACTGAGACAGTTGTTTGTAGTGTTTGAAACGCTTGTTGATTTTGACCTGTCCATGATTTTTTTACTTATGATTTTTCCTCTTCTTCAACTTCTGTCTGTCCTCTCCTCGTGTCCAAATATCTGTCCTTCCCTGATATTGTCTTCACTCCTTTGGGACACTTGTTTCTCTTCCTCATCCTCTCTGTTCAACTCGGTATCTTCACCTCTGACGCCTCTGAGCGAAACAATCACGACACCAATCAGATGTTTGTGAAGCTGCAGTGTGACGGGCTCTAGTGTCTGCAGGTGCTGGAGCTGCTGAAGAGGCGAGGCGAGTGTTCCGGGGAGAGCTTCGACGCCATGGGTCTGCTGCAGACCCTCTGCCTGGTCAAGTTAGACACCGTGGACGGAAAGAAACCGCCAGACGCAAAGCTAGACGAATGCGACAGCGGCTGCAAGAGTCCCAACTCTGACGGAGAGTGTAAATTGGAGATGAAAGGTGAGGAATGCTGTCGGCCCGTGGGTCACCTTGACCCGGATATAACGCGAGGGTTAAGGATAAAACTTGGTTGTCTGGTTTTTGGGGCCATTTAAATTATGATTTTTATGATGATTGATTTTTAGTGTCCATATATTTTCAGTTGTTTTGAAGCATTAAAACTGATTTAGAGCAAACAATTTGTGCTATTGTTTTTTTTTTCTCAAAATTTGAATAATAATGAATTAAATGTGTAGTTGTTTTTTTCCCTTTAATTAATTTTTCTTGTACGTCAATATAAGTTAAAAAAAAAAATGAAACATGTGTTTTGTATGATATTTTGTTCTTGATTTTATTTGTATTAAAATTAAATATTATTAAATAGCAAGTACTTGCTTAGTTTTAAAACATGTTTTTACATGTTCTTCACATCATATTAAGGCTTTCTTTTGAGGCCCTCACTCACAGGTTATAGTGTGGCCCCTGAATTGAATTACCCGCCACAGGCTTGAAGTAGATTTACAGTTTATGTTGCACTCCTGTTCAACGATCTTTGCATCTTAAAATGATTCCGTAAAAAAATAAAAGTATTTTCTTGTTCCAGAACTTTCTCCGTTGCTGACGGCGAACAGCGGATCTTCGAGCGGCGGCGACGCTAACCTGCGGCAGCGAGCCATGTGAACAACAAACTGTGCCTGAAGGTCGTTCGTCATATAGAGATTCTAACATCATCACACTTGAATGTTCCTGTTGTTTCAGGAAGAACTGACAAAAGTCTCCCTGTTGAAGATCTCTTATTTATTTGTTGTCTTTGTTCAGATTTTTTTTTTTTTTTTTTTTCAATCCATCATGATCATTCATTAGGGTTTAGGCCGTGGCCCTCTGAATGAAAAAAGGTTCAGAAGAAGTCTTTAGGAGACTCAACATTGCATATTAGTCTTTTTAATTTTATCGTGTTGTTGATCGAGAATCCAATCATTTACAGCAAACATGAAAACCAACACATTATTTCCAGCTGCAAGTGTCAGTCTTGTTGTTTCAATGGTCAATCACAGCACTTCCTGTCACTTTCCTGCGAGAAGGAAATCACATTTCCAACATATCCGTGTAGATATGTCTTGTCTTTGTTACTAACAAATGGAAAACTCAGTGTCTCGAGTCTTGACGGCTCTCAAAGTTTCAGTCGAGCTCATCAAGAATGGTGCCTTCAAATCTTCAGTGAATTCCAGGGCCAAGTTCAACTATTGTATGACTTAAAAAAAATGATATCTATAACTTAAATATTAAGTGTTGATTCATTCATAATGAGAAAACTCTGCGTTATTACAAATGTTTTTAATCCAAAACGTAATAATTTAATCTATGAAGCAGCTTGTGTTGATCTGGAGTTCACTGCAGCTGAGTCGGCACCGGGACTGAATCTTCGAGGGCCTCGATAAACTGAGTTCATGTGTGTTTACTCAACATGTTATTTAATTCCCTCTGGGATGTGCAGAGAGCATGTAATTATTTCAAAAATATTTCTTAAACCAATTGACTAATTTCAAGTGTTGATCCTGCAGATATGTCACAGGGTTTTTTTTTCTATTGAAGGATGTGTTTGTAAGGTAGTGACACTGCAGCACAGTTGTGTACTTGTGTTTTGTTGATGGCTAGGAAACATGCATGGAGTTTTATTAGAGCACAGAACAAAAAAAAGCTGCGTCTTGATGAATTCATATTGATGTTTTTTTGTCAGAAACTCAGGGATGTAAATGTCTCACTCATTTTATACAGTTGTTTGGACTTTGCTGCCTGTGTTTTGCATGAACTGTGGTACTTTTTTTTTGCTACTTTTAAATGTACTTTTTGATGGAGTTGTGTCAAAGTTCTCAAATCAAAAATAATAATTCAGTGGTGCCTTAGACTTTCGCCAGATTCACACATTTCGTTTGTGTAAAATATCACTTTTTTAACGTTAAGGTTTGTTATTGTGAAATAAGAAATGTGTGATGGTTCATTAAGCTCTTGAGATGAATGTGTATTTTGTCAAAACTGCCTTCATACGTTTGTTAATAAAAGTGTGTTTTGAAATAGCCCGAGTTTACTTCTTCATAGTAGCAATACAATTAATGTAGTAGTCTGCGATATATTAAGTTATATCGATTTATTAATTGATTTTCTTGTTGGCGAACCTTATTTTGAAGGAACCGAGTAATTTTGATTAAACCGGATGTAGTCTTCTCGTGTCTCCGGACGTGACGTCATATTTTCCGTGCGTTGACTGAATCGAAACTTGTTTTTTTTTGCTTTCAGGTAATCGCTTTTTTTCTTATATATATGATATTGTGAGGCTGATTTATTGAATCGTGTTAAGGGTGGGAGGGTAAGGGTTTCATTAAAATGTAAAAAAAACAACACGTATCTCAATCTGTAATCTCTCTTGTCATACTTCAGAAATAAGTGAACTATTAAAATATATCACTGGAAACTTTAACTTTGGCTATTTTGTTTCAAGTTGATGGATACCAAAACACAGAGCTTTATTTACAACCTTTAAACAACATCTGGAAGTTTTGGCCAAAATATCAAACTGTTTCTAGAAATGTATAAATTCCAGAATAAACCACTTTATTTTAATCCTTTCTCAACTATAAACAGCTCTACTGATGTTTTACGGTTATGTGCTAAAGCAGGGCTGGGCAATTAAAATTCTTCAAGGGCCACATTAAATTCTGTGAATGTTGTTAGGGGCCGTCAAGCAAAAAGAAAGATGAGTAAATCCCTAAAAAAAAAGGACATTCGTCATTAGGGCGTGACATTTATTAAACTAAATAAGCTGCAATTTTATTGTTGTTTATATGAGTTTTTTTCAAAACATTTCTTCAACTAACTTAAAAAATATATTTTGAGGGATTAATATATATTCAAAGAATTACACACAAAAGGAGGAAAAAGTAAAATGTAAATTAATAATAAATACAAAATACTCTTTTTAATGCATTAGAACCATTTATACAGGATCATATTTGACATAACGAGGGCCGCATAAATACAGTCAAAGGGCCGCATGTGGCCCCCGTGCTACACAGGTCTGGTGTAAAGTCTTGAGTTTTTGGCTATATTTACATGATATTTCCTTATTTTACTCACGTGACCTACATGCACAAACTTCAATTCTTTTGAACAGTTTAAGATAATCTTTCATCATTTATCACTCAAGTTTGAAACCTCGGATAAGTGACTCCCCCCTGCCCGTGTGTGTCCTCAGTGAAGAATGTCTTCTCCAGAGATAGAGTCTCTCTCCTGGGGCGAGATGAAGGTCCAGGGCTGCTCCAGCTCCTACAAGGACTGTAAAGTCTGGCCAGGAGGCAGCCGGGCCTGGGACTGGAGAGAGACAGGAACCAAGGTGAAGACACTCAAAGAAGTTAAAATCATATTAGGATATTTCAGAAGTAAGTCCTATAAGATGAGACAAATCATCTTATTTATTGTTTCCTGGTGGGCTGAAGAAACCCTGGACGTCCATCATATGTTCTAAATGTGTTTTAAATTAACATAAATAAGGCCTCAAAGATCTGGTCATAACAGTGTGAAGATGTAAATGGTGTCGTGAAACACTTCGATCACTAGGGGGCAGCAGAGCCGCGCTGGTGAACTGACTATTTTAAATTGTCAATATCTAAGATAAGAAGGTAATCAAACGGTTTATTCTTTGCACAGCATGTCCCGGGAGTCCAGCCTGCAGATCTGGATGAAGTCCTGAAGTCTGGCGTTGAAACGCTTGTGATTGGTCGAGGCATGAACGAAGTTCTGGAGGTAACGACTGTTTGTGTCTCATCTTAATTTAAAATCATTCATGCTTTATATTCTTAAGCATTTTATTTTATTGTATCTGTACTATCATCAGATCACATGTCTCATGACAAACACTCGAGACCAGACAGTCGATAAAAAACTGTTGCTTATCTTCGGTCATTCTTGTCAGCAATGATATTTTGCACAAAAGACTTCTAGGCATGAGAAGGCATTAGAAGGTTGTGGGTTTGAGTCCCGTCATAGTCAATGTGTCATAAAACAGAAACACTTCTCTCAAACCAGAGATATTGGCTTCAGTCCTTTACAGATTTAACATAATATAAAGTTTACTGCCCTCATGATGTCAGAGTAAGACAATACAATTGTAAAAAAAAAGAAGTATTACAGCAAACTAACATTTACTTCTTATTTCTGTCAGTGTTTATTACAGATACTTATAGACCGATACATTGAGTCGCATTCTTTTAGTGTTGCTTTTTGTCAGACAAAATGCATTTGTTAAACTTTCTTCTGAAGATGGTCTCCATATAATTTTATTTTTATAGGCAGCAAATCAGACTTCTAGGTCTGAGAAGGTGTTTAAAGATTTTGGGTTCGAGTCCCACCAGAGTGGATTTAACATTAGATGTCCTCTCTGCACCATGTGAGTCAAATTTGATCAAACTTAATGATGTATATTTTTCCCCTTTTTTTGTTCTTTTTATGATCATTTATGTGAGTCTGCATGTATTACCTTTTAGCTATGATGAAATACTGACTTTATATAAGTTGTATTCTTCCATTGACACTCTTTGCTCTTTCACATATATTACAAAATGTATTTTTAAAATACATTTATCTAATGTTTCTTGCGGTCGAGGATCATCTTTACTCATCTGATCATTGTTGTCAAAGCCTTTCCTATTGTGTCGCAAATGGACTTCAAAGGTTGTGGGTTTGAGTCCCACCAGAGTCGAACTAAGATGACTAGATAGACAATAAGATAACTTTATTGATGATGATGATGATGATGATGACGACGACGACGACGACGATGACGATGACGACGATGATGATGATGATGATGATAATGATGAAGACGATGATGACGATGATGATGATGATGATAATGATGGTGATGATGATGATGATGATGAAGACGATGATGACGATGATGATGATGATGATAATGATGGTGATGATGATGATGATGATGATGAAGACGATGATGACGATGATGATGATGACAATAATGATGGTGATGATGATGATGATGATGATGATGATGAAGACGATGATGACGATGATGATGATGACAATAATGATGGTGATGATGATGATGATGATGATGAAGACGTAATGATGATGATGATGATGACGATGATGATGATGATGATGATGATGATGATGATGATGATGATGATGACGATGACGATGACGATGATGATGAAGACGATGATGATGATGATGATGATGATGATGATGACGATGACGATGATGATGATGATGATGATGAAGACGATGAAGACGATGATGACGATGATGATGATGATGACGATGATGATGACGATGATGATGATCGTGATGATGATGATGATGATGATGACGATGGCGTCCTCTCTCCTCCTTCCTCAGGTTCCATCCTCCACTCTGGACTTTGTGACCCAGAAAGGCGTGGACGTCCGAGTCCTACAGACGGAGAAGGCTGTGGCCGAGTACAACCGTCTAGTGGTGCAGGGCGCTAAAGTGGGCGGAGTCTTTCACTCCACCTGCTGAAAAGCTCGCGAGGGCCAACAGTGAATAAATACTGGTCCAGATCCTCGTACAATTGGAGACTGAAATAAAAAGAGAGGAAGTTGTTGATCCTAAAATGATCTTTATATAGCAGCGATGCTTCGAGTCGTGAAGGCCAGGCTTGGGTTTCAGGACAGAAATAGACTTTGAACGCAGGACGAGACACACCAGGACGACATGTAAGTTTGAAACTTGCTCTTGTCCGGCAGAAATAAAGACTTGTGATCAGAAATGTTTCTTTAGAGCAGCTGCTTGTAGAATAATGTGAGTTTTGTACCTTCAGTCGACTTACAAGTATTACTTCTACTGTATTGTTGAGTCTGTAAGTTCGAGTCCCTCCATTTACGAGTCTAATATGTTTACTAAAGGAGTAGTTTATTGAAAATAAAATTAATTAAAATAAAATGATTTATGATCAAACTAAATTTGTAATGTTTTTTATTTTGTGAATAATTTCTTGTGGTGATTATTTAATCCTTTGTCATGTGAAGTTTTTTCTTTTCGATCATGTTGTGACTTCTTCCCATCCACGTTTTGGCTCCATGGCGCCTCACAGTGGTCACAGTGTGGTACCTCAGCCCTTTGGAAGTGTGTCTGCGTTCTAAGAGAAGTAACAAGGAGACAATATTAAACAAAATGTACGTTGTATCTTTATTCTTTAAATCTCAAATTAGCTTATCTGTATTTGTTCTCTTTCACCAAACAGATGTATGTACTTACGAGTTTTACTTGTATTCTTGTTATCAATCCCCCGTCCCTTATTTTATCTCAAACATTTGCATCTTTATAGCTTTCTTTATCAACATGAACATTAATCTACATTGATTTTGAGACCGTCCGGCACATAATGACTTGGCGGGTTGTTCAAAACATGTACTCTTGAGCAGGGGTCCCTGATAAAATATAAAAAAAGAATTAAATTAAAATAAATCGTATAGAGTGTGTGTTTCATAGTCATAATCAATAATAGAAACTGTTATTGTTTCTGTGCGAAATGTTAACAGCTGCCTCACCTTAGTGATGATCTGATGAAGCTTCATGAAACAGTGTCATGTTGTTTAGATGTCAGTAGGTGGCGCCATCAATTTAAAATGATGTGATTTTTAAATAGAACATTTGTTTAAAACAAAGGGAAATAGTGCAGAAACCGCCATCTAGTGGACTCTGACAATAATGACACTGCTTCATGAAGCTTCATCAGACCATCACTGCTGTTCCAACCTACTGACTTAAAAACATGCACAGTTTGTCCACCACAGCATGTCCTCTCCCTCCATCTCCTCTCTGTCCTGGGGTCACATGAAGGTCAAAGGCTGCTCGTCCAACTACAAGGACTGTAAAGTCTGGCCGGGAGGCAGTCGGACGTGGGACTGGAGAGAGACGGGGACAGACGTGGGTTTTAACTCCACCATCAATATCAATAATACTTTGTCCGAGAGTCTGTTTTCGATGACCGCAGCATCACCCCGGTGTCCAGCCGGCCGACCTGGAGGAGGTGCTGCAGAAGGGCGTGGACCTGCTGGTCATTGGAAGAGGCATGAGCGAGGCACTTCAGGTGAGAGCGACACAAGCCCTTTCAGAGTCGCCTCAACAGTCCTGTCCCTCCGCTCAGGTTCCCGCCTCCACTCTGGACTTCGTCAAACGCACCGGGGTGGAGGTCAGAGTGCTGCAGACGGAGAAGGCCGTGGCCGAGTACAACCAACTGGCCGGACGAGGAGCTAAAGTGGGCGGAGTCTTCCATTCCACCTGCTGAATGTCAAAGAGATCATACGTTCTACTGTCTTTCCTGCTATTGAGAAAGGCTTAATGGAGACACCGGCCTCTTACAAATACTAATTAGTTACTCACATGAGTGAGCCGAAACATTATGACCACCAACAATTGACAAGGTCTTAGACATGTAGGTATCGTTCATGCTCCAAACTGCATTATTCTGAACTTTAATCAACCATTTTCTGTCCTGAACTCTACAGAACCAGCTAGCAACAGAGGTGTGTATCGGCAAGAATCATGCTATACAATGCATATCAATATATCAACAATATGATACTGTAGGAACAAGGAAATATTTGTCCCGAGTTTTTTCAGTAAAAAAGCTACTGGAGTCAACTGTATCCTCTTGTCCTCAGTAAATGTTTCTAATGTTAATAAAATGTAATAAAATAATATATATAAATGTTATTGAAAGTTAACCATAAAAGTACGATGACAAAAACAAAATAAAAATATTGCAATATTTATTTCTTGGTGGTGCTTTTCATTACCTCCACCAAGGAGAGGCATTAGGTTTGCAAATGTATAAAAGCGAGGTTGATAAAGGCGTTTCTAAATTACATTTAAGAGAATTCTATACATATTTATAAAGGCTTCAGAGGTTGGACATGAAAATACTTGTGAAAATACCATGTCCCTAAATGAGCTCCTTCTGGCAGATGTGTGTATCGTCTCATTTTCTAGTTTGAAAGTGCGTGTAAGGAACGTCTTGTTTCCGTCATGAACGTCACACGAGTGAAGGGCTGATGAGGTTTCACAGACAGTGTGATAAAGTCTCTTTATTTTCAAACCTACAGTAAACAGTGCTGCACATTGGCTAGGTGGTCATAATGTTTCGGCTTTGTTTAGCAGCAACTTGAATACCGATGTGCTGATCAATGTTAAGTCGCAGACATTAAAAATCAAACCAATTAAAGTAGTAAAACTAAAGAATAAATCACGACTTGCGTAGTTTATTCGCTGATGAAAGAAACACTGAGAACTGAGTTCATGTTATCGTCGCGCTGGTTTTGGCATGATGAAGACTTTCACAGGTTTGCTGAACGGGATGGTTCCCTCGACGGCTGCCTCTGTGGGCCCGAGGCCCTCGGTGCTGTCGCCCCATCCAAACTTTGGGGCGGAAGAGGAGGAGGAGCTGTAGGCCAGCAGGAGGCGCACTTCGATCTGCGACGGCTCTGAGGGGGGCGAGAGGTGGAGGCGGTCAGACGGCGGGGATTAAAACCGGAGCGATGAAAACACTGACCGGTCCAGGATGTGTGCGACAGGTAGACCTGCGTGATGAGTCGGTGCCGGTCCGGACCTGGTCTGCGGAAGTCACCGGGTTTCGGGTGGATCACGTGACTCTGGCCGTCGGGATAGAGGATCTGTAGGTGCGAGTGGAGGTGAGTGAGGGAAGCAGTTTGTGTGTTTCTGGTCCGCCCGACTGACCTGAACCTTCACGGTGGTCTCTGGGTCCTGGACGTGCTCCAGAGTGGCGTCGATGTCGAGCGCCACCACCAGACCGGTGGTGAACCTGAGAGGGTTGTCGGACTCTCCTGTGGGCTCGATGATGTTGGCCGTGGCCCGGTGGATCTGCCCGGGAAAAAAAAAGAGAAAGATAGAAGACGTCTGATCAGACGACCCTCCATCTGTTGCCGGGTGAAGAAGCCGGAGTGTGCCGGACCTGGGGGGGCAGGCAGAGCTGCAGGAGTCCGCTGTGCCGCAGCGTGGTCTGCAGGATCTTCACCAGCTCCACGGGTTTGCAGGAGGAGAGTCGCGGCATCAGCTCCAGCAGCTTCTCCACAAACGTGCCCTGGAGGTGAGGGACCTCCGTCAGGAACTCCCTGTGGGACCAGAGACGGCGATTCAGAGGCCGAGCGGAGAAAACTCGTAACGAACAGAACCGACCTGTGAAAGTTGTCGACGTCCTGCAGGAACTTCTCGCACCCGGTGATCAGAACCTCCAGCCTGAGACGACAAATGTTGATGGTTTTTATGTTTTCATCATAATATTGTGATGAAAAATGCACTTAATGCTAGTGATGTTCTGATGAAGCTTCATGAAGCAGTTTCACTATCTAGCCACTAGATGGCGGTCTCTGCACTATTTTCCTTTGTTTTAAGCAACTGTTCTAATGAAACATCACATCATTTTTAAACTAATGGCGCCACCTACTGACCTCTTAACAACATGACACTGCTTCATGAAGCTTCATCAGACCATCACTACTTAACCCCAATAGCTGAGTTCACTGAGGGGGTGTGTGGCAAAGAAAGAGCGTTGTTGTGTGAACCTGATTTTAATTTGATCAGAAGACTAGTTTTGTTCATGTTTGAGTCTCATTCGAAACCACCATAAAGAAATAATAGCCAAGTTCAGGAATTTTTATACCACAGCAGCTAAAAACACTAACTTCAACAAGTAAATATTTTCAGGAGTAAAAGTTCTTTCCTGTAAAAATATCAAATATCATCAGTTTGATTAGTCATGTCTGTTTATAGCTGGGATATAACGTTAAAACATACTGTTGTGTTTCTTTTTTTCTGGAACGAAGTATTCAATATTTACTTTCATTCTGATTACTTAAATGTTTAAACATTTTTAATTGTTGATTAAAAGCATTTCATTATTTATTTCAAAAAATGGAACACATGACGTTTGATATTGTAATTCCAATAATAACCCAAAAATTAATTAAATATATTTTAATTCATACCCTTTTAATTTCAATGTAAAAAAAGTTATATAAAAGCGCCACCAGATTAATACAGAAGGCCCTGCTATACGTCCATAGATGTGCTTGTATCTGCGGTGAACATGACCAAACACTGACCCCTGGCGGCTGCGGGCGTTCAGGACCAGCTGCAGAGCTTTAGCCTGCAGGCGTACATGATGGATGGTGGCCAGCTGTCGGCTCTCTAAACCTCCGTACATGAACTCCAGCTTGTACGATTCCTCCAGGATCTGAAACGTCGGGAAGGTCAGTGAGGATCACACGCGGCGATGTTTCAGAGACGAGAGCGAACCCCGACCTGTTGAGTCGCCGCCGTGGCCGTGAGGTTCTGTTTGAGGCACAGAGGGACGGCCATCGTCCAGAGCTTCTCCTGCAGCGCCTGAAGGCAGAGAGTGAAGTCGACTGTGATCTCTACGTCCACAGATGAACAAGCTTCACACATCACTGGCTTGTGAAACCTCAGTGATCTTATGAGGTCAAACATCCCTGGTCTTACCTTCATGAGCAGCAGCTGGCAGCGAAGGTACGTGGCACAGAAGTCAGCGGATCCAGCGAGTTCTGCCTGCAGTTCGCCGAGTCTCTGCAAGTCTCTGTTGGACCAGAACACAGATTCAACTTCTCTTCCCACCGACTGACTTCTGTGAGTGTGTTTTACCGGATGGTGAACACCAGCAGGTCCTGGGCTCCGGGAGCGTCCATGCTCTGGATGGTGCTGATTCTGTTGAGACTCTGCTGAAGAAAAACCTGGGCCGACTCTACTGAGCCTGAAGCGGAACCGGAGCCCGCCGGGTCCATCTGCTTCCTGCCGGGCAACTGAACACACAGAAACCACACTTTGACCACAGTGTCGTGTCCCGGGGACCCACAGTCTGTGCACCGTCCTCACCCTCAGCGGGGGCACCAGGTGGGACAGGCTGTCCCTCAGGTAGGCGTAGTGTCTGAAGGTGTGGTCGGAGAAGAGCGCCGGCATGGTGGGACAAGTCTTGGCGGCGTTGAACACCAGCACCAGAACGGCGATGTCTGAGAAAAGTGAGTTAAAGCAGCAATACGCAGGATTTGACAGATTGTTTCTGGCTCCCCCTGGTGTCAAAACACCGTTAATGTCATGGAATCTCTTCTAAATGTAAATGAGGACTGTAGCGAAATGCATATTTCACAATATCTCACAATATGAGTCAATACTATGTATGTACATTACCCGATACCATTTAATACGATATATTCAGTTCACGATATGATTTAATACGATATATTCAGTTCACGCTATATTTAATACCATATATTCAGTTCACGATACGATTTAATAGATATATTCAGTTCACGATACGATTTAATAGATATATTCAGTTCACGATACGATTTAATAGATATATTCAGTTCACGATACAATTCAATACGATGTATTCAGCTCACGATACGATTCAATACGATGTATTTAGCTCAAGATACGATTCAATACGATGTATTCAGTTCACGATACGATTCAATACGATGTATTCAGTTCACGATACGATTCAATACGATGTATTCAGTTCACGATACCATTTAATACGATGTATTCAGTTCACGATACCATTTAACACGATATATTCAGTTCACGATATGATTCAATACGATATATTCAGTTCACGATACGACTCAATGCGATGTATTCAGCTCACGATATGATTCAATACGATATATTCAGTTCACGATACGACTCAATGCGATGTATTCAGCTCAATATATGATTCAATTCGATGTATTCAGTTCACGATACGATTCAATACGATGTATTCAGTTCACGATACGATTCAATACGATGTATTCAGTTCACGATACGATTCAATACGATGTATTCAGTTCACAATACGATTCAATACGATGTATTCAGCTCACGATACGATTCAATACGATGTATTCAGTTCACAATACGATTCAATACGATGTATTCAGCTCACGATTCGATTCAATACGATGTATTCAGTTCACAATACGATTCAATACGATGTATTCAGTTCACGATACGATTCAATGCGATGTATTCAGTTCACAATACGATTCAATACGATGTACTCAGTTCACGATACGATTCAATGCGATGTATTCAGTTCACGATACGATTCAATGCGATGTATTCAGTTCACAATACGATTCAATACGATGTACTCAGTTCACGATACGATTCAATGCGATGTATTCAGTTCACGATACGATTCAATGCGATTTATTCAGTTCACGATACGATTCAATGCGATGTATTCAGTTCACGATACGATTCAATACGATGTATTCAGTTCACAATACGATTCAATACGATGTATTCAGTTCACGATACGATTCAATACGATGTATTCAGTTCACAATACGATTCAATACGATGTATTCAGTTCACGATACGATTCAATACGATGTATTCAGTTCACAATACGATTCAATTCGATGTATTCAGTTCACGATACGATTCAATACGATGTATTCAGTTCACGATACGATTCAATGCGATGTATTCAGTTCACAATACGATTCAATACGATGTACTCAGTTCACGATACGATTCAATGCGATGTATTCAGTTCACGATACGATTCAATGCGATTTATTCAGTTCACGATACGATTCAATGCGATGTATTCAGTTCACGATACGATTCAATACGATGTATTCAGTTCACAATACGATTCAATACGATGTATTCAGTTCACGATACGATTCAATACGATGTATTCAGTTCACAATACGATTCAATACGATGTATTCAGTTCACGATACGATTCAATACGATGTATTCAGTTCACAATACGATTCAATTCGATGTATTCAGTTCACGATACGATTCAATACGATGTATTCAGTTCACGATACGATTCAATGCGATGTATTCAGTTCACAATACGATTCAATACGATGTACACAGTTCACGATACGATT
Source organism: Callionymus lyra (assembly GCF_982586985.1). NCBI lineage: Eukaryota > Metazoa > Chordata > Actinopteri > Syngnathiformes > Callionymidae > Callionymus > Callionymus lyra. Next base: position 18,949,369 of record NC_141824.1, on the reverse strand, counting down.
CAATGCGATGTATTCAGCTCAATATATGATTCAATTCGATGTATTCAGTTCACGATACGATTCAATACGATGTATTCAGTTCACGATACGATTCAATACGATGTATTCAGTTCACAATACGATTCAATACGATGTATTCAGCTCACGATACGATTCAATACGATGTATTCAGTTCACAATACGATTCAATACGATGTATTCAGCTCACGATTCGATTCAATACGATGTATTCAGTTCACAATACGATTCAATACGATGTATTCAGTTCACGATACGATTCAATGCGATGTATTCAGTTCACAATACGATTCAATACGATGTACTCAGTTCACGATACGATTCAATGAGATGTATTCAGTTCACAATACGATTCAATGCGATGTATTCAGTTCACAATACGATTCAATACGATGTACTCAGTTCACGATGCGATTCAATGCGATGTATTCAGTTCACGATACGATTCAATGCGATGTATTCAGTTCACGATACGATTCAATGCGATGTATTCAGTTCACGATACGATTCAATACGATGTATTCAGTTCACAATACGATTCAATACGATGTATTCAGTTCACGATACGATTCAATACGATGTATTCAGTTCACGATACGATTCAATGCAATGTATTCAGTTCACAATACGATTCAATCCGATGTATTCAGCTCACGATACGATTCAATACGATGTATTCAGTTCACAATACGATTCAATACGATGTATTCAGCTCACGATTTGATTCAATACGATGTATTCAGTTCACAATACGATTCAATACGATGTATTCAGTTCACGATACGATTCAATGCGATGTATTCAGTTCACAATACGATTCAATACGATGTACTCAGTTCACGATACGATTCAATGCGATGTATTCAGTTCACGATACAATTCAATGCGATGTATTCAGTTCACAATACGATTCAATACGATGTACTCAGTTCACGATACGATTCAATGCGATGTATTCAGTTCACGATACGATTCAATGCGATTTATTCAGTTCACGATACGATTCAATGCGATGTATTCAGTTCACGATACGATTCAATACGATGTATTCAGTTCACAATACGATTCAATTCGATGTATTCAGTTCACGATACCATTCAATACGATGTATTCAGTTCACGATACGATTCAATGCGATGTATTCAGTTCACAATACGATTCAATACGATGTACTCAGTTCACGATACGATTCAATGCGATGTATTCAGTTCACAATACGATTCAATACGATGTATTCAGTTCACGATACGATTCAATGCGATGTATTCAGTTCACGATACGATTCAATGCGATTTATTCAGTTCACGATACGATTCAATGCGATGTATTCAGTTCACGATACGATTCAATACGATGTATTCAGTTCACGATACGATTCAATGCGATGTATTCAGTTCACGATACGATTCAATGCGATGTATTCAGTTCACGATACGATTCAATGCGATGTATTCAGTTCACAATACGATTCAATACGATGTATTCAGTTCACAATACGATTCAATACGATGTATTCAGTTCACGATACGATTCAATACGATGTATTCAGCTCACAATATGATTCAATACGATGTATTTAGCTCACAATATGATTCAATACGATGTATTCAGCTCACAATATGATTCAATACGATGTATTCAGCTCACAATATGATTCAATACGATGTATTTAGCTCACAATATGATTCAATACGATGTATTCAGTTCACGATACGATTCAATACGATGTATTCAGCTCACAATATGATTCAATACGATGTATTTAGCTCACAATATGATTCAATACGATGTATTTAGCTCACAATATGATTCAATACGATGTATTCAGTTCACGATACGATTCAATACGATGTATTCAGCTCACAATATGATTCAATACGATGTATTTAGCTCACAATATGATTCAATACGATGTATTCAGCTCACAATATGATTCAATACGATGTATTCAGCTCACAATATGATTCAATACGATGTATTTAGCTCACAATATGATTCAATACGATGTATTCAGTTCACGATACGATTCAATACGATGTATTTAGCTCACAATATGATTCAATACAATGTATTTAGCTCACAATATGATTCAATACAATGTATTTAGCTCACAATATGATTCAATGCGATGTATTCAGTTCACAATACGATTCAATGCAATATATATTTATGAATATATTTATATTATAACCTTGTCTCTGACCCACTGCTGTTTGTTTGTTACACGACACCCATGGATTTTTCAGTTAGGTCGACCAGTCAAAGTAACGTGGCGTAGAGTATTTTCAGACTGATAACTAATCTCTATAGAAAATATGACAAAAAAGATCAAAAACGTTTGCCGTTATGATCATCCAAAAATAAAATAAATACACTAAAATTAAAATCATAAACATATTATTCCACTAATACTATACAACCATTTTAACCCACAGCAAATAACACACTCAATTAAAAAATATATCGTTCCCCCCCTGATGGCGTGTTGTTCAATAGAACATCTAATTAAAGAACCCACTGAAGCACAGCGTCCAAACTGTCTTTAGGCTGAAGTGAATTAATATCATCAACAATGGAAACACAACATAATGTCAACTCTTTGTGTGTGTTTGTGCCGACAGACCTTAAGGTTCACATCAGCTGAAGATGTCGTTCAATTACTATTACTTTTTAAATATTGATAACTTTTGTAAGCTTGTTTCTAAACCCTGTCCAATAATAATGATAACGTTAATGACATCGTGCTGCGAGGAGGATACAGGCAGGATCGTCCATGTCTGGTTCTGGTGTGTCGAAGTACGGGTGAGTGCTGAGCAGCTCTGGGACCAGCGGCAGCACCAAGGTAGGGTGACGAGAGCCCATGAACTTCAGACACCTGTCGAGCAAACGGGTCAGTGTAGCATCGAGCAAGCTTTTCAGAATATTTGGAATACTCCACAAACACGTTTAAGGCTGATAAACAAGATACTAGAATATCCTAAATTCAAAGAGCACTTGAAAGCATCACTCCCTGGTGCTCTAACGTCAAAAATAGCAACAAAATGCAGATCAGAAGAACACAAGCTACTGGTTTATTGACTACAAACATAGTAGCAGAAAGAAAGAGATGGAGCTTGCACTGCTGCCGTCTCTCTGGAGAAGTTGATGAATCCTTCAAATTAGGGCTGAATTATTAAGAATTTATTTCTTATTGCTGTGGGGTTTTTTCGGAAGAACAATTAATTTACCAAATTCAATTATATAATTAGACGCATTTCAAGTTCAATATAAAAATATCAGGACTGTTATTCAATTTCCTTTTTAAATTTCATCATGTCTTTAATTATTTATTCATTATCTTCTGCGCAAGAAATTAATCATTGTATAATATGATGGAAAAAACACTTCTTATCTCTAGACCAGGGCTTAATATGAATAATGTGAAAATGATGCATAAATATCAGGTATTATTATTGTAGATAATCAAGAAAAAGCAACAAAGCACTGCTTAATAGGCCTGGAATTATCAATATCAATATATAAATATATTAAAAAAAAATGTGCAGGAATCTTGTAAAACCTAGTTTGTAAACATACAATAAAATTGACTTGCATTCTTTGTTGCCTTATTAAGCAGCATCTTCTTTTCTAAACCTAAAATAGTTGCTCCTTCGGCACTAAAGACTGTGTTGTTTTGGTCCTACCAAGAAAAACTTTGCACTTCAAATTATTTGAGGATCCAGATTGTATTATGGAACACAGTCAAAATTAAATCATGTCCTGATTTAACTTTTTTGTAAAACTCTTCCTCCTTTTTAAGACATTATGCTTACAAAGACCTGACAATCATGAAAGGAGGTTTCCTTGCGGGAAGGAATCATCTTATCTGGTGGGTTTTATGGCACCATGCCAGCCGGGATTTACCCTTTTCAGTCGCGAAAGAAAGGAAATGCAGACTTACTTCCAGACGGAGTTGCGGTCGGAGGGATACTTGTTGAGGTTCTTCAGGAGCTCCAGCAGAGCCAGCTGGATACACTCTTTGGTGGAGACGTTGGTGAAGCACAGCAGCTCGTGCAGAGCTTCTCTGATGTCCCGGGAAGAATCCTGTACGGACAAGCATCCATGAACAAATCAAGGAATCATAGCCAGCATCTTTTCTCAGACTGTTAGAAATGGTGAGGGCTGTGGTCACCTCCAGCACGGCCAGAACCGTGTCCAGCTGGTCCTCCCTCAGGGTGATGTGGGTGGAGATCTCCCGGAGCACGTGGATGGACTGCAGCCGCACCTCCTCGATCTCGTCGTTGAACATGTCCACCAGGAAGTCCAAACACTTTTCGGCGAAGCTGGGAGACGAGCGAGCGAGCTGACACAGGGCCTCCACCGCAGCGATGCGCACCTCTGGACAGATCAGGAGGTCGAATGAGTGAAGGATTAAAATCTCCAGCTGATGCGTTTTTTTAAATACCGAACATCTCGTCCTCCAGGCCGTGAACAAAGGCCCCGCAGGCGCCAGAGGCAATCAGGTTGACAGTGTTTCTGTCCAGTTTCTCTTTAGGAGCATCGTCGGCCCACTTCCGTCCAGAGGAGAACTCTCCGGAAGCGAAAAGCTCTTTTGCCCTCTCGTGTGCCGTTCGCTTTCTCTGCGAAAAGACGAGGACGGTCAGCCGGATTGGTTGAGCGCCGGCTGACCTCAGCCACTCACCCTCAGATCCGACATCAGTTTCTTGTCCAGTGTTTGCTCCAGGAAGTGGGGACTCACAAGTTTCATGGAACCCTGAAGAACAACACCTCAGAGTGAATCTAACGCCGAGAAGACATGAGCGACTCTTCACATCCTCACCAGCGTTTTGGCCGCCTGCACTCGCACCATCCAGGAACCATCGCTGACCATGTGACTGATCTTCCCGAAGGCATCGTCGACCAGCCGGATCTCTTCGTTGGAGGACGGGATGGGAACAATACTGAGGAAACAGGAAACAAACAGCTTTTGATTTGCTTAATTTAAATTAAAATGTACTTATTCATTTAAGAGACAAACTCACCTCTCTGGATACAACAGGCTGAGAACCCAAACTATCTGCACAGCAGCAGAGCGGACCTGCTCGTAATCATCCGCCAGCAACCTGCAGGCCTGAACACACACTTCTGTTTGCATTGTTGGCAACAAACCTCGTTGACTTGCTTGTTTCAACTGCTTAGCTACAGCTGTATTACATTGGTTTTATCACATTTCATTTGAAAAAGAGTTTATTCTTTTTCTTTACTGAAACAATTTGGCCTCATACAAGACACTTTTACCTACAGTTAGAGAAGGTAAAAGTATGAAAGTATATCTCGTATGAAAGTATCAGTGCTTTCAGAGAATATACTTGAAAATGTAACTAACATTTTTTAACTTTTTGTTATGAACTTTTGAGAAATTACATTTTCGAAATTCAATAATTAGAAGCCTTTTAAATTCAATAAATTCAGGAAAATACCAACACTTTTTTTTCTCCAATTAATTATTTTTTGTTAATTTAATATGAAAAAATAGAATTTAGACATTTTTAATTATCACTTTTACTTAATCTGAATGTGAAAAAGATTCCTTCATTATGAAAATATCCTCTTTTTACCTCAACTATTAAATAAAAACATATTCAACCTTTAAATATAAAAAATATTGAATTCAATGATTTGATTTTAAATTAAAAGAATGATTCAATTATTTAAAAACCCCAACAACATTTAAATTAAAATATTTTAAAAATGTACATTTTAAATTTCAATATTCCGATGCTCCGTCTTGCTGCCTTAAAAGATTTGTGCCCATGTTTTTTCATTTCCCTTCCACCATTCCCTCTTTTCTTTGTCGTTAACTCTTTTCTTCTCCGTCACTCCCACCATCTCTCCACCTTCCCCTCTGACACTCTCTACGACAGCTAATTGACTAAAATGATCGAGTGGTTAACCCTATTAACCAACCTGCTCGTAGATGATCTGGTCGACCTTCATCCCTCGCTCGTGAAGCTGCAGCTGAAAACAAACCATGACGACAATTTATTGTGTATTCAACGTGTGTCACAAAAAATATCACAATTAACAAGTGACGGTCTGATGAAGCTCTATGAAGGAGTGTCATGTTGTTTAGAGGTCAGTAGGTGGCGCCATCAGTTTAAAAATGATGTGATGTTTCATTATAGCAGTTGTTCAAAACAAAGGAAAATAGTGTAGAGACCGCCATCTAGTGGACTCTGAAGATATTGACACTGCTTCATGAAGTTTCATCAGACCGTCACTACTAAGAACAGATAAGTCAGATGATTCGTGTGTCGCCCACCATTGCTTTGAGCGCTGCAGTCCGGACTCTTGGATCCTGGTCCCCGAAGTGGTCACTGATGATGCTCTGGGCGTCCTTAACTACTGAGGCTGTAGGAAGGATTAATAGAGTTCATTTGATGATCATTATAGGATTCATCGCTTGTTCACTGTCATCTTTAAAATCAAGAAATAGAGATGTCAATCACCTGAAGATGTCCCAGGACCTTCACACTCTTTGGTCAGTACTGCGTCCACCACACCAATACACCCGAGAAGCTGCAGACATTTGTTCCTCACCCCGAAGTATGTGTCGGACAGCAGCTGGAGGAGAACACCAGACAAAAGCAGGTGAGTAGGACTCGTGACTTTACACTGTTGGCAATAACAACTGTTGAATTTAAAACACAATAATCAAATATTCACCCATTCAAACGAGTGTTAATAATCGAGTACGAAAATAGTTTTGAAGAAGGAGTCGGATATTTCTGCTTCAGAATGAGTCAGATTCTCATGTATATGGGGTTCATATCAGTTGAGCTGCAATTCCCTCCAATCATCATCACCTTTGGTTTCATCATCCTCAACTCTCGAGGTGAAACAAATTGCTCAGAATTTCCCTTTCTTTCTCTGTATTTCCACTCATTTTTACAATGGAAGTCAAAGAGAAGGAGCTGGCAACTTGATATCAAACACAACCTCGCCTATTTTTTTAAGAGAAGAGGGGGATGCTGGGAAATACATATATTATAATTCACCAAAATTCTAATATAACATAGATTTCCATTTAAACAACCCCAACCTATATTTTCTATGTGTACGTGTCTGTCTGTCTGTCTGTCTGTGTGTGTGTGTGTTTTTATCTGTATGCGTGTGTATGTATGTGTGTGTGTTTATCTGTATGTGTGTGGCTGTATTTGCGTGTGTGTGTCTTTTTCTGCGTATGTGTGTGTCTGTATGTGTGTGTGTTTATCTGTATGTGTGTGGCTGTATTTGCGTGTGTGTGTCTTTATCTGTGTATGTGTGTGTCTGTATATGTGTGTGTTTATCTGTATCTGTGTGTCTGCGTGTTTGTTTATCTGTATCTGTGTGTCTGTGTGTCTGTGTGTTACCTTGCATGTGTGTGTGTTACCTTGCATGCCACATCGACAAGTGTCTGTCTGAGGGAAGGACTGTCGGGCAGCTGGGTACCAATGACCAACAGAGTGTCCAGCAGCTGAGCAAGAACCTGATGAGATTCTGAAACGCACACAAGAACAAGGTACGACAATAGATAAATATGACAAAAAGTTGTCGTCTTTTTCGTTGCAACGGCAGAGGGATTTTTCTTAAATTGAAAATGGATTTTGGTCAGAATTCCAAAACACTTTCCATGCTTATATTTACACTTGTGTATTGGTGTGTATTGGTGTGTGTGTGTGTGTGAGTCAGTGTGTCTTACTCTCGTTGCCGATGATGTTGATGACATCATCTACGATGCAATCTGGGTGAAAGTCGTGTGTCTTGGACAACAGGCCCAGCAGGGAGGCGATCTTCAGTCTGACAGAGTTATCAGTCTCCTGGTGAGAAAAAGAAATTGCACTTTGTTACACAACTACTCCTCTGAAGTGTGTCTGTGCGAGTCAGCTTTACGCATCAGCAACAAGAAGTGGATCGTCGATTTACCACAGCAAACATTCCAGTATCAGAACATGTTTATTGCTAGTGTTGTAAGCATGACACAGGAATAAAAATAATGAAATAAATATCAAGTAAAAAACAAAACAATAAAATAATAGAAACAACATTAAATTAGTAATAAATAGCTTAATAAAACAATAACAATCCAGTATCCTTTTGATTTCTTCAAATCCCAATTTATTTTCAAAACTTATTGATAAAACTTGATATAAAGTGTTAAAAAAAAAGAACATTCATGGTCTTCAAAAAAACAATGACTTTCAAAGACCAAATAAAATCCATTATAACCCGTACAAATGTTGATTTATTATTCTTCCCACATCGGGGGAATTTTAGTTGTAATAATCAAAAAGTAGAACAACAATAATAATATTTAAAAAAAAAGAAGATGTAAAACTAAAAGATTATAAATAATTCTAAATAAATAAAAAACAATAACTATTCACAAGACAAGACCTACTAGTACTAAAATTATTATTATTATTTTTTAAATGCACTTGATACAAAAGCAAAGTGTAGAAAAATAACTAATTAAAAAACACCACAGTTGGCAGGAATAATTTCTAATAAAAAAAAAAAAAAAAATTCAAAATACTTTTAAATGTTAGGTACTCACTTTGTAGTAGTGCTCCAGCAGGATCCGGACCACACTCTCCACGCTCTCAGCCTCTACTGGTTGGCGGGCGAACTGCAGCAGGTACTGCAGAGCATCTGTCGGGTTCGTGGCTTTGCAGAGGTCGACATGCAGCGCCGCGGACTTGCTGGGTTTGGACAGACGGAGCTTTTTGGCAGGAACTTCTTCATGAGGAATCTGGGAGAGAGAGAAGCTCCAGCTCAAATCATCTGTGGTGCATATTATAAAGATGCTTCATTCTTTTTTTTCTCCAGCTTTTCAAATCGACCTCCTCCACCTTCGTCTTGCCCTTTTGTATTCATGTCTTCATTCATCCACATTCATGGTCCAAACCATCTGGCCTCCCTAACTCTCTGTCTCCCACTTCTCCAATTGAGCTCTTCATATCTGTCCGTCCTTTCTAGTCACTCCCTATTCAATATCTATGTCTGACTAGTCTGTGTCATGCTTGAAATCTTAATGTATAAATAGGGGTTATGGTTATAACAACCATTAAATAGGTCAAAATATAAAGTATTGAGAAATGTTTCCATCATCACCATAGCTTTTAAAATATTTATATATGGCTATTTTATTATGTCAAACAAAACGAAAACAATAAAGATTACTGACAAAATTATACAAATAACAATAATAAACAAAATGAGGCATACATCCACAAACTCACTGCCACAAGTCTATCTGTAAATAAACACACTTTCTCTTTATAAAGAAAAACAAACCAAAAACAAAACACAGAAAAGTAAATACAATTTCAAGATTATCGCCATAGTTTAATTGATACCGTTATCCTGTTACTGTATACATAAGTAACAGGATTGTACTTTATAAATAAAGTAACGTTTTATTTTTATGATTTATTCGTTACACAAGCGCACAAAACAGAAACTAAATTCTAAATGTTGAATGTTTTATCTTGACAACTCCTGTCACCTTAAAAGAAAGATACATACAGCAATAGCACGTATATTATTATTACATTAAAGTAAACATAAACTAACTCAAGAAAATACGCTTTTCCTTCCGCAGTTTTATAAACCGAAGTAAAATTATGTCGCACATTTATTTATTAAAGTGTTAAAGAGTTGCTATTACTGAGGTTAGCAGTTAGCTTCAGTCGTGAGCTAGTTAGCTTTAGCCGTTAGCAGCCGTGTGTCAGTCTCCCGTTTAAAGTCTACAGACGTTCCGAGGCGATCACCTGAAGGTTCTGCTCACCTGAACAACTCTGGTGAATTCCTCGTACACTCGTTTCTTCAGGTGTGCAGCCATGACCAGGGAATCTTTGTTGTTGTGGAGCCCAAGCGAAAGGTGCAAACCACCCGGCTTCCGTAGCTACGGCAATACGAGGGAAATGTGATTTGTGTTTTTAAATATAAAATGTTTTGTTGTTGTTCTTGTCAGATGATCTTATAAACCCTTTTTTTTTAAATATACCAACGGACTATTAAACCCGCAAAGACAAACGCTTGGTTCCATTTTAAACACATATTCGCCTTTAATTTAATATATACGAAGCTATTCTTAAATTATTTTACTTAATACGTTTTTAATACTGTTTTTTTGGCTTTATTTATACATTTATTTAAAAGTTATTTCACATTCTATCGCAGTAATTCTTTCAATTAATTTATAACAACTGGGAAGTTCTGTTAACTAAGTCAAAAGAATCATAATGGAATTAAAAATGATATTAAAACACATCCTACAATGCTATATGAAAAACTGTTTCGTAATAGATCAAGCAAGAAATAAATCATTAAAATAAAGACAAAATAAAAACACAAGTTACCAAGAAAAATACTTTTTTTTTATTTCATTATAAATCCACATAGTTGTATTTATGAAAGCATAAAATCCTCATATCACGTTTTTTGTTTTCTCTCGTTTCTTCATTATATTCAAAGTAATTCATCATGGGTATCAAACCATCGAATACTGTTGGGTGAATGTCACATACAAACACAGACACTGTCGAACGGCAAAGTGAGACGGGGGTGGGGGGGGGGGGGGCGTTTTGAGGGGTCAGGGGTCGGCGCGAGTCTCGCTGGTCAGTTCCGCTAAATACATGTGACCGCGTGAGCGCCCCCGGCTCGGAGAAGTAGGAACACTTAAGGTCACCGTTGGTTCAGACAGTTCCGTCACTTCCAAATACGAAGCATCGTCTGTCCATCGATGCAGGATGTGCTTTCGGTTTGGTGATTCTCGGCTGCTGCTCCTCCTGCGAAACATTCCAACATACTCAGGTCTGCAGAAGATCAGCAGCGCTGGAGAGTCAGTCACTCATGGAGACAGAGAGAAAGAGAGACAGAGCAAGAGAAAGAGGTGAAAACGTACAAGTAAAGTGCCATAAAAAGTTTCTCAGTATTTCAGACAAGACAATGTGCTTTAGTCCAAGGCCAAACATGAAGTTCCTCCTTCGCTCCTACAGAGTTGTGCTTCAGTAAGTCTGCATATGCTTCGTGTTGCTGTCGTCCCACTTTGAAATCCTTTGGCATGTGACTGTGATCTGGAGACGAGAAGTGTGTCGTCTGCAGTGAAAACCTGGAGTCTGTTTTCTCCAGAAATCCAAACTGAGGATTCCCCGGTTTTTCTGGTGAGGCAACAGAAAGTCGAGTCTTGACCCTTTGACCTGCAGCCAGCACGGCCTCGACGGCGTGTGCGGTTCCACTGATCGTGGTCTGGGGTCAGCGGGTCGAACACCTCTGCGGGCGAAGAAGCGTCGGCGTCTGGATCACTGGGAGGTGACGACACACCTGAAGGGAGAAGAGCAGGTTCAGTGATCGACTCGGTCAAGATGAGGAGCTTCGTCTTTCATTCTTTGGGTTTATAATTCCTCGTAATTGAGCTGCTTTAATTTGTGAAATCAAAAAAGTTGATAAAAAATGCCATGCCATGAATGAATTCATCCATAATATTAATTCAGAGAACATAGAAAAAACAACAATTAGATTATTGCGATACTGTAATATGAAAAGAAAAGGGCTATAAATATAAACTCTATAACTATATAACTTAAAATACTAATTACTTGAATATAATTATAATTTTAACAAATAAAACAATTATATTTAAATCTGTGAAAATAAATAAAAATAAAGATGAAAAAAATATATATATTTATACATTATCAGAATGTTTGGTAAAAAAATAATATATTTAAAACATTATTGAAAGTAAACATTACTTAGGTAATTTAAAATGATGATATAGTATATAGAGAACATAGAAAAAACAACAACAACAATTAGATTCATGCAATCCTGTAATATGAAAAGAAACATGATTCAAATATAAATTATATAAATAAATAACTATAAATACTAAATACTTGAATAACTTTTTTCATAAATTATGATTTTAACCAATAAAACAATTATATTTAAATCTGGGAAAATAAATCAAGTTGTAAAATAAGGTTTTTTATAAAGAATAAATATTTTTATATCATCAGAATGTTTGGTGAAAAAATTATATTTAATATTTAAAACATTATTGAAAGTAAACGTTAATCAGGTAATATAAAATGATGATATGGTAACAAAGAATGACAAAATTCTCAGTTATATGAATAGGAAAATGTACTATGATATTATTATTCATATTTATGAATCAAAGGTATAATTGATGATGACGACGTGTAGTTTATAAGTGTGCAGTTCTTATAGTTATGCAATAAAGAAAATAACGAGCAAATCTTACTACTTATTTAATACAATGTACTTGATTCATTTTATAAAGGGACCCAAGTAAGAATAATGTGATATTATCCTCTTAATTCAAAAGACACTTGAGCGTTTCTATTTAAAATATTCTTCCACATTTTATATTTAATTCCCCTTCTTTCTACATAATTATTGATGAGTTTTCAAGGTATCCTTATTTTTACTGCAGTTCATTTTGAGCTAATTATTTGTTTACCACTTAAGGGCCAGATTTCTTTTGACACATGTGCCATTGTGTTTGTGTTGTGTTTTTTGTGTACTTCATACAAGTGTGGTACATGTGTGAAGACGGTGAGAGTTGTGAGACGGGGCTGAAGTCTGCATAGATGATGATGTTTGCCGATGATATAGTGGTTTGTATTGATAACCAGTGGAGATGTAAGCTTGAGAAACAACAACTGAAAGTAAGAATATGTGAGTAAAAGGTGGAGATGAAGAGAAATAATGTGTCAGAGAAAACAAAGACAAAGAGGAAGGAAACTTTAAAGGAGATTAAACATTAATTTACTCGTCTTCCTTCAACACAATGTACGTGTCAATGTTATGACGAGAATTATTTTGACAAAAACAATCTTAATATCGGATCTGCCGGTTCACCTCCCGGAGCGTCCGCACCTTCCACTTGTTGAGACTCCAGATACTTGGAGAATTACACAATCCCAACCACCCCTCATCCTCTTTAACATCCTCCAGCCCAGACTGTGACAGAGCCTGTCCTCGGGGGGGCTGAAGGAGCTGTGATCCCGCAGCAATGAGTCAGCGACTGCTCACCCACAGAAAAGCTTTTCACAACCATTTTTCTGGCTCTTTTATTTCGGGAAAGTAGCGGCTTCACACCCACTGACTCCGCCGAGACGCCTCTGTGGTTGCGGGCGTTTCGACAACACAAAGGTTTTTTTTCATTGTCTGGAAGCACAAACACGGCTCTCAAACAATGTTTTAATATTCAGCACAGACATTTCAGAGTGCTCTTTGATTCAACGGGTACGTGGAGCTGGAAAGTTCTTGTTTCCACCAAGTTTGTTTAAGGGAGGTTGTTCATTCATCAGGTGTCCTTCCGTAGATGCCTTCCTGACTATCCCACTTCTGATACCACTTGTTGCTTTCGTGGCAACTCATTTTTGTTTCTGAACTGCCAACTTTTTCTTGTTTTATGATAAGTTTTTGACTCTTCGGAATGCAGGAAAGGCACTGGTAATGGGGGCCAAGGTGCTTAAATTTCCATGGTTTCTATGGCAACACAGCCCTAAACTGATGGAGGATTTCTTCAGAACTTATCTCGGAGCGAAAGATGTGCCCTTCCCCAGAAATTTGAGTGAAGAGATCATTTCATGCACGCTAATCCAATATGAAAAAGTTGGACCAAATATCAAAGTATTTTGGTGTGTAATTGAACAAATATATTGTGTAAACCTGTATTTTAACCTCTGTGTACATGATTATTTGGTGTCATTGTGATCCTAGAAACGTTGAGATTTAGTTTAGTTACGATTTAGCTTAAAATTAAGTTTTAAAACTTACTTATTGAAGCCTTAAAGCTAGTATTATATCCTGGTTAGTTAAAGTACAACATTCAAATCTTATTACTTTATAAAGTTCTCCTTCGTCTGAAATCTCGGCGAACGAAAGGTTACGAGATTATGGTACAATAATGGGCTTTGCTCCTCCTGTAGTACCGAAGAACCACCTGATTTTTTTCTTTATACAACAAGACCCTTGTAGGTGGAGACTTCCGGGATTGACGTTCTGCGTGACGAAAACCTCGATGCTTGACCAATCACAGCAGAGTGGGCGGGGCTTAAACACATTTTCTAATGTAAATATTTTAAATGAAATAGAGTTTTGTAAAACATACTGATGATACAATAGAGTACAACATCTATTTAAGACACACTTAAATCCACACATTCGTTTCAGAGTAATCTGATAATCTGGTGGAAACTTGCCCCCTATTGGTGGTGTGCGACATCTTCCATGGTTGTCATGGCGATGTATTTTTTCCTAGATGGGTTTTTTGTGTGAGCGCACTTGGGACCACGGACAAGGACAGACACGCACGAAGGAAATATGAAACGAGACCCGGCGAGACAAAAGATGACAAGATCTATCACAATAACAGAAAAATGGGACGTTATTAAAAAAAAATGTGGGGAAGACGGAGGCGGAGAAACATCACATATTTGTCCTCAAAAGAAGCGAGAGATGAGACAAAAGAATACTGAGGGAAGAGGAGGAGAAACTAATGAAAGCAAGAGAACTTTAATGGCGTTTGATTATTACTGTACATGTGTGGATAGAGTGTGTAGGTTTTATGTGTAATGTAGGTATATATGAGGTATGTGCGTGTGTTTATGCAGGTTTGTGTTTGTCTCAGGATGGTGTGTGCAAATGCAAATGTGTGTGTGCAGATATGTACGTTTTGTGTGTGTATTTTTGTGCAGGTGTTTGATGTGTGTGTGTTTGTATATATATGTCTGTGTGTTTGTATATACAGTATATAATAAGGTGTGATTTTTGCAGGTGTGTGTGTTTGTCGATATATACTGTATATATAGATATATTTGTGTGTTTTTGTGAAAGTGTATATATGTGTGTGTTTGTGTATATATATTTGAGTGTGTTTTTTTGCAGGTTTATGTGTTTGTATGTATATACATGTGTGCGTGTGTTTTGTGCAATTGTATATATTTGGGTTTGTGTATTGACATTTTCATCCTTTTTTGCAGATGTAAATGTTTATTTATTTATATTTATTTGTGTGTGTATTTTTGTGCAGGTGTTTGATGTGTCTGTTTGTTTGTATATACTGTATATGTCTGTGTGTTTGTATATTTATATAATTGAGTGTGTTTTTTGCAGGTTTGTGTGTTTGTCGATATATATATATATCTTTATATGTATATATAAAGATATATTTGTGTGTTTTTGTGAAAGTGTATATATGTGTGTGTGTCTGTGTATATATATTTGAGTGGGTTTTTTTGCAGGTTTGTGCGTTTGTATGTATATACATGGTTGCGTGTGTTTGGTGGAAGTGCATATATGTGTGTTTCTGTATTTTTAATGTGTCTGTTTTTTTGCAGATGTACATGTTTGTTTGTTTATATTGTTTTGTGTGTGTTTTTGTGAAAGTGTGTCGGTGCTTATATATATATTTGTGTGTGTTTTTTGTGCAGCTCTGCGTCTGGTCTGTATTTTTTACACATGTGTATGCGTTTGTGTGTTCGTTAACAGTATGTGTGTGTGTCAATGTGTGTGTTTGTGTAGTTATGCGTATGGTGTGTGCATGTGTGCACATGTGTACGTGTGTGTGACCTCTCACCTTCTTCCTTCTCCAGTTGAGAGTCGAGATGAAGAAATCTGCAACAAACAAACAAGAAAAATCAAACCACTTTTTAAAAAAATAAGAACAATTGTTTGTGTTCATGCGATCAGACAATGTGTGTGTAAAGATGTTCCCGGAAATAAAACACATGATTAAAAAACAACAACTGCGGCGCGGGAGACGGAGAATCTTTGATCCACGATCAGTAAATCTGGACTTTTTGATTTTCATTTTTCTATTTTCCCCCTCCAATTCCTCTTTCCATCCCCAGCGCACCTCCCTCTCCCTCGTCATCCCTCCATCGTGTGAGCTCTCTGACTCATCTGTGTTTCATCCTCTCGATCGCCCGTCTATAAATAAGTCTGTAATCTTCGGTGTCTCTCATGAAGACGCTGAAAATCCTCTCCCCGATGTTCCCTTTTCATCCGACTCTGTTCCTCCTTTAGCGGAATAATAGTCTTTTTTAAATGGAGATTAAATCGACACTGTTGTGTTTCACTCTGAGCCTTCACGGACCTGCTGGCGATGTTCTCCTGCAAATGATATGCAGAACCTGTGTGTGTGAAAATAGATGAGCTGGAATTACACTTCATCCTATTAATGTTTCATCCCGGATCCAGCATGACGACTTTTTTTTTTTTGCCAACACACGACTGAAAATAGCCGCACACTCCTCAAGGCCATCTGATGCTCGTTTGTTTCCAAGGATTCTTGATGGAGATCCTTCAGAGCAGACTGACTCATCCTGCTCTGACCGGATCCTCAGTCAGTCCATGAGTGTGTTAGCGTTTAATGTGCGCTTGTGTTGACATTCATGTGCTAATGTGGGTCTTAGTATCTAAATGATAGTGTGTCCATGTGAAATACATGTGAATGAGCACTCGTTTGTAAGCATGTGTGTGCATGTTTGTGTGTCTGTATGAGTGTAAATGTGCATGTAAGTCATTGTGAGTGTGCATGTTTGTGTGTCTGTATGCGTGTAAATGTACATGTGTGTCTTTGTGAGTGTGCATGTTTGTGTGTCTGTATGCGTGTAAATATGCATGTGTGTCTTTGTGAGTGTGCATGTTTGTGTGTCTGTATGCGTGTAAATGTACATGTGTGTCTTTGTGAGTGTGCATGTTTGTGTGTCTGTATGCGTGTAAATATGCATGTGTGTCTTTGTGAGTGTGCATGTTTGTGTGTCTGTATGAGTGTAAATGTGCATGTGTTTCATTGTGAGTGTGCATTTGTCTGTGTTTGTATGAGTATGCATGTCTGTCTTTGTGAGTGTGCATTTCTGTGTGTCTATATCAGTGAAAATGTGTGTCTTTTGAGTGTGTGTATGCATATACTGTAAGTGTATTTGCAAGTGTTTTCTGCATGTGTCATGTCGGTGTGCACACATAAGTGTATCTTTGAGAATGGTGTGTGTGTTTTCGTGGATGTGTATGTATGTATATACAGTACATGTTTTTTAATTTTTGTTTCTGTATGTGTTCTTTTCAGTGGTGTGGTGTGGTGTGCATATCTTTGAATATCTGTGTATCTTTATGAACAATGTGTTTGTGTATCTTATTGCATGTTTGTGTGTTTCTGCATGTCATCACGATAGTGTGTTAGTGCATACTTTTAAGTATAATTGTGTGTGAGTTAGTGTGCGTGTGTCTATGTTTATGCATGAGCATGCGTGTGTGTTATTTTGGCTTTTCCTTGAATTTCTCGAACTCCTGTGTTGTTCTCGATGTTGTCTTGATCTTTGAAGTATGTACTGTTTTGAGTATTGTTTTGATTGTTAAAGCGCTTTGTGACCCTGGTCTCGAAAAGCGCTATATAAATAAATATTACTTACTTACTTACTTACTACTTATTTGCTTTATTGTGCGACTGAACCCATGCTAACAGAAGTAGAGGGTATAAATCACACGACTACAGTTGTGGGCCGCACGAAATTACATGCAGGGCCAGACGTGCCACAAGGCCTTGAGTTTGGCACTTGTACATGAGCGGAATAACCTTCGGGACACCCTGGACAGCTCCCCAATCCCTCACATAACATAAACTATACACACACACCAGGACAATCAAGTGGCAACGATTTGCCTTTCTCAAAAACTGGGAGGAAATCAGTGATCACAGTCTAAACAAAAGCGGAAAATGAAGGCTAATTGAGTGAAATTGCTTTTAAAATCAAGTTTAACAAGTGAAATTAGGGCTGCAAGAGCACTCACGCTACCAGCAGGGGTCGCTGTGACTCCATCTGACGCCGAGCGACGCCTCTGTGCCCTCTGGCTCCACCGAGTGTGTCTGCATGACTCAATCAACAGCCGCCAGCTCTCACTGGACGGTGTGTGTGTGTGTGTGTGTGTGACGGGAACGTGTGTGATTCAGTTCAAGGCATGTGTGTGAGGGAATTTGTGTGTGAACGCTGGGAATTCTTCAAGTGAGTGAATGTTTGTGGGAGCGAGAGTAAAGGTTTTGGCATTTTGTGTTGCATGATTGCATGTTTGCAAGTGTCAGATATATAGTGAGAAAAGGTGGATATATTAAGAGGAATGTGTGCGAGATAGTATGTCATAAAATAACATTTTTGTACAGTAGTCATTCGAGTGTTTTGGAAGATATTTCAAGGTAGTGAGAAAATATGTTTTTGTGTGACCGAAATTTGTGAAAAAATTTGTAGAAATAGAACGTGTGAGAAAGTGTGCGAGTAAGAATGTTGGGTAGTGATAAAGGGAGATGTGAGCAGAAGTATGGGAGCAAAAAAAAAGGTACTATTATGGTATTTGTTTGGTGGAGACGACAAAGTGTGATGGAAAACATTTGCGAGGAACTGGACAGTGTGTGTGTGTGTGTGTGACGGGAACGTGTGTGATTCAGTTCAAGGCATGTGTGTGAGGGAATTTGTGTGTCAACGCTGGGAATTCTTCAAGTGAGTGAATGTTTGTGGGAGCGAGAGGAAAGGTTTTGGCATTTTGTGTTGCATGATTGCATGTTTGCAAGTGTCAGATATAGTGAGAAAAGGTGGATATATTAAGAGGAAAGTGTGCGAGATAGTATGTTATAAAATAATATTTTCGTACAGTAGTCATTCGAGTGTTTTGGAAGATATTTCAAGGTAGTGAGAAAATATGTTTTTGTGTGACCGAAATTTGTGAAAGAATTTGTAGAAATAGAACGTGTGAGAAAGTGTGCGAGTAAGAATGTTGGATAGTGATAAAGGGAAATGTGAGCAGAAGTATGGGAGCAAAAAAAAGGTACTATTGTTGTATTTGTTTGGTGGAGACGACAAAGTGTGATGGAAAATGTTTGCGAGGAACTGGACAGTGTGTGTGTGAGACGGGAACGTGTGTGAGTCAGTTCAAGGCATGTGTGTGAGGGAATTTGTGTGTGAACGCTGGGAATTCTTCAAGTGAGTGAATGTTTGTGGGAGCGAGAGGAAAGGTTTTGGCATTTTGTGTTGCATGATTGCATGTTTGCAAGTGTCAGATATATAGTGAGAAAAGGTGGATATATTAAGAGGAAAGTGTGCGAGATAGTATGTTATAAAATAATATTTTTGTACAGTAGTCATTCAAGTGTTTTGGAAGATATTTCAAGGTAGTGAGAAAATATGTTTTTGTGTGACCGAAATCTGTAAAAGAATTTGTAGAAATAGAACGTGTGAGAAAGTGTGCGAGTAAGAATGTTGGATAGTGATAAAGGGAGATGTGAGCAGAAGTATGGGAGCAAAAAAAAGTACTATTATTGTATTTATTTGGTGGAGACGACAAAGTGTGATGGAAAACGTTTTCGAGGAAGTGCGAGTCAATGGATGATGATTGAAAGTGTGCGTGAAAATATTTTCATGTGTGTGGTTTTGTGATTCATTTCTCGTGTTTGGAGACTAAAGGTTTGTGTGGAAGTTTGTAAGTAAGTAAGTAAGTAATTTGTATTTATAAAGCGCTTTTCCAGACCAGGGTCACAAAGCGCACAAACAATCAAAACAATACTAAATAAAATATGTACTTTAAAGGTCAAGATAACACCAAGACAAACACAGTAGCCTGAACAAATAAAATGTGAGGGTGTGCGTTTGTGTGCGACCAAGACCCGCGAGAAGACGTACGTGTTGCGTGGAATGTGTCTGAGAAAGAGCGCATGAAGGTATGTAAGGAAGTGATTAAAGCTGTTGGGGGGAAAAAAAGGGACTCAAATAGTGTGAGAAAGAGTGTTGGACTGTCATTAATTTCTTTGTTAACCTTCCCTTCGACGGTTTCCACCTGGTCTATGTGAGACTAAAATCAATTACCCCCCCCCTCCTCTTGGTCTAAGAACAATCACAGTGAAGAATTTAACCGCGAGGTCAGCGTCGGCGCCGGCGTCACTGGACTCCCTGACAGCTGTGAGTGCTACTCTTGATCTGCACAGAAACGATATTTCAATTCACACGCAGATAAAAAAAAAAAAAAGAAGAAGCTCATAAATTGTGTGAAGTGGAGAAAATCCCCGGAGCCGAGATAAACACATCAGAGGGGACGGTTGCATCTCGGGCTTGAGAGACGGTCTCGCCGACATCAGACGATAAAGAGAGAGGAGGACGATCAAGTGACCTTCAACTCCAACTACAGAGCGGCAAAAAACGAAAACAAGTCATTAAAAATGATGGGGGAGGGAGATTTGTTTTTTTTTGGGTGGAAAAAACATCAGGGAGATGAAGGAGATGTTTACCTGAGGGGGAGATAAAACACTATAGTCTTTTAAAAAAAAAAGTGTGAGATATTCTGGTTCTCACTATTTGTGTTCGCACATGAACCAACAACACGTTTAGTTTTGGGAATATCAAAACAAGAGCAGAGATGTACGATAGGTCGTCGGCGTACGGTAGGTTTTCGTTTTGTGAGGCCAGAATTAGGTTGTAAACTTTCCACGGAAAGTTGGATCCAATATATAAACTAGTTAGAAGTAAGAATACTTAAAAATGTAGTCTGAAGGTTGCCAAAAATATCCTTATTTTGATTTGTTCTCTTTCATGCAACTATACAATAATGTGAATCCACCCATAAATCAACTGCTTCCTTATTATGCTAACAAAGTTAAACCCGGTCAACAGCTTGAGCGAATAATCAGTCTTATTTATTAAGAGTTGGCCGACAATAGACGTGTCTAAGTGGGAGTTTTGGTGACTCTAGTGCGTGGCTATTCAATAGCATTTTGCACAGGGCCAGATGTTGGGAAGGAAGAATATAAATAGAAAATAGATACACAATGTTATACATCATTTAGCAATAGCAACTGCAAAGTGTCTCGTCAAGTTATACTCCTTGTTGACCTCTTTTGGCGTGAGTAGGAGGTAAAACCTCGAAATGACTGAAACATTAGAATAGAAAAGATTTGCAAAACTTTACTTTTCATAGCATTTACATTTTTGAGAACGTACAGTTGTTCTTCGAACGCATTTTCTTTTGAAAAACAGACATTGTTTGTGTTATGTTATGTTCATATTTAGAGGTTAACGGGCACCGATTTTAAGTGTCTTAAATTGATCTAGGACCTCTATTATACTCATCAGTATGTTTCTTTTTGCTCAAAACTCTCATTTAATAAAGATATTTACATTATAAAATATGCTTAAGCCCCTCCCACTTATGCGCTGTTTTGGCTGAGAAGAAGTCTCGTCCAAGCAACCACGCCCACTCTGCTCTGATTGGTCACTGAAACACGAGATGCATTCAAGGACTCCTGTCAATTTGAAATTCACCCCTGAAACTCCCATTTTATACATTAAAAATAAATAATAAAAATAACTTTTGCTGCTTAATGTTCACATTACAAAAACACCTAAAGGCAGAAGTAACTCTAACCATGTTTACATAAATATTTATTTAATTTCACGATTAACATGTAGGTACTAAACCGATTTAGGGCTTCTAGGGGAGGACGTTGGCACCAGTGTGATGTCAGAATGTATAATTTAAACCGTAATCTCGTTTGGTGAGATTTCAGACGGGAGAAAACTTTATTAAGTAATAACTTTAAAACGTAGCAACGTCATGATGAACGACCTACTGCATTTTGAAGAGGACGACTTCAACATTTACAACATGTGAGTAAGTCAAGAGAGTTGGGTTTTCACATTAGGTGCCCTTTAATGCTCAATGTTCAACAAATGCATTGCAGTTGAGTTATAGTGCAGAAGAAGAAACACAACCAGTTGACTCAATGACACCAACTTGCTACGTCTCTGCTACAGCTTCCCACTGTGGATACATGAGGTCTGTGTTTTGATCGCAAACGCAACAATCCTACTAAACACATCCTGAGCAATCAACAGATTGCCTTTCAAAAGAAACTCAGCCGACAAATATTGTACATGACAGCAATACTGTCTGGTTTGTGTTGCGATTCCACTAGCACAGTGAGTAAAAGCAGATACTATTTTTAATGCCTGCTCTGGTTTCAAGCGAGACAAGCCAGCACTTAAAAGCTGATCGACTGCCAGCCACCCATTGATCAGAGATTGACATCGCAGAAGAGTCATAATCGTGACTCGCAGGGAACAGACCTGCCATTTTTTTGGGGGGGGGGAAAAACTGCAGGAACAATTGACCTGTAGTCAGTCGACGAGGTCTATTTGTGTCTGGTGGCCGATGAAGGCATCCAGTGCCAGTTGGTCAGTGCAAAACCTGACCGAGCAGAAAGTACATCATTGCCTCCGAGTGCTCCATTCTTGTTGTTCTCATTTGTGTCGTGTACGAAATGGGCCGGTGGAAACACAACACCAGTCGAGTAGGGCTTGAACTGTTCAGTCGAAAAGTACCATCGATAAATGTCGTGTCTTTCCTACTTTCGTTGACCATCCACCGTTATCGCCTTCATCCTACTTTCTTCATCCATTATAACATGGATCCCATGTTAAACTATTACAACAATCCAAAAGTTTCCCCCCTTTCCTTACAGCTCTAATTCTGCTGCTGCAAGGAGTTGCAAATGCATCTTCGGTGTTCCTCTTCTGTCAAAAACGTGCCGCTGAGGTGAGGAAGGCAGCCGAGTGAGCGCCAGAGAGCTGAGAGCGTCGCAAGTGAAGTGCGTTTGAAATTGAAATCTAAAACACAGCGCTGCTGAAGTCGACGCCGGCTGATGCTTCGGTAAACCGAGCGAGCCGAGTTCGCGTGACCGGGCGGCGACTCCCTACACTGCTCCTTTACAAATGCACCCCGATGAACACTCACTCACCTGGACGCAAGGTCCGCTCACACACATGGAGTCCTTCACATCGCCTTTGAAATCACTTGTTCTTTTTGAGAAACTACAATCTAACTCATATAAGTCCAGATTATTTTTTAGCCACATGTGTTTCGCTGTTGATTCATTCTTGCACTTGATACTGTGAATATGTGAACACGATGGGTTATAATAATAATAATAATAATAATATTGATGACATAAGCAACAGTGACCCTAAACAGGAAACGTAAAAGCCAAAGATGGTTCTCCTTCTTCTATTGTAATCAAATATAATATCTGTCTAGAGAGACTAAAATAGTCTTTCGTGTGTTCTTTTATTTCCACTTCTGGCTCTAAACAACATCCCAGAGTCTCCTGGAAGAAGCAGTTGGAAGTCAGAATCCGAGAGGCAGTAAACTGGATGTGTTTGCTATTACGAGAGGGAGCACAAAAACAGAGCCTTAGTTGCCAGAAAAAAGCCGAAACCGTTGAAATGTGCTGCCAGTGGTGCAAACATGTTTCTTCGTTGTTGCCTCAAACACCAGGTAAAAGTTCTCATCTCTCACTGTTTATCAGCTCCCACTGGGAGTCTGAAGTTTTCCAACAAGTTGCCAAAAAATATACATTTGTTTTGTTGCAGGATCATTCAAACATACTAAAGGTCCTGCTGGATACTGGTCTGGCTTCAACCCAAGTTGAGATCCTGACTTCTATGATGTCTGGATTGTCTTCTCGTTGGTTGACTGATACGATGAGGCTGAAGTTTATACATCAACACTGTCAAAGATTATATCTCAGTTTTGATTGTGTCTTAGGTCACATTCAGAGGCTCTGTGGCACGATCTCGCTCTGTCACCTCTAGGGGACAGAAATTATTCAAAGGTTGTAGGTTTGAGTCCCGCCATAGTCCTATTATGCTATTTAAAAATATTTTCTCAAACCAAAGTTGTTGTCTGTCCTTGTCTTCCCTACAACCTGACATGAAATCTATTTAAACGTTATTGGTTTTAATTATAACTCATTTTTAATAATAAAAGTGTGTTTGGGTTCTATGATTCAGTTCCTTGTGTTTTTGAGGAAGTGCCGTTACTGTGGATTATAAACCTGAATAAACAATGAGGTGACATTTCTCTGAACTTTATGATGTGTCATTCTTTTTAAAGAGATCTTGGCTATGGACAGTGCACTGAACTTCTAGGGTAGTGCTGCTTTTGAAAGGTTGTTGGTTCGAGTCCAACCAGAATTGGGATATAAACACTCACAATAAGGTGTTTTTTTCAAGCCACATATCTCTTAAGCACACAAGCCTTCTGGTGATCTGATCAAAGGTTATTGGTTTGAGACCCACCAGATTTGAGAGATTATTATCTTTGTGTTATTGTTTAACACAAAACAATTATGCAACAATAAAATCTCCCACGAGCGTAAAATACTAATTACACACAATACACAGATGTCTTGCAATATAAATAAAATGGAATAATTATTATAATCTTTCCTGAGGCACATGGGACTTTTTGGTGAGCTGATAGCAGTTGAAAGGTTGTGGGCTTGAGTCTCACCATATACCATTATGAGAAAATTAAATCTGTGTGCCTTTGATTCCCAGATTGTTTATGTTAATGGTTTCTCCTCATACTCCTCCACTTCTTTGGTAATCTTTATACTGACATTTGCTCGTATTCCCAATGGAAACGAAATTGTCTCTATTATTAGCATTTTTCTTTTTTTATTAAGATCAAGCCCTGCATCTGATCAACATCAGTCCAGGTGAGAGTTTTCACATTACTTGGAAACACTTCTCTAGTTAGGTAATGGGTTAACTTTACTACCTTACTTTTACATAATGGACAGCATATTGGACATTGCAAATTTAAAATAAAACACGCCAAAATCATTTTGCCGTGTTTTATTTGTTTGGCCCATGTTTGATTTATAGTCTTTTTATATCTTTTTAGTCAAAAGTGTTAGCCAAAAAAGTTTTTTAATACTACAAACTCTATAAAAGGACAATGAACCAATTTTTCAACCACAAAGTTGGGCATGACATTTGTTATGATGCTGTTATAAATGCTTCCAGGAAAGCAAAAAGTTGCTGTAAAATATGTTGTACATTTTCGATTTTGTGTTTCTATTTGTACAGAGGGTGATCTGCAAATATTCAATGGTTGCACGTGTGGTGAAAATGTAAAATGTAAAATTCATATTTGTAACTTGTTTTTTTGTATTTAAAAAACATTTGTATTTATAATTATATCATTTTAATTTACAAAACAAGAAAATACATTCTGTGTGTGAAATTACATTTGCATGTGGATCAGCAATTACAAGGATTCTCCATTTGCAAGTCTTGCAATCACACAGTTTCGCTACTTACAAGTGTTTGTACTTATAAGTCTTGTTTTTTCTGAGACAATTGAATCCCAAAATCTGCAAAAAACGAGACTTGTACATCTCCTTGCGATTCACATAACAGCCACTAGATAGCAGCGTTGTAATCAACATTAGCGCAAACTAGTTGCCTTGTTCAGAAATAGATAAACTAGCCATGTTTTGTCAACGAGCAAATCGCCATAGCTTTTGTTTGACGCTTTTGTTCTGAATCAAAACTATCCAATGTTCCGCGATCACAGTCAAGCCATTAGACCCCAAAACTAAGAGTGTGCGTAATGACAGAACATTACGGTAGCAGCGAAGAAGCTTTGAAGAAATCTCCGGGAGAAAACAACTCTAACGAAAGTAAAATGATGATCGTTTTATTCAGGTTTCTACAAATTAAAACGTCTTCGTTTACAAAGCCCTTGATATTTCCGAGACGTCCCTTGACGTCACTAGCCTGAGTTGCTAATGGATAAAATCATCAGCTGTGAACCAGGAGATCAGGGATCGAGCCCCGCCTTGGCATTGACGTTTTTACCTGTTATTTGTTTTATTGCTACAGCTGTAAACGTTTTACAAAAGAATTACATTTGAATATTGAATATTTGCAGATCACCCTCTGTACAGTTACAAATATATATGAGACAATAATACCTCCATAGTCAGGCAGTTACGATCTAGTCCCAAACGTCAAAGATGGTCAACGAGAGAAATATAAGAGAATTTACTTCTCAACTAGTCAAACAAGTCTTATCGACCTCCTACCACCTAACAGCCGTTACTCACCAATGACGAGAGCTGCTCCTCCGTGAAAAGTAGAGTTTGGCTCCAGGCACCAGCAACGAATAAAAAAGGAGGAGGGAGGTGGATTATTGGTTTGGGCTTCAAGATCTGTGGGTTGTGAGAATGACGAAGAGTTCCTTGTGTGTTATTGGGAGATGGCGTCGTCGTCGTGGCCGGGGTTCAAGTCCACGACTGTGGTCCCTCGCAGGGTCGCTGACCCCAATCCGTCCGCTGACGACGACGGCTGGGAGTGCTTGTTAACACCTGAGGAAGGACACACGCCCCAAGGGGGGGTCAGAGAGCCGGGTGGCGACAAGGCCGCGAAGTGGTTCCCGTTACCTGGTCCTGAGTGGGAGGAGGAGGGAGGCAGAGCGAGCACGTTAGCGCCACCGACCACCCCCCCACCTCCTCCACCATTGGTCTGTGAACAGACGTTGGCCTGACGCGCCGCTGCTTTCTGCTTGTAGTGATTGCTGTGCAGCTTGTACTTCATCAGGAGGATGAAGATGAAGACGAGGACCGAGGCCACGATGATCCCGCCGATGATGATGATCATGGTGCCGCCCAGGAACTGGAGGGAAGACGGTTAAAAGTGAACAACAACGGCTGACGGCGGAGCTGGAGAAACATGGTGACGGAGGGACAGGAGTTGACATGAAACATCTGAGACTATTAAAGATACTGTTGACTGTTTACGAAGCAAGACTTGTCGTGCGTTCAACCATAAAAATGTACAGGATGAATCGGAAACACCTCTGTACAGTTCATCGCCTGGTTTCACATTGAAGAACCCACTTTTTTCCGACATTTTCAAGCAGAAAATGGAACCAAATCAATCACATTTTAAAACTATTTTTATTTTAAATAATGAGGTCAGTATTTAAAGGTCAACTAATATGAAAACCTAACTCTCCTGACTGACATGTTTCAAATGTTAAAGTCTTCCTCTCCAAGATACAGTAAGTCCCTCATCATGACCATGTTTTGAACGTATTCCTTAATAAAGTTCTCCTCTGTCTGAAATCTAGGCGAACGAAAGGTTACGGGATTATGGTACAATAATGGGCTTTGCTCCTCTTGCAGTAGCGAAGAACAACCTGATTTTTCTTTATACAACAAGTCCCTTGTAGGTGGAGACTTCCGGGATTGACGACGCTGCGTGACAAAAACCTTGATGCTTGACCAATCACAGCAGAGTGGGCGGGGCTTAAACACATCTTCTAATGTCAATATTTAAATGAAAATAGAGTTTTGTACAAACAGACACATACTCATGATACAATAGAGTCCAAAATCTATTTGAGACACACTTAAATGCACACATTCGTTTCAGAGTAATCTCTCAAAAAAGTCTCTCATAATGACTGTGTTTTGAACTTGAACAACCTAAAGTTCTCCCCTGTCTGAAATTTCGGCGAACGAGAGGTTACAAGAGCGGAGTCCATTATGACGTAATAATGGAATTCACTCCTCCTCCAGCCAACAATACCGTTGGAGGAGAAAACTTTGTGGCCCGTGGTCGCTAACTTAGATGTTTGACCAATCACAGCAGAGTGGTTTTGGTTATGGTAAGTGTTTTCAGTGGGCGGGGCTTAATTACATTTGTAATGTAAATATATCAATGAAAAGAGAGTTTTGTACAAACAGACAATGATGATGCAGTAGAGGTCGAACATCTATTTAAGACCCACTTAAATCAACACATTAGTTGAGATCTAACAAGTCCCTGCATCGGTTTTTATTTATTAGATCGCAATGTGCACCCAAATGAGAGTTTCCACTGATAAAACTTTAAAACAAGTGGTTTTAAATGAGGTCAACCTCATATTATTCTGATCTTTAATACATTACGAAAACCTGTGGGGAAATGAATCACCAGCCTTTTCAAAGGTTGTGAGTCCAACATTAATATGCTCTTTATTTAAGTTTATAAAGCCTAAACTTTGTACTTTGATACTTAGAAGACACGACCTTCTATCGGAGACATCAGTTCTTCACTTCATATGGATTTTACGAATACAAATAAGGACTAGAAAATGGTTACATGGTTTTGAAACCTGCTGAAACAAGATCAAACTCAACTGATATGAATGTAAGGTTGAACAGAGAGCTGTCGTTAACTCTTTACTCTCATACGCCCTCTACTGACAAGACACATATTAAACTATTTAATATTTTACAATCGTAACTAATTAATTGTGTTCACGTTTCTTGGACAAGCCATTACTGACAGACCGAGTGTTTTAAAGTTGCACCTTTTAACATTCCACACTAGTGGTGATAAAAAAAACAAAAAAAACAGTGTCTACGTAAGTACTGCGAAATGGTCATCACGTTCCAAACTCACCTGGTCTCGTATCGAGTGGCATCTTCCATACTCAGACTCGGTGGCGAAAGAAACGCAGCCCACCAGCTTGGTGCCGGTCAGCGTGGTGATCCCGTCGTCGTAGACCGCCAAGACGCACAACTCGTAATCCCTGGAGGACGCCAAGTCGCTCAACAGGAAGTACTTGTGGTTGGCCGGGATCATCCTGGAGGGAGAGGACGACAGAAACAAACGTGGATGAAGGTCAGGTTCTGTGGACAAAGTTTGTTGGACCTCTTAGTATCACAAGGCCATCGAAGGCAATGGGTTCGAGTCCCAACGGGGTTTACAAGGCAATTATGAGGCATCTAACCAAAGGTTTTTTTTCCAAAGGCTCTGGACTTTTGGAGGTCGTGAAACCATTCAAAAGTTGTCGGTTGAAGTCTCAGTAGACTCGACTTGACTGATATATAAGGAGAAAAAATATTTTAAATTCAATATGAACTTGTTTTCTTCCATAAATTCCGAAGACCTGGTTCTGTGGCACACTATTTCTACGGAGACAGCTTTACTGAAGGTGTCCAGTGACATCATGATGTCGGCTGACTCTGGTAAATTCACTGTTCTGGTTCTCTTGGATCTGTCCTCAGCCTTTGACACAGTTGATCACCAGATCCTGCTGAGAAGACTGAGGGATGAAGAGTGACTGTCTGGGTCTGTGTTAGAATGGTTCTCATCTTACCTTTCTGGGCGCAATTTTAGTGTATCTGCCAATCAAATGAGTGAATTGGCAGATCTGATGTGTGAAGTCCCTCAAGGTTCTGTTCTGGGTCCTTTGTTGTTTTTGCTGTACTTGATTCCCCTCGGTAAAATCATTCAGAGATTTCCCGATGTTTCTTATCACATTTTTGCTGATGACATCCAGCTCTACTGCTCTTTTGATCCAACTGAGCCCCAGAGGCTGAACAGCTTAGTTAATTGTTTGCTAGAAATCAAACAATGGCTGAGTGAAAACACTCTGCAGCTAAATGTGGACAAAACTGAAACTCTGGTGATTGCTCCTGATGATAAGGTTCCAGGGTTGAGTCAGTACTTGGGTGACTTAGGTCAGTCTGTCAAACTGAGCCTGAGAAACCTGGGTGTTATATTTGATAAAGACATGTCTCTTGTTCGACACTGCAGAAAACTGACCAGAAACCGTTTCCTTTGTTTTTATTTGTTCAGGCTTCTCCTTGATTTTCTGGAACTCCTGTTGTGTTATCAGTTGTATCTTGACCTTTAAAGTATATACTTTATTGAATATTGTTTTGATTGTTTAAGCGCTTTGTGACCCTGGTCTAGAAAAGCGCTATACAAATAAAAATGACTTACTTACTTACTTACACTGGGACTTTAGGCCAGCGTCAGTAGATTTTTGTTGAGTGAACTCCAAAGACTTCATAGAACGGCTGCCTCGTGATGAAGCTTCATGAAGCCTCGTGTTCAGAGCTCAGTATTATTATAGTATTATAGTTTTTATGTAAGGGAAAATATTACGCCCATAGGACGCCATCTAATGGGCTCAGAGAATAAGATCCTTGTTTCACAAAGTTTAAATAAATGTGACTATTGTGTTGAAGTCCTTGCATACATTATAGTGTTAAGTGTTATATTATTATATAAAACAAGTGTAATAAACATGTCATTTCCTTTAATATATTTCCCTCTTTAGCAGTTACACACACATCACAGACACACACAAAATGCCACTGCTCGCCTGTGCGAACATTGTGTTCGTGCTCTGCTGCAGATCATCTGCGGAAGTCAATTCGAGACAATTTTCTGGTCGAGGAAAGAGCAAAGTGCTTCGCTGATGATACAGATGTTTGAAGCCGACGCGGCAAATTGAGGACGAGTTCGAAGAACAAAAGGAAGGAACGAGTGCAGAGCAAACACGGGGAGTCGTGGCAAGAATCAAAGCCGACGCAGACGGAGGTGAGACGTGGAGGTGGCGTGAGGCGGAAGTCGAGCGAAAGCAATCAGTCGAGCGGGAAGAAAGGAAGGAGACAAGGTGAGGCAGGAAACCAGGAGGTGAGGGTGAGGAAGACGGGTGATATCACACTGGGGGGGGGGGGGTGATGACATGTGGAAACATCTGAAGATAAAAGCTTCACACCAACGAGGAGCAACTATTGTCCCTGAGTTTTCGAGCTTTTGATGAAGATATGTGCAAAATAAATCATCATAAAGTCATATATATATATTTTTTTATGTATCTTAGCAAACCAACATTTTATTCTATCTGTTTAAATTCAATTCTTAGATATTTGCCCTTTGCATTAAGTTTTTATTTATCTATTTCAACTTAAAAACGTATGATTTTATGATATTTGTCTTTTTTATGATGTATTCATATTCTTTTTCTTTCTTTATAAAACTGCATTTTTGAAACAAGGACGTGTCTAGATGTGAATGGAAACCTGTAAATATTTGTACATTTATAGTTGCAGAATTTTAATATTTAGTTCATGAATTAATCATCAAACTATTTTTTTCCGTTTTAATATAGAGTCAGAATATCTTTCTTGACGATTCTCGTCGAATACTTTTCACTTGGGTATTCCTGATGATTGCATATATATGATAATTCAATATTTTATTTATATTTTTATATACATTTCTAGAAAATAGGTATTGTGAAGTATTTATTGTATTTTGAAACAATTCTTCTTTGGGGGGAATTTACAAATTGTTCTACCTTTTATATTCCAGCTAAAACACTGACATTTGTATTTTCCACATATATATATTTCCTGTTGAGTCACAATTCTTGTTCTCATCTTGTACTTTCCATTTAATTCAACTCCTCCATTTTCTTTTTATTATTCTTTTTCTTTCTGCTTTACTGTAACCAACCCTTAAAATGAAATATAATAATAAATATTGCATATATACTTGATTACTTTTCTTCCACTTGTTGAATTCTTTCTCGTGCATAACCTTGAATATATATATATATATATTCATATATACTGTATACAGTTTATCTATCCATCCATCCATCCATCCATCCATCCATCTATTCATCCATCCATCCTCTCTCTCTTTCTTGCTCCTTCCCTCCATCCATCCATCCATCCATCCATCCATCCATCCATCCATCCATCCATCCATCCATCCATCCATCCATCCATCCATCCATCCTCTCTCTCTTTCTTGCTCCTTCCCTCCATCCATCCATCCATCCATCCATCCATCCATCCATCCATCCATCCATCCATCCATCCATCCATCCATCCATCCATCCATCCATCCATCCATCCATCCATCCATCCATCCATCCATCCATCCATCCATCCATCCATCCATCCATCCATCCATCCATCCATCCATCCATCCATCCATCCATCCAACCATCCATCCATCCTTCTTGTTCTCATCTTGTACTTTCCATTTAATTCAACTCCTCCATTTTCTTTTTATTATTCTTTCTGCTTTACTGTAACCAACCCTTAAAATGAAATATAATAATAAATATTGCATATATACTTGATTACTCTTCTTCCACTTGTTGAATTCTTTCTCGTGCATAACCTTGAATATATATATATATATATTCATATATACTGTATACAGTTTATCTATCCATCCATCCATCTATTCATCCATCCATCTATTCATCCATCCATCTATTCATCCATCTATTCATCCATCTATTCATCCATCTATTCATCCATCTATTCATCCATCTATTCATCCATCTATTCATCCATCCATCCATCCATCCATCCATCCATCCATCCATCCATCCATCCATCCATCCATCCATCCATCCATCCATCCATCCATCCATCCATCCATCCATCCATCCATCCATCCATCCATCCATCCTCTCTCTCTTTCTTGCTCCATCCATCCATCCATCCATCCATCCATCCATCCATCCATCCATCCATCCATCCATCCATCCATCCATCCATCCATCCATCCATCCATCCATCCATCCATCCAACCATCCATCCATCCATCTATCTATATATTGGCAGCACGGTCGGCGAGTGGACTGTATACATAAATATATATAGTATATATTTATTATTTATCAACCTGGTCCTTGAAAATATTTTTTAAAGCCCAGGTTTTTTTTACTTTTTTACTTTTTATTTTTCTAGTATAAATCCAAACTATAATCAACCAATAAAATATAATATCCTGTTTAATATTTCACACGTTCAACTCATTTTCAATGTCTAAAACTGAATACTTTTACTAGTTTAAAGAAGTAAATCAAATCAAAAATAGTGTATTTCTTGCACGTCACAGACATTTTCTCCGGCAGCGTACAAGGTAATAAAGTGGACCTCGAAGAAACAAGGGCGTCTGAAGGTTTTAATGAAAAGCTGATTGTGAATGTTTCTATATCTTGAGCGCCGCTGAATAATGCAGCGGTCGTGAGATCCCCCTGGCAGCATCTATGATTTAAAGAGCAGCCGGCCCCGCAGTGTGGCCTCTGAGCTCGGCCCTGACGGGGTCCTGAATAATGCAGCCTCCTGAAATAGAGCTGCCGAGGAGTTAATGCCCCTCAGTAAATCCAGCGCTCGCCCTGTTATCTCCGCGACATTAGCCGGCGACACCTGCACACGTGACTCGCTCACGGAAACCTTCGCGCACTTCCTCTCATCTCGTGGGTCGTAAGTTCGACCCTCGGTTTTGCGGGTGAGGCTGTAGGGGGCGCCAGAGTGTTCGATTCAAAATCGTTCATCCGTCAGCTTTGCTGCGGCGCAAACTTCTCCGGCCGTCGCTCCGTCTCCGAGTCGACACGCCGATGCATCTGTGATTCTCCTCGAGCGGTAAACAAGGTCAGAACTGTCGCTGAATACCAAAGACACCACGGTGGAGAGTGATCGTCGCTGACGGAGTTGGTGTGTGTGTGTGAAATGAGTGTGTAAGCCGAGGACAATCTAGGTGAGGAATCCCAAAAACTTGTGTCGCAATCCCATGATGCAACCTTGAGCAAGAGAGTATTTTCTCACATTTCTCTGGTCGACAGAGATGAAGAAACATACAGTGAATAAATACAGCAGAGTCTTAGTGCTGATGGTCATGATGAGGCTTCATGATACTGCATCTACTGTATCATGATACTGTGTCATTATTTTGAAAGGCCACTAGATGGCACTCTCTCTCCTTTATAATCTTTGAATCTGATCTACTAATTCAATGAAACTTGGCTCCATTTTGTGAGAGCGCCATCTAGTGTGTGTGCATGTGTGTGCATGTTTGTGTACGTTTGTATGTGTAGTTTTGTGTACGTGCATGTGTAGGTGTGCGTGTGATTGTGTGTGTGTTTGTCTGTTGGTATGTAAGCATGTGTGTCTGTGAATGTATGTGCATGTCTGTGTTTGTGTGTCTGTGCATGCGTGTGCATGTACATTTGTTTGTGCATGTGTGTGCTTGTGTGTCTTTGGGTGTGCATGTGAATAGAGAGCATGTGTGTTTTTGTGTGTAGGCGTGTGCATGTCAGTGTGTGTATGTATATGTATGTTTGTGTGTATGTCTGTGTGTGCATGCGTGTGCTTGTAGGCGTGTGTGTGCATGTGTATGTGTGTGTGTGTGTGTGTGTGCATGCATGTGCATGTATGTGTACGCGTGTATATGTGAGTGTGTGTGTGTGTCTGTGCATGTGTGCGCATGTATATTTATGTGTGCATGTGAGCATGTGTGTGCTTGTGTGTCTTTGTGTGTGCATGTATGTGTGTGTGTGTGTGTGTATGTGTGTGCATGTGAGTATGTGAGCATGTGTGTGTGCGTGTGTTTGCATGTATGTTTGTGTGTTTGTGTTTGCATGTGTGTGTGTATATTTGTGTGTGTGTGTGTGTGTGTGTGTGTGAATGTGAGCATGTGTGTGTATATTTATGTGTGTTTGTGTGTGCATGTAAGCATGTAAGCATGTGTGTGTGTATATGTGTGTGTGTGTGCATGTGTGTGTGTATAGGTGTGTGTGTGTGTGTGTGTGTGAATGTGAGCATGTGTGTGTATATTTATGTGTGTTTGTGTGTGCATGTAAGCATGTGAGCATGTGTGTGTATATGTGTGTGTGTGCATGTGTGTAGGAGGGATGTGTAACACAGCCGGAGCAGGAAAACCTGGAAACATGCTTCTCATTATTTCTCTGGTCTTGACCTCAGAGGTGCAGCAGAGCCTGAGGCTCAAACCCAAGTGTGTGAATGTTTGGACGTAAAAGAACAAAAGCTTTTTACATCTTCACTCTTTCACCAGCAGATAAGTGGTACGTTGTCATGGACACCTGGGACACCTGTGCTGTGTCTCAAATCGCATACTAGCGTACTAAAAGTTAGTATTTTTAGTACGTTAGTGCGTCTCAATTCTTAGTATGCGAAATTAAGTGCGCCATGCATACTAAATTGGCATACTAACACGCCCACAAAACTAGCATGGTTCGATGGACACTAAACACACTAAACAGCCGCCATTTTAGTGACGTTTTAAACGGAAGTTACGTCATATATAAATGCATATATATTCATATACTTAAATGTGTATTTTCAGCAGCAGTAGGAGGATAAACACGTCTTCGCTGCTGATACCAGCTTAAATATCTCGCGATTATTTAGATTCTCATATTTTTTCTTTATTTGTTTTTCCAAAGTTGCAATACGTGCTGCCAGCAGGTGTCGGCGATAGCGTTCAAACAGCTGGTTGAAACATCGTTAAATAGAAGTAGAAGAAGAAGCTGTCATGTGATTTCCGGTTAGTGTGTAGCAGCAGTGTTTGATTTGAGACATACTATCTGTGGAGAATTTGCGTACTAGTTAGTATGTACACTAAACTGATGCATACTAACTTCTAGCATACTAAGATTAGTATGCGATTTGAGACACAGCACTGGAGAGCAGGTCGCTCGGTTCGAACGTCCCGAACACCTGAAGCAGGTTTGTTGATTAGCAAATGAGAAAAATACGAGTCAAAATGAACGTTTAGCTGCTTTCGTGTGTTACGATGTATTGAACGTGACACACACACACACACACACACACACACACACACACACACACACACACACACACACACACACACACACACACACACACACACACACACACACACACACACACACACACACACACACACACACACACACACACACACACACACATATATACAGAGGGATGAAAATGGAGAAATGAAAGGTAAGAGTTGAAAGTGGGTCATTATTGCCTGAAGGCAGAGCTCAGAAGAAGGAGAATGTATTGTCGAATCACAAGTCCCTGTTCCCTCGTCTCTCACCTGTTTCTTCTTCATGGTCGCTCCTCCCTCCTCACCTTCTCTTCCTCACCTCTCCTCCCTCCTCACCCTCCTTTCTCTTCTCCCTCACCTCTACTCCCTCCTCGACCTCCTTTCTCTTCTCCCTCACCTCTCCTCCCTCCTCACCCTCCTTTCTCTTCTCCCTCCTTACCCTCCTTTCTCTTCTCCATCACCTCTCCACCCCCCCTTCTCTTCTCCCTCACCTCTCCACCCCCCCTTCTCTTCTCCCTCACCTCTCCTCTCTCCTCACCTTCTCTTCCTCACCTCTCCTCCCTCCTAAACCTCCTTTCTCTTCTCCCTCACCTCTCCTCCCTCCTCACCCTCCTTTCTCTTCTCCCTCCTCACCCTCCTTTTCCTTCTCTCTCACCTCTCCTCCCTCGTCACCCTCCTTTCTCTTCTCCCTCCTCACCCTCCTTTTTCTTCTCCTTCACCTCTCCTCCCTCCTCACCCTCCTTTCTCTTCTCCCTCCTCACCCTCCTTCCTCCTCACCCTCCCTTCTCTTCTCCATCACCTCTGCTCCCTCCTTCACTTCCTTTCTCTTCTCCCTCACCTCTACTCCCTCTTTTCTCTTCTACCTCACTTCTACTCCCTCCTTTCTCTTCTCTCTTACCTCTACTCCCTCCTTACCCTCCTTTCTCTTCTACCTCACCTCTACTCCCTCCTTTCTCTTTTCCATCACCTCTACTCCCTCCTTCACTTCCTTTCTGTTCTACCTCACCTCTATTCCCTCCTTTCTCTTCTACCTCACCTCTACTCCCTCCTTTCTCTTTTCCATCACCTCTACTGCCTCCTTTCTGTTCTACCTCACCTCTACTCCCTCCTTTCTCTTCTACCTCATCTCTACTCCCTCCTTCACTTCCTTTCTGTTCTACCTCACCTCTACTCCCTCCTTTCTCTTCTACCTCACCTCTACTCCCTCCTTTCTCTTTTCCATCACCTCTACTCCCTCCTTTCTGTTCTACCTCACCTCTACTCCCTCCTTTCTGTTCTACCTCACCTCTACTCCCTCCCTTCTCTTCTCCCTCATCTCTACTCCCTCCTCACCCTCCCTCCTCTTCTCCCTCACCTGTTTTTACTAAGCCTCCATTTGTAAAATGTGGTACAAAAAACCTGAAAAATACATTTAAAAGACCAAAGTGAATCTACTGTACAAAACTTTGAATGCGTTTTATATGAGTCAGGAGTTTCATCATCGTTTCTCCTTCCTCGAGACAGATTGGAGTTAGAAGCGTCAACAACATGAAGGGAAACTTCCGGACACTGTAGGCCATCGTGCATAATTCTGCGGCGACATGCAGAGCCGAGATAACCGCGGCTTCAGACGCTGAACTTGGCTCAACTCCCATCAATCCCGGCGCCTCATTTGTCATGCGGCTGTGATCCCGCAGCAGACCATCCTAACCCCCCCCCCCATACGTCCAGGCTTCACTTACCACGGAGACTCGCTCGGGGCCGAGAGCTGCTCACACTTTATGAACAATTTGTCATGAAGCTGTCGGGGTCAAGACTCTCGCCTTTCTGTCGTGATGCAGTTTTAATGACAGCTGCTTCCAACTTTGCGCTGAGGGAGGAAATCGGAGGGTTCACATTAAACTGACTCATGTTTCCTCCGAGCCTAGCGTGCTTACTTTTTCTCCGGGCATTCCACTTTATCTCTTTTGGTAGAGGTTTAATAAAAATTGAAGCTCAGACCAGCTTCATGAAGCAGTGTCATGTTGTTTAGAGCTCAGTAGGTGGCGCCATCAGTTTAAAAATGATGTTTTATTAGAACAGGTGTTCAAAACAAAGGAAAATAGTGCAGAGACCGCCATCTAGTGGACTCTGACAATAATGACACTGCTTCATGAAGCTTCAACAGACTGATGTATAGTTGTGTCCACAGCCACAGAATTTCTTTGTTTTAACATTAAAAAAACATTTATATTTATTTTAAAATTAAAAAAACATATATATTTTCCCTTCTTCTCGTTGATCATTTATGGTAGTGATGGTCCGATCTGAATTGTTCATGAAGTTTGAACAACTGGTGACTTTTCCAGGGTGTCCCCTGCCTCTTGCCCCGGGTAGCTGGCCTTCCCCTGACTCCAATAAGAGACTGAGCAGCAACAAATGAACTACATGTACTTTAGAAAGAAAACGACAAGTACATTTGTGCCGCTGGTGGAGGAGTGAGCTGTTACAGAGTGAGCTCCAGAGACTCCCGGTTGAAATGACGAGTGAAGTCGCGACGCAGTCGACTCAAACTTTCTCCACTGGAAAATGAAAAGCTCACCTGCTGCAAAACTGTCTGTTTGAGCATTTGCAACATGACTCTTGATGTATTTTTTAACTTTCATTTCGACAACAAAGCTTCAGCGCTGTGGGTCCCTAAAACTTTAGACTCATAAACTTTGAGAGGTACACGCCGATGTGGTCATTTAATATTGATATGACTGCCGAAGCCTGATCTGACTTTGATCCGGGCTGTTGGAAAATAATGACATCATCAACGAACCCTGGGGTCTCAAACTCACGGCCACGATATTCTGAGGCTTCCATTCATTGTCCAAGGGCAGGCAGCGCAAGTCACTCCATTTGTGTTCGGCGTCAGTTGTTTTAGGAATAAATATTGTCAAATCAAATGTCATCATTTAAATAGCTTTGATCATAAAGTTGAGTTGATCCAGATTTCCAAAATAAAATGCACACAAAATTAGATATAAATTGTCCAAACTCCATAAAAAAGTAAGGGACCTTCAACAAATTCTCCAATTTTTTGTGTAAAAAATAATTCTTCTATGATTTATATTTCAATATATGTATTTTTTAATTTCAATTAACATATATTCACGCCTTGTACATTTTTTGGGTTGCAATTAAACTTTTGACCTCTAGATGGCATCAGTCATTGCATCCTCCGCAGTTAAAGGAACATTGTTATCCCGAGAGAGTCTGGCGATGACTTAGGACGAGAGGATACAGGCCACCCTCACTATGTATAGACATATTTTGCTTCCGAAAAAAATGAAAGCAGTTACGTGGTCTATAAATTCTGCAACGCCATAGTCAAGTACTTGGACAATACTACAAATATATTCTTGTTCCTACAGTATTGCAATATATCGTACTATTGTACCTGTATCGTGATATTTATTGGTATTGCCATATTTTTGCCAAAACATGCTTCCAGTAATTAGCATTAGTTTATTTATTATCGTGCTTCTTTTATTTTTTAATATTGTTTTTATCTGGGTTTTTTTTCATTACTATTTATGATTGTTTTAGATATAACATGTGTACTGTATGTCTTAAAATCATGTGTTTCTAAAGCTAATCTTTTTTGTAAACTGCTTTGACAACTTAATTGTACTGTTACCGTGCTTCTCTATCAACGACCCCCTCAGTAGTTCTGTAACCATCAAACTTGGGGATCACTGTGAGTCTGTGGAAGCGTGGTTGAGTGTCTGTCGTGTCCTCAGGAATCGAACCAGGAGTGATCGATCCTGCCTCACCCTCCGACGCAATCTAATCAGCCGTGATGAGTCAGGACGCCGCGCCGCTCACCTCCGCCACGCACCTAATTGCGGGCGTGAAAACGGCCTCCTGGGTGCTTTTGATTTTTGGCTGAAATGAGAATTGAGGCCGTGATCGCATTTCGAAAACCGTCATCTGTCGCCAAACGTTTCGCAATAATACTCTATTAAGCGTTTTTGGAACGTGGTTGCTAGGCGACCGAGCCTGCGAAGAGGTTGGCGGGAACGGCAGAGCGGTCGGTTAGCATCCCGGGAGGCACGCACACAAACATGCTCGCAAATCCACATCCGTTGATTAAAACGTGCAAATGGAATTATCAGGATTTTCCTCGCGAGGTTTCGGGAAGAAGTAAAAAATTTCACCCGCAGGGAGTTTGTATGGACGACAGCAAGCTGTGGCGTATTTTCACGCATCGCCAGTCCAGACTATCTCGCCGCTGCCTAATTTGTCGCGGCTTAAATACCAGACGCCATGTTTCAGACTGATATAAACACTCCGAGTCATTTGTAGCGAGGAGTTTACTCGGCTGTAGAGATCAATAATTATTTCTCTGTCAGACGGGGTTCTAATGAGCCTTAAACCAAACGAGCGAAACAGCGCCGTGTTTGAGCAATTGCCTTTTATGATTCGCTCGTTTGTTTTGCAGCTACTGTCGGTAAATTGCTTTTTTATTCAGCGCCGAGACAGAAAATCCACGAAATCCCTCACGTCCGCCTCTTCAGCGACGATGAGGGGATGGTGGGGTTCCACATTTACAATGACTCATAAGTGACTTACAAACTTTCCCAAGGACAACAATTTAAACACACTGATACATCAGATGATCCCTTAAAATGACTGTCTCAAATGAACTGGCCCCGAGGGGCCCCATGATGCTTTTTGACAGTGATGACAGAGAGGGCTATTTGAATAGTGCAGTTTCTGAATAGTGGACATTTAAAACAGGTTCATATTATTTTTTTTTATTTTTTTTTTTAGAATCCCTTATTAGTCCCGCGAGGGGAAATTCGGTAGTGCTTTTTACAGCCATTCACACATACTGATGGGAGTAGGCCGCACACCTGCGCCAAGTTCACCATCAGGAGCAATCAGGGTGAAGTGTCTTGCTCAGGGACACAACGACACAAGCTTGTCTGGAGCTGGGATTGAACCTGCAACCTTTTGGACTGCAGGCAACCACTCTACCATCTGAGCTATGTCGCCCCGTTCTGGATCCACTGAAGTTCGCCTACAGAGCCATTCACCCCTTAATGACTCTTATTGCAGAAGGGAAGAAGGAATTGTTCTGTCGGGAGAATAGTTCTGGTCCTGATGGAACGCAGAGGTGTGAAGAGTCCCTGACCAGGTTGAGAAGGGTCTCCTGGTCCTGGAGACATACAGGTCTTGAAGGGATGGTAGTTTATAGCCTTCTGAGCTTCTTGCACAATGCGCTGCAGTCTGACTTTGTCCCTGGTGGTGGCGCTGGCGTGCCCCACGGAGATGGATGTGGTCAGTATGGACTCGATGATTTCTGTGCCTTCTTGGTGAGGGAGCTGATGGTCTGCTCCCACTTGAGGTCATGCAGTGCCCAGGAAGCGGGAGGAGTCCACGATGGAGAAGGGGTTGGGGGAGTCAGCCAGGGTCAGGGGCGATGGTGGGGGCTGTGACTTTCTAAAGTCGACGATCATCTCCACTGTTTTCTGAGCGTTCAGCTCCAGGTTTTTGCTGCTACACCAAGCGATCCACCTGCCTCGTACAGACGGACTCATCCCTGTCTGAGATGAGTCCAATGAGGGTGGTGTCGTCTGCAAACTTGATTAGTTGAACAGACTTATGGCTGGATGTTCAGCAGTTGGTGTCCAGGAGGAAAGTACACAGCCATGAGGGGATCCAGTGTCAAGGTTCCGTTTGTCCGAGACAGTTGTCCCGAGCCTCACATACTGGCTCCGGTCCGTCAGGAACCTGCAGAGGGAGTCTGGCACGTTCAGCTGCAAGAGCTTGTCCTGGAGCAGAGATTGGATGGTGTTGCAGAGCTGTAGTCCACAAACAGGATCCTGGCATAGTTTCCTGGGGAGTCCAGATGCTGCAGAATGAAGTAGAGGGCCAGGTTTCTACAGACCTGTTGGCTCTGTAGACGAACTGCAGTGGATCCAGGAAGGGGGACAAGGAGGGTTTTGAGGTGCGGCAGTACCAGCTGTTCAAAGTATTTCTGTAGTCATTCAGTCCTGTGATCCTGGGTTTCTAAGGAACAGGAATGATGGTGGAGGATTTGAACAGGACATGACAGGACTCCAGGGACTTGTTAAAGATGTCCGTGAACATCGGAGTCAGCTCACTGGCACCACGTTTCAGGGTGGACGGGGGAACATTGTGTGGTCCAAAATAAAAGTGTAAAATTGAAATCTTTTTTTCTTTCATTCAAGGGCAACTAATGTGAAAACCCAACTCTCCTTCCTGACTCATGTTTCATATGTTGAAGTCTTCCTCTCCAAAATGCAGTCCTTCATCTTGACCATGATTTGAACTTATTACTTTATAAAGTTATCCTCCATCTGAAATCTCGGCGAACAAGAGTTTACAAGAGCAGTGTCCATGATAACGTGACAATGTCTCCCTCCAGCCAGCTGTAATCATGTCTTCTTTGTTTATACAACGAGTCCCTTGGAAGCGGAGATTGATGATATGCGGTGACAAACCTTGATGATTGGCCAATCACAGCAGAGTGTGTGTGGTTATTGTAAACAAGTCACAAGTTACCCTTTAATATAAATCTACATTTTAGAATAAACCAAATTATATATGATATTATGAGACTTTCATTATTAGTCGGAATTTTACTACAATTTTTTTGTGTGTCCTTTTTATTTATTTAAAACAATAATTTATCATGTGGGTTATCAAGGGTTTCAGACAGTTTTTTTGTTTAAATACACTGACCTACTGTTCATATTTATTTTTTGCTAAAACAAAAATGTTATCTTTGTTTTGAAAGAGTCTATAATACCGTTACACTAAGCATCAAAGGTACAGTTGTGTAAAGTAGGACTTGGCATATAAACAAGGGAAAACTCATTTTTAATTTAATGTCTGAATTTAAAGTTGAATGAAATGAAAAAGGCTCAATTTAATGGCAAAATGACAAATAAATATTAAATGTATAATGTCAAAAAACAATAAAATATAATTAAGATAAATAAATAAATAATATAAAGATTTCCTTTAAAAAATAATCAATATGAGTGATAAGAAATGAGGGAAAAAAGGAGAAGAAAACCTAAATTGGATTATATAAATGATTAAAGGCTTCAAAGAAAACAAACATGAAATATTGACTTCGAAGCACCTGATGGTCCGATGGCCGTCGTCACGGCAACCGCACTAATGAAACAAATTCTAATCATTGGCACATGACCTACAGAGTGCCGGGCTACTCGACGCGGACAATGGGACGGCGGAGATTGTTTGGAAGTTAATTCCATGAATATGAGTCGTGCAGAGAAAAGCTCTGTCAGCGCGAAGCGAACGAAGGAGCAGAAAAATCATTTCCCCTGCATTTCACGCACACAAAACAAAAACTAAACATTTTCCTGTGTCAAGGATGAGTCCTGTGGGCTCGCGTTGGGAACACAATGAGATCTGTGACCGACGGGAAACGGCATCTCTGGGAGACCAGCGTGTCGCTTGTTTTGTGTCCTCGCGAAACAACCTTTAATTACAGCGAGAGAAAATGTATAAACAG
Organism: Callionymus lyra; assembly: GCF_982586985.1. Taxonomy (NCBI): domain Eukaryota; kingdom Metazoa; phylum Chordata; class Actinopteri; order Syngnathiformes; family Callionymidae; genus Callionymus; species Callionymus lyra. The sequence goes on along the minus strand of NC_141824.1, from coordinate 18,906,523 downwards.
CAGCGAGAAGCGACGTGAGACGACAGCTGGAGTCACAATTTCAGCCGTGTGGCGGCCAGAGCTACCATTAAATCGCTGCAGTGCTTTCTTGCGAGCATGACTTCAAGTATCCCAAAGAAATGAACAAACTTGTACTTTAAAATAAACAACAAATTCACTAATGATTTTAACCAGCTTGATTTAATTGTATTATCATGTATTTTATATACTAAATAGTGAAGGTTACTTTGTGAGCAGGGGTCAAAAGAGCATGACTTTAAATAGATTTTAGTCTGTTTTGTGAGTCATTTCTGTGCTCTTGAGCCATATGGCGAATCAAACTTGGTGTCTTCAATTTTTGTGATAAAACATACCTATTCTGGGGACCCCGGTGTTTTGTAAATGACCCCCCTCCTCTGCGTTATTTTAAGTGCATCCACACGGGATAAGTAATGTCTGTAAAATAGTCATTTTTACTGACATTACCTAGAGATACAGATGTAAAAAGCAATTACTGAAAAAGAAAGTTAGTGTAACCAAGCATTCCTCGTTTGGAGAAGATAAAGTGGACAACCGTTTATTTTCTTTCGTTTCTCAAACTGTGCAGACGCTTAACAGCGAGAGCGCTGCCCTGCACATAAATTTGCCCCAATATTATTCTTACAGAATATACACAGTCTGTTACAGTAGTGTAACCGAGTGTATTCGTACGGGAAACAACGAGGCTGGAACTTAGTTTGTATCTGTGCAGCGCGCACGTCTTCTTTACTTTCGTCATGTGGAACACACCCCCCAACAACAACAAACTCGATCTACTTCCTTTTCAACCTCTTCAAAATAAAACAGAAGAAGTAAATATTAACACAATGGCGAGTGCCTAGAAGTCCGTTACAGTGGCATATATGTGGCATTCAGAATTACAAACACAGACATTCAGATTCGCAAGGGACTGGTATTATCCCCCGACGTCTGTGTTTGGTGAATTACAGTAGGTAATTTGCGGCGGAATTATTACATTACAAATCACAGACAATCTCCGTAATTATTACAATTTACCAGAGGTCCCCAAGTAATACTTATCCCGTGCGAATAGGGTTTAAGGCAACAACTTTCCAGTCACTACTGACGAGAAGTTCTCCTTGTGCTGCTACCTTTTCATGGTGGGTAGACTTGATCCTGTATCCTGTGGGTTAAACTGACGGGGGCCATTTTAAGCCCCTGGCAGGTTCAACCATGCCGGGCAAGTTACAGGTGAGGGATCAGACAAAAGGAAGTACCTGGTCCTCCAGGTTGGGGATTTAGCTCAGGGTTGACAACCCAGTCCCGTAAAGAATGCTCTGTTTCGGAGACAGTTACTGCTCTACATGCCAGGAGGCATAAAGTAACTGAAGAGAAAATAGGTTTAGAGACGAGATGTCCAAGTGTTGACCGGGTTTAACTGCTTCGAAAAGCAATAGAAGGTGAAGTGTGGACGTCAAAGGTCATCAAGAATTGAATCAACATGAACCTTATAATCCAAGTGTAATCATTGTCAGCCAAAACTTGTGTTGTCTCTGGGTCAGGGTGACCCGGAGGCCGAAAAAAAAATGGACTTTCAACTGATATTTGGTTATTTCATTGTAGATTTAGAGAATTTACATTGTGATCCTCAATCCATACACAGACAGAAAAAATGGGTGGTAGATGTCAGCACACTCCAACTCGCACATTTAGCCACTGGCTAAGTTGGCAGGTGTAGCATTGAGTTTAAAATGTCCTTCACTCACTCAACTCCCTTCACTAGGAACAAATATCGCACCATAGGGGACAGAGCCTTCGCCATTGTCGCACCTACCCTCTGGACCTCCATCCCCCCCTAGCCATCCGTTGAGACAAATTGCTGCCATCCAAAACCCATCTCTTCAGCATCACTTACAACACCAGACAAATCATTTTCTACTGTATTACTGTAAGTATTGTACACTTAGTGTTCTTGTAATGCATCTTGAAAAGCGCTATAAAAACGACTAATAGAAAAGGTTTCAGCCTAACCTGTAAATAAGGATGTCATCTGTGGAGCTGTTGTACTGGATCTGGTACATCCGGACTCCTGGTATGTGGTTCTGAGGTGGCCATCTGATAGTCGCGGAGCTGGAGGACAGGTCGGAAACGCTGACCCTCTGCTGGTCGGAGCGGGCGTGGCCGCCGCTGACGTTGGACTTGATGGACGTAGGGATGTCAGATGGCCCGGGATCGAGATCCAATTTGGGGTCATAGTGAGGCGAGGGGTTGACAACCAGCTCCACGGGGGCGGTAGCCTCTCCAGCAGCATTGGACGCGATGCACGTGAACTTTCCAGAATCCTGTGCGAAGACGACAGATTCATCAGAATCCGTGGCACATGCTATGAATGTCTCACCAGCGCCTTACCTTCACAGAGGCCTTCAGGATGTCCAGAGAGCCGTTCTCGTAGCAGGTGGTCCTGGACGTATTGCCGATGAGCTTCCCGTCCGGACTGACCCAGTGCGTGGAAGGCTCCGGGTCTCCGATGGACTTGCATCGCAGGCTGACCTCCTGACCTTCCATCACGAACATCTTGGAGGTGTGGCGGGTGATCATGGGAGGCTCGCAGACAAACTCCTCCTGTTGAGAAGATGCAGAATCAGGAGATGCAGGAGAACATAGAGCAGTCTTTTAAATGTCCCCCATAAGGAGTTGATGATAGGGCCATTATTCGGCCGCTTCGCAAACCCCTGTCTGAAGTTTCTTGGAGAAATGTATTCTGACCTTTGAGGAACTTTTCGTGGAGTTTCGCAAATGTTTGCACATGGGGATTAAATGTTTTATACACCAATATTATTTAAAATTCGCCCACCAGCACGTAAGCTAGAGTAAAGCCTCCCAAACCCCCGTTGGACGACTACCGCCTCGCCAGCCGAGGCTTACCAGAGCTTACTCATCATCGCCATCACTCAGCACTTCTCGCAACCCATTCAGCCTATTTTTTTTTAAGGTTACCAGCCGAGATGATTGCCGAACCTGCCGCCGCCGCCGCTGCTTCTTCAAATAAACCTCTTGTTTCTTTTCAGCCTCTAAACTCTCAATTGCTCAGCGGAGACGGGAGCTGGGACTGAACCAAGCAGCTCCCAGAGGAGGAAGGAAGTGTGAGGAACATTATGAATTCACAAAGCTGATTCATGGAAGCAACAAGCATTGATCAAGAGCGCTCTCCCCCGGCTGTCGACGATGAAGGTTCACTTGGCCTAGCGCTTCGACTAATAACCCAGCGGTTATTAACACTTAAGTGTCACTGAATCTTCACAAGGTTAATCCCCTTCGCAGCGATCTGACAGAACTTTTAGAAGAAGCTCTATTATGAAAGGTGAGGCCGAGGTCTTCTACATCACCGGAGCGAGGGAAGTCTGATTAATCCCAACATGTTCTGATGAGGTTTCCTCCGCATTAGAGATATATTTCATTTAAGTGTGTAGGCGGAGGAGCTCATCGAGACCTGCTGGTGACACCAGGTTCTTTATATCACCATTACAAAAGTCTATCAAAGTCAAGTGCTGCTGACACGCCGGAAACTTTGACCAGAAGAATGGTGAGGCAGAAAGAGAGTGGTCTGTAGGTGTCAATGCAAGTACATCGAGCCAAGGGTCTGGTCCGTTTCATGAGTTCTTGAACAAGCAACAATCGACCACTTCATTTCATACAAATGCTCTGGCTCTAGACAGTTGCAGATAGAATCTCAACTATTAATTAAGTCATATATTCAGATTTTTAACCTATGTGTTCTCTTAGGGTCAAATGACCTGTAGGCCCGAAATAATAAATGTGTATGTGGTATCCCTTGTGTTGTCTCTGGGTCAAGGTGAACGACCTCCACCGCTGCATATGTATTTATGGTACAGGGAGGACTTCGGGTCATCTTGACCCAGAGATAACGCAAAAACATAATTAAAAAAAGATTATTTTGATAATTCTATGTGTTTTACATACCAAACCCCTTATGCTTATGTGTTCTTGCTATTACAATGGCAATAAGGAGCCAAGGTCCCAAGCAGCCAAGCTTCAACACAATTTTATTTATTTGCTCTTGTTTGGAAGTTTTTCTTTTAGTCCGTATTTTCAGATACTACCCCATTACACAAGATAAATGAAAAAGTTTACCTATTATAATAAACTTAAGCAAATGTTTGTATTCTATACTTTGTATCTTTTAAAAGTGGAAGACTTTAACATTAATCTGTAAATCTACAATGAAATAATGAATTGTAATTTGTAATATGAAATTAAGACATTTTAATGATAGGAAAACATTGTAAGATGCATTTACTAGCAAAATAAAAAAGTATCATGAATAAATACAAAACATAAAAAGGCAGAAAATACAGTATGATACATGTATTTTTTATTAGTATACGTTATACGTAAGTACTGCTTGTGTATTCAGCTCTTATCAGAAGTATTTAGTTGGCAGTATGAATTTTATAGAGTTCAGAGTTGTGTGCCAAAAACAGGATTGCTGTTTTTGATGGTAGTTTCAATCTTTACATGCTCTCCTCCTCTTTCATCACTCCATCCCTTAGTGAGCTTTTTCATTTCAGTCCTCTGATGTGCTTCCATTTTATTATGTCGCTCGCCATTAAATCTCTTCTGCGCGAGCGCTTGATCATTTAAGTGTTCGTGGAAATATTCAAAGTTGTGCCGTGTGACTTTTAGTCGCAAACAAAAGAATTGTAATTCACTTCAATGTAAAAAAAAAAGAGGTCTGGCTTTGATCTTACTTCAAGAGATTCTGCTTCACCAAGCTCCTTATGAGACACAAGTTATTTTCCCACGTGGATAACTTCTATGTTGTACTTGAAGTGAAATATTGCAAACTTAGAGAGGTCGCTTTGAAGGGACATTTAGATTAAAAAAACATTTTTTGGTGTTTGTTGTGACACGTCGTTTAGCTCCAGCCTTTACCCAAAAGCAATGTGCATGTAGTGACACCTTGCCTCAGGGCTGGCACATAGGACCTCACTGGGAATAGAACCGTTGACCTCCTGCTCATTAATTGTCATTGCCAGCAGCACAAAACCTCCATTTATCAAAGAAAAACAAAAATAATTTGATCATTCACTCACTCAGATACAATATACCTATAACCTTTTCATCAGCATCAAACAGCAACGAGTGTCAGATTTATGAAGCAATTGTTTGAAGTTGGAATTTCGGGTCAGAAATCGCTGGCTATCGGTTCCATTTCCAGACACTTGGAATGTCTAAATGTGTCAAAATCTTAAGTGTGTTGTGAGCATCATCGACATGTAGGGATTAAGGTAAGGTAAGGTAAGGTAAGGTAAAACTTTATTGATCCCTCAGGAGGTCTCCTTCAGGAAATTGTTTTTTTTCCAATAGCCAGCAATTTTTCATAAACAATAAAAAATAATAAATAAAAAATAAAAGAACATAAAGAGAAAGAACAAGATGACACAATCTAAGTATAAAGATAAAGACAAAGAACATAGGTCAAAGAAAAACAACAAAGACAAAGGATACAAAGACTAACATGGAACAGAACATCCAGATACTCTCACTCCACTCCTGCCCCCGAACTCAGAATTGTACAATTTAATAGCCCGAGGAATGAACGAGTCCCTGAGTCTATTTGTTTTGCACCTGGGTAGGAGCATTCAGGATTATACATGTTTATACATAAAAAAAATGTGATAGAATCTTGGAATAGTCATTATGTGGTATTTTATTGTGGTATGACTTCATGGGCAGCTCAGCAGGGAGTAAGGAGTCTAACAGGAGTAGGTTTTGAGTTTGAATCTGAAAACGCCGAAGCAAAGTTTGACAACAGCCGAATTAAAAGTTTGAGGATAATTAGTCAAAACTGAAAAAGTCAGTTCGGGTGTTCAAAAGTTATACGTGTTCGATGTTACGAATCCACTAGTGAATGCGGAGACGACGATGTTTCCTCTGATTCAACAGTGTTTGTGTGTCTGCCGCTACACAATACCCGAGTCTCGGAGCGTTGTCCCATGACGTTACAAGCGTGGGTTTCTTTTTTTTTTTCCTGAGAAATTAATTAAACGGCAGCGCTGCGTTCTCCGTCGAGAACTCAGAAGGCCAATTCCATCAGCGCGGTTGTTGTTTGCCGCGATGTTGTATCATTTTTCAATACAATTTGGGGATTTTAATTATTCTGCAGATGATGCGCGGGCTGAGCCTGCCAGGCATTTCTCGCAATCCCGGGGAGACGGCGGAAGAGATTCACAAAAACACACCATCAGATGTTTCACTGCATCATTTGACGCCTAAACGACAGCTTGTTATCAAAGCATCGCTGCTTCCTGGCACTACATTTGTATTTATAGTCGTCCTAAAAGCATATTTTCACATAAAGTACTATCTATCTATCAATCCAATAAAAACTTAATAGCTTCCTTTTAAGCGACACTTGTTAATGTTCGATCGCAGAAACGAACCAACCTCTCTGATGGTCCAGAAGTATTTGCCTGCCAGGTCTCTCGGGGAAGCGCAGGTCTCCAGGTCGTCTTCGCGGGTCAGCCTTCGTAGCCAGACCAGTTCACAGTTGCAGTGGAGAGGGTTCCCCCCAAAACTCAAGACCAGTGCAGTCAGCGGGGACCCCTTCATCTTGGCGTAGACTGGGATACGCAGGAAGAGCGGGTCTGGGGGAATCTTCTTCAGCTTGTTGGAGGTCATATCCAGTCTAAGGAAGAAAAAGAATGGGGTTTGCAAAGGTAAGAGTGGAACCTAGAATATCTTGCCTACTACCACCACCATTATTATGGTTCAGGAAATATTAATAGGATGATGATTTTATAGCATCACATATGAAGGTAAATGACTGCAAATGCTTTACAATTTGTCCGTTAATGAGCAAGGGAGGCGATCGATAAAGAAGACGCTGAATTCATCTGAATAAGAAGCTAATTAAACAGCCTCCGCAACCCTTTGGCTGCCTCGGGCGTAAACAACGCTATTCCATATCAGGGCACCCTGATCGTGATATGGAATGACTCCACCATCACAGCTCTTAAGGTGAGTTTCTGATCTGCTGTGGTCACTTCCCGTTCACATTTTCTGGGCATCTGAGCAATAAAACAATTTCTGATGTGGGACATTTCTGTTTGGTAGTGATGGTCTGACAAAGCTTCATGAAGCATTGTCTTTATTTACAGAGTCCACTAGATGGCGGTCTCTGCACTATTTTCCTTGGTTTTGAACAACTGTTCTAATGAAACATCACATCATTTTTAAACTGATGGCGCCACCTACTGACCTCTAAACAACATGACACTGCTTCATCAAGCTTCATCAACACATCAGTAGTATTCGGTCTCCACTGGTACAAACATAAAAACTCCAGAAAAAATAAAAATCAGAGAAGATTGGGGGATGGCTTTTTCCATGTTGTATCCAGTTTTGTGGCTTGCAGGGACCAGGATCCCACTGGACTGATATTGGATTGCCTGCTGTTTATGTGGCGGGGTGAGAGCCAAACTAGACACACTCCTGTACTTAATCATTAGCAATGTTGTTGAAAAAGTTAGAATTTAGTTGCAAATCCCCTATCGCAAACACCAGAGACAGGTAAGGTGAATGATCATCATGTTCTTGATCTCCGCCAACAAGCTGAGATATGTATCTGACCGTTCCTGCTGACACCGCCTACCAGTATACTCTGTTTGTGCGAAACAAGGCTAAATTCAGTGCACAGTCCACATTTTGAATGAAGTTTGGGGTTTTTTGTCAGCAGTCTACACTTAACCTAAATCAAGCCCTTTGACAGCACATTTTTGTGAGGCTCCATCTGCAGCTTCACTTTCTTCCCCACAGGCCACTTTTGTAGTTCTCGCTATATTGTTGGCTCGATTGAAATGGAAATCAGCAACACCTTCACTCCATTCATTTCATCAAGGATGACAATTTTATTTAGCTTCCTCTAGACTACTGAGATTTTATGTGGATGATTTCGGACAACATCCGGACATTCTTTTTTTAGTTTTGTGAATACATTACTGTTAAAATTGTAAGGGGTAGTCAAGACACCCACACTTCCTCTTCCCCCGACGCGTTCCCTTCTCTGCAGCTCGTCTTGGGTCTGACCCGGGGTCCCTCTTCATCGAAACAACTACCTGTCCATCCTGACAAGATGTCTTCCCTCAGAGAGGAGCTGGTTCTACTGTTAATGTATTCAAATAGAATTCCTGCTGCTCAATTCACTGGCAAAACATGGAAATTTCAAGAGAAAACATTGAAATCACCATGATAAATCAACTTCCCTGTAGTTGTGATGAAAAAACAATATATTTGGGTGTTTATCTCTCCCTTGAATCTATACATAGATTTACTCACGATATCTTTCACTACATTACAATTTGACTTGATGTGATTTGATATGTTGCAATGCAGTTGATGTATTTGTATTTGTACAATTAATCAGATCAGAAAAAACAAAAAAAATTCCATGGACTGTTGGTGAATTAATTGTGAGAAAATAGTTAAATCCTTGAGTGCATTGAATTCCAACAACTATGCAATATTGTTTAAATACTTTAAACTATTTGATCTTTACAAATTGTGTGGAAAAATAAAATAAGATGAAATTGGATATTTTACTGGTTAAGTTTTTGTTTTCTAAGGTATTCATTCATTAATTCATTTATTTTCTGCCGCTTTTTCCCTTACAGTGGTCGTTGAGACCATCCCAGATTTTACGGGCAAGAGATGGGGGACACCCTGGAGAGACAGCCATTCACACACACACTCATACCCTACAGACAATTTACCCCAGTTCTCAATCAACCTCTGTATGTTTTTGAACTGTAGGAGGAAACCCACGCATCGCAGGGATAAGTCTGGGTATTGATCCAAAACCTTCCATACCAGCACTGTTACTGATACCTTCACCTCGATACTTGCACTTTTTTTAGATTCCAATTTTATGAGATCAATTTTAACCAAAAGAAAAAGACATTTCACACCTTACAAATCTTGAGTTTAATTTTTCAGCCACGGTACATTTGCACTCCTAGCTGGTTTCTTACCGAAGAATTAAATAACAAAGAATAATGAGTACAAAAGAAAACTTAAAGCAAATTAATCTGATGTGCAATGGAATCGTCACGTATCATTTTTTTTTCTTCAGAAAAACCCACACATTTTCAAGTTTTGATTAGACACGTGTATTACTCGGTACTACAGCAGCATTTTGGTTGGTGCCACAAAATAACCGAAGTTCGTTTACAAAGGGGAAACAAACTCCACACAGAGTGGTCGCAGGCTGATCCTCCTAAGGCTGGAAGTGAACAAGATAAAAATATTAACATAGAAGACGTTCAGCAAGTTGTATTTTAACTGAAAAGACCCACAAGATTTGGCTATATTTTTTTTACAGCGGGGCTTATCTTTCAAATTAAAATCGGTTTCTGATTCGTGCCCGTTTATCTTAAAACAACTGTTTGTGCGAAATTTCCTTAGATTCTTTAAAGCGTATCGCACAATTCTGGAAGGGTTATTGGCCATCGACATAGAGGTTGCATGTTTTTGAAAAGAGTCGACTTTGAATAAAATGTTTCTATTTTACGGGAGGCAAAGAAATAAGGGTTAGACCTGAGATTTCAGTTTTTTGCTAGGTCGGGAGGATGAAATGTGGATTAAAGTACTCAATGTCCTTGATTTAATTCCTGTCAGCAAAATAAAAGGCTGTGGAAATTAATGCTTTTCAAGCTACTTGTGTTTCTGTTGAACAAAAAGTCTCTTTTTTACTGCAGACTTTTTCTTTGGCTCGGAAACTGAATTACTCAACCTTTGTCAACACATATTACTGGCTAAACCGTCCTTTCCAGGGCTATATTTAAATTTCATTGGTCACATATTTAATGTTTTGACTTCGATTTTGTCATCTTATATCCTTAATCTCGTTCATCTTTGAATGTGAACAAATGTGGCTCTTATTGCAGCCACTATTTTTTAACTCGAATTAATTTGGATAAGACAGATGGAAGACCCTGAGTGACCACTGAGGTTCTAAGACGCAGAAGTATTAAGTTACTAAACTATATATAATCAAATCCTTACTGTTGTTGGCAGCAGACGACAGGTTTTGTTAATAATGTCACAAATGGATATTTAATAAAAATACAGTCAATTCAAACTGTCGCAGGCAACTTCGTGTAAAAATGCCTTCTTTCCACCTTGGTTCCAGAAACACTCGACTTTGACGACTTAACAGGAGGTTAATGGATGTGCAGCGGGCGAGCGGCACATTTACCGAGTTATTTCATTTCATGGGCGGAAGTGTGGAACTCTATTAATCTTTGTGCGTGTCACCTCTGAACAAGAGTGCACAGTCGCACCAGCCAGTTTGTGGCTCGAGGAGGCAAACAACCAATTTCAACCACTTTAACAAGTAAATCAGGTTTGTTCGTGGAAAAAGCACGGTAGGGTTTCCCTCCTCACATCAGTGACTTGGTCGCCGTGACACAAATTGAAATTGATTACAGTTAATGGGCTTCAAACATACAAAGAAACGCTTTGAGGTTTGATATTTAAGACCAAATTGAAACTGGATTCGGGTCACACGCTTTTCAAACTACTGACAAAAGTCTCCTTTTAAACACTTTTTAAAGTATTCATGACGCTTGAAGTTCTCATGCTGGATAGGAAAAAAGTGTATCACAAATATGTTTTTGCATTATTTTTTATAGACTAGGAGACCCAAATTTGTCCTAAATATTTAACTTTCTTCCTTGGAGGTGGACATTTCAACCTCGTAATGCTGCTTGAAAGAGGCTTGACGACATTGAGTGTCCAAAAGGTGTCAGTATTTTGTCCTTTATTTATGTATCGTGCTACGACTGACGGGGTAAAATTTAATCAAAGGCACCTGGACCTGGAAAATGACTACAAAAGTTGGTGAGCGAAGGTTTGCTAGTTCCAGACAGTCCAAACGAATAGAGGTTAGGCCCCGACTCGCCCTAGATAGCTGGGAAAAGCTCTGACCTCTGTAACCATACTAAGGGAATAAGCTAAAAACTGGGAAGCATTGTGTTCTTACATGAGGGCGCCCCCTGCTGTCATTCTGTAGTCCCGCACTTTGAGTTTGCTAATGAAAGATATTTTTGTTTGTTAGGTTAGGAATGTGACTTAACGCTTTTACTTACTTAAACAAAGGATAGAAATCAAATCTGGTTTAAAGACCACCATTTTACTTGTATACAAGTGAGAAAGTAGAACAGAGTTTACATGTCTATCTGAATATTTTTGAAGCACAGAGCCATTTGTATCTCTTTCAGTTGTTGATGGTCTTACTCCAAAGGTTTACAACAAAAATCAAACTTAAATTATTTATTGCTAAAGGATTTTCGCTCAATTTACAGAAATGACAGTTGGATACATTATGCTGTGGTTCCATCTGGATCCCGAATTATTCTGAAGAATGAGTCACTGACTTGTTAAACTTCTATTGCTAAGTTCAGAGCTGGCAAAAAAGCACAACATCAACTAAATACATATGTCTGTGGTGTTGTCATTTTTCATCACATCGTTTTAGAGTTGCTACGTAAGCTCAGATACTATCACTGTTGGGCCAGTGATCCAGAGACTTATATCTTGACAGCTGTTTATTGATTTTAATTTTCTGAAGACACGTAAAATATGCTCCTGAATTTTTTTCAGTTGCTGTGGAATGCGGATCGGAAACAATTTAGCCTCATGATTCACTCATTGCCGTTCAAGACAACATCACAGGCTGAGGTCAATTTGGACCGACAGAAATCCTCTCAGCTCAGAGAACAGAAACACTCACCGTCCTCAACCTATGACCCGTCCACAGGCGTCTGGCTGAGTCTCCGACCGCCTCGGTGGAGCTCAACAACAGACGCGGGAGGAATCGAACTGAAGCGGAAATCTGCTGAGATTTACGCTCTTGAAGTTTGAATCTGACTGAAGTTTTTATTGAAAATCCACAGAATCATTGATAAAACAATCATTGAAAATTCTCAAACACAGTATTGGCTTGTCGTGGATTATTTCATTAGCATGTAAGTAAGTAAGTAATTTGTATTTATATAGCGCTTTTCCAGACCAGGGTCACAAAGCGCTTAAACAATCAAAACAATACTCAATAAAATATATACTTTAAAGGTCAAGATAACACTGAGAACAACACAGGAGTTCCAGAAAATCAAGGAAAAGCCTGAACAAATAAAAATGTTTTAAGATGTTTCTTGAAGGAGTCAGTAGATCCATCAAGCGGAAAGAAAGAGGAAGATCGTTCCAAAGCTTAGGAGCAACAGCCTGGAAGGATTTCTCTCCTCTGAGGAACCATCTGTAGATTCTGATCCACAGACCTCAGAGCCCGAGCTGGGGTGTAAGGCTGGATCAGATCACTGATGTAAGGAGGAGTCTGACCATGAATTTATCGGAAAGTTACAACCAGTTTTAAAGTTGATCCTGAAACAAACTGGAAGCCAGTGAAGAGTTTTAAGGATCGGAGAAATGTGAGTTCTTCTACTAGAGCGGGTCAGAATTCTCGCTGCAGAGTTCTGAATCAACTCGCCAGACAGATCCTTCTTGTTTAGACATGAACACAAACTGTTACAATAGTCCAGGCGAGAAGAAACAAACGCATGGATAATAAGCTCCAGATCATGTTGTGACAACATTTTCCTAAATTTAGAGATTTTTCTCAGTTGAATGTAATGACATGTAAATGTGCGACCAAAGACAAAAAAAAGTCTCCTTTAGGGTAAGTTTTGCAACATTATTAGAGTGCACAAATAATACTCTATTGTTGTAAAAATGTGTTGTGTTACGGTGCTGAGAAAGGAGAGAGTTGGAATGCAGCCAAGCATCATCTCAGCAGGGATGAGAAGGGGCACGCTAATGAGGTATAGGAAAAAAGAAAATAAATTCTTTCTCTGAACTTCTATCCAAAAGTGGAGGAAAGGGGTGAGAGGAAGAACAGACAACATAAAAGCAGGAGTGCTAGAGCTCCACCATGAAGATCTCCTCACCTGGCCAGTTTGTGCAGGTTCGAGAAGATTCCCTCTGGAACACTCTCGATGAGGTTGTGGTCTAAGCTCAGGGTGTTGACACTGACCAGCAGGGCAATGGTCTCCCAGGGAATGTCCACCAGGTTGTTGTAGCTCAGATCCAAGTCCTCCAGGGTCTCCAGGAAGTCCTGTGTGGGCCACAAATTCAAAGTATCTTAGGGAGTGAAAGGTAGATGTTGTGGAGAGATAGACTTGACGGAGGGATTGTAGGCCAGATGGAGAGAGAAGGTGAATAAATCAAGATAAAGATGAATGGATTGGTAGGTGGATGGTTCCTCAGATGGATGGTTTAATGGATGGCAGGATGAAAGAATGGTTTAATGGATAGAAGGAAGAGTGGGTGGTAAAATCTACATTAATGATGGATGATCAAGAAAGGATGCAGATTTAAAAAGACGAATGGAAGGATGAATGGATGTGTGGATGTGTGATCGGTGGATTCGAGGAAACATGATGGGTAAACGAACAGAAAGGGTAAGAGATGTTTGGATGGATGGCTCGGTAGACACGAGGAAAGGTGCAGTTGTTAAGATGAACGACTGATGGATCAGGTGAACAGAGATGAAGGGAGGATGAGAGGGATGGATGGAAGCAGCAGGTGAGACGAGTAAAGGGTAAGAATGTACTTTGAGTTGTACTTCAGATGGAGGGACGAACAGAAGAGAAAACAAATGACCCGGTCAAGGTGAGATAAGGACTCTCCCGTCTCATTTGGAGGCGCTGATCCTCATCCCCACAAACAACCGCGCCGCAGCGTTTTCTAAGCGTATCCTTTCTAAATTCCGCTGACGAATCCGTATTTCTTCAACTGCCGCTTCAGAGGCTCATTGATCCCCGAGTGAACGACCCTCTGTGGTGCAGCGATAAAAGTGTGCGACGAAGAGCAGAGGGACGAGCCATCACCGTAATTCTTTGATGAGATGCCGCGAGGCAAATGGCTCTCTAAATGGCCATAAAAAACAACGTCTACAGCCGTGGAACAGCTACATCCACCGGCTATTACCATCCAGCTGTAGCTTTACATCTAAGATGAGAACAATAACGACCTCGGCGTGGCTGCGATTTAAGAGACGGGGGAAGCGCCATCGGGGACGGCTCAGCCGGACAGGGTGATGAGAGTAAATAAATGCTGCCTGGATGTCGTTTACTCGTTAGACATATTAAGTGGTTACAGCGAGGCGACACATTTAGCTAGTAGTTCCATGATGAGCGAATGGACAAGCAGTAGAGGAACGATCAAAACTGATCTGGGTTTTAGACCCGGGATTCATGGGAGTTTTACTTGGATAGTAACTTGACAATAAATGTGTTTATGGTTTAGATTGTATCCAGTGCTGGTGCTAAAATGGTACTTTTGGAATGTTACAGGCTCCTGAATGTCGCTTTGCAAGCATAAAAAAAGTTTTCAAAGTTTTACTTTTTTTTATATACTTCCACATATGATAAAAGTACAATTCTGCCTCTCCAGCACATGAATTGGACTTTCAAGTTACTTTAGACCCAGCGACAGTGATAACTTTTTTGATCTTGGGCTTTTTCGTTTGCAAAAATTTGGTGACCACTGGATATGGATATTGCCAAGGTTTGATTTGACACTGGTGCAATTTTTTTTTCTTATTTTTGAAAAGATGCAGGTGCTTAAACGCTGCCTAAAGAATACGTCCCAAAACTTTTGTAAAAGTAATGGTTTAAAAATCGAAATGTATATTATAAGAATAAAAAATACTTTGTCTGAGTTATGTTATTGTGTTCTCTCTGTATTATTTGTTAAAAAAAAAGTAATATAATCAGTTTTTGTCAGAGTTCTGTGAGAGTTCTGCAAATCACTACTATGACTATAATTTTACATGTTGAATGTTTGTATTTTGAAAAATAGATCCAGGTGCAGAAACAAGGCAGAGGAATCTAGTGATGGTCTGATGAAGCTTCATGAAGCAGTGTCATTATTTTCAGAGTCCACTAAATGGCAGTCTCTGCACTACTTTCCTTTATTTTGAACAACTGTTGCAATAAAAAAACATTTTTTAAACTGATGGCGCCACCTACTGACCCCTTAACAACATGACACTGCTTCATGAAGCTTCATCAGACAATTACTAGTGAAATCTTCTTTGCTTTTTTGGTCAAGTATGTCAGAAGAGCGTTGTTTATTGACTCATCCCTTTTTTTTGTCACATTCAAGATTCTCCTCCGTCCTGGGAAGATACTCTAAACCTCGACTTGACATTCCACCTTTTTTCCGACTCAGAAGCTCGATGCGGTGTAACAGGTTAATTGTCCAAACATGATTTCAGGAATGAATATTTTGACAAAACTCTTGATCTCAAAAAATAAAATATCTTCGTCTCAGTGTTAATCTTCTCCTACTGCTTCCATTCTTCATGGGTATTAATGATTATCTGAATAATTCCAAGAGAAATGAAAAATGTATAAACGAGGGAGTAAAAACGGCAGTAAAATGGACAGAGATGCAGAGTCTGGATCTAAGGGTCCATTAGTGAGTTCAGAGGTCACGACTGGCTTCTCTTCACAGAGGTACTGCAGCGGCCCGGACGGTCTCCTGTGGGAACACTTTGCTGCTTCACCTCTGGACTCTTAATAAACACACAAGGAGAATAACTAAGTGTGAGAGTCTGTGCGTCTGCCCTCGAGCGAGTCTGCCTTTCGCACAAACCTGGAACCTCCAGAGCTAATTTGATGGAAGAAACTCCCTGCACATCTATTAGAGACACTTTTGTAAGATACATTTGAACTTGTCTCTTCACTTCTTTACTCTGACAACAGTTTATTAAACCACTCAGGGATCAGGGATGATGCATTCAGGAGCTTTGAATAACTAACACTTTACTGACCCTATCATAATAAAGTTACTCAAAGTATTACCTGGGCTTTAGAGCATCTCCTGAAAGGTTGTTCGCTGAAAGGTGGCATGTTTATTTATGATTACTGTAAAAGTCTGCAAAATACACGCGGCTACAGCGATGCGTTCACTGAGATGGGTTGAGATGGAGAGAGCGGTGTTTTGTGGAGGTGTTTATTAAGTTGGACAGTGAGTCTGAAAGTCATTTTATTCGAGTACTAGTTGTTGAATGATGTTACACATGTTTGAGTCTCACTCGAAACCATCATAAAATTATAATACTAACAATGAACCCTAACCCTAACCCTAACCCTGACCCTAACCCTAACCCCAAACCTAACCCTAACCCTAACCCTAACCCTAACCCTAACCCTAACCCTAACCCTAACCCTGACCCTGAACCTAACCCCAACCCAAACCCTAACCCTAACCCTAACCCTAGTTTCAGGAATGTTTTAAGTCCTACCACAGCACACCTGGACTTGTCAACGAGTTAAGAGTAATAGAGTAGTTTCCTACACTGTTATTATCATTTACAAAGTGAACCATGGATGGTATCAACGGTAAGTCCATCAATACTTCCTCACCTGGAAAGCTCCTTCCGAGATGCTGTGCAGCTGGTTGTTGGCCAGGATCAGGTGTCGCAGGTTGACCAGGCCCTGGAAGTGGGAGTCGTCCAGCGAGGTCAAGCGGTTGGCGTCCAGGTGGAGGGCGTGGAGGTCCTGCAGGTCGGCGAAGGTGTACGGTCTGATTTGACTGATGGTGTTTCTGCTCAGAGTCAGATGGATCTGGAGACAAACAAGGACATAATCGTGAACATTTGAGCGTTGCGCTGCAATATTACTGACATCACAGCATATAAAAAATCAATATGTATTTAAAAAAAAAAAAGGATTTCCTTAATGTCATGGCTTTTAAATGAATAACTTTAAATATTCAAGTGATTCTTCATATCATCACTAATCTGAGTCGCTGTATCCCATCATAAGATGCAACTATTTGACATTCCTTAAGTTGGAAACAGATTTCTGAACTTTCCAATTAAATATTATGAATCCTATCTGAGATGTTGCTTGTTGATATAACTGCTGACACCCGGTTCGGTTTCCTGGACGCTCAGGTTTCCCTGGAAGCTGCTGAGTCAGCATCTCATTCTGAAGAGACACCTGATCCTTGCTGATCCAACATTTCCTGGGCGAGACAGGGTGCTCATCTGTGGTTTTTATAGTTTCCACAGGACACTCTGTTTTCCTCCCGCTGTCCAGGGTGTCCGACCCACTGTTTGCCCCAAGTAGCCGGGGTAGACTCCATTTCCGTTTCAATGAATGTTGGCCTCAGACACAGATAGAGAAGCAAAGTGTTTCATGAGAGAAGTTGGACCATTGTTTTTTCAGGTAGCTTAGGCATCTTCTCTTTATGTCACCGGTTTGGGAGGAGGCCTGGGGCAAATGCAGGGAATGGTGAAGAGAAAATTACTCTCTGAGGACCTGTTGTACAATAAATTCGATTCGGTCTTAAATATTCTGAACTCGGACTCTCACTTTTTCACTCATGGAGTTGTGAAATCATGCACGGTCCTGTCTTTGATAACCTCTACTGAAGACTTTAACCGTCAATTTGTCTCTCTGCATTATTACTAATTGATATCAGAGGACTTTGGGTTGGAGCTGACAGATGTGCCCTGTTAAATTTTAAAGCATTCTACCGGGATCAGATATAAAAACTGACAGGCAGGGAAAAAAACACAAATTGCTCAACCTGAACCATATGAACAGGGTTTGGAGCAGTGAGGTGGACCAATGAAGGTTTTTGGTTGTTCACTAGAACTCCTTATTTTCAACTGTAAAATTGGGAGTCCAGAACGGTAGGGGTAGGATATCACCCCCAACGTGGAAATACAGTCTTATTTATTCCCGTTGAGAACCAAAGACTAGGAATTTGAAGTACATCCCGGTTGTTTATCGCAAACCCCTCCAGCAAGAGCTGCAGTCGACGGTCCGATGAATCCAGCAGGATCAAATCATCAGCTAACCGATCCTAGGACAACCAAGTTGGGCCCCCAGTGGGTAAAAAATAACTAGATGAAGATACAAGTGGCCGAAATTAGTTTTGTCCGTAGGGTGTCCGGGCTCTTGCCTAGATGTTGGGACAGAAGCAAGGTCATCCGGGAGAGGCTTAAGAGTAGAAGGCTAGGGGATCGGATTGGGATGCCTTTGCGACCCCTTGTGGTGAGGTGTTCAGGGTTTGCCCCACCTGTAGGTGACCACGGGGTGGATCCAGGACACGTTGTAGAGAATGTCAGGTGCTAGCATCTTAAATGAGTGAAATGTATAGTAGAACCAATTATCCTTCACATGGAATGAAGTCAGTTGTCGAGCTTGAACATAATTTCAGGGATGACCTCCTGGATTTCTTTTGGGAGGTAGTCCAGGTATTTCAAACTGGAAAAATCCCCCAGAACACTTCCAATTTTCCTTCTTGGACCAACCCTGGGTGACATGGTCTTGTGGCATCACCAGTGAGGAAATGTAAGCCATTGACGGATGCGGGGTTGAGGGTGACCGTCGGCGTCCCCCCCTTGTAATTCTGGATTAATACTTTAATACTTTTTGATCCCACAGTGGGGGAAATTCACTTGTGCAGTAGAAAAAAACATTTAACAGAGACAGAAACGGAGACAGAACACTAAAGAAAAACCGACATGAGAGAAGAGTGAAAGTAAGCACTACATACATCACTGAAACACTGACCAACAATACGATAATTAAAGTGGTACTTAGCTTACAGTGACAAAGCGCATTATGCTACAGAATTATTGCACAGGTATGGAATTTTGCCCAGAATAGGCAAGAAGAGGAGGAAGTTAAGTACTGGAGTTTAAGACGGGTTATTGTAAAGTCTGTGTGCGGTTTGGATGAATGACCTGCGGGAGCGTTCCTTTTTGCACCCGAGGTGCAAGAGTCTGTGACTAAAAGAGCTGCTCAAGGCTCCCACAGTGGCGTGGAGGGGGTGAGAGGAGTTGTTCATGATAGATGTTAGTTTGGATAACATCCTCCTCTCACCCACCACCTCAATGGAGTCCAGAGAACCGCCCAGGACTGAGCCAGCTCTCCTGACCAGTTTATTTATTCTCTGCCTGTCCCTCTCTGAGCTGCCACAGCCCCCAACACACTACAGCATAAAAGATTGCAGAAGCCACTACAGAGTCATAAAAGATCTTAAATACATATAATTATCAACTTTCTCACTAAAACTTTGAATGTTTTAAGAATTTTTCAGATCTACTCGCATCTGTTTCCTTTCGTGTACAGAGCCTTTAACCAATTCTGGGATCTTGCTGCGAACGCTGAATAGTTCTTTGTCACGTAAACCAGTCTCCCATTAAGCCTGATTCCCCAGCATGTATGCAAACATCCCCTGTGACCCCCACACAGGGGGAGAGGCTTCTAGAGAGACTGAGGAAGTCCCCCGCTGCGACAAGTCAGGATGCGACGCATCACCACGGCGGTGTTTCTCTCTTTGTGCGATAGGTTTCTTTTTGCACAACCACGTAATTGGTGAAATTGGGAGATGGATCATTGTTGACCTCAGCCGGAACGAGAAAATTACGTTTTTTAGGAATTAACTGGAACGTTTATGGCACTTAAAGAGACGAGGAGATTCTTAAACGGTCCCTTTTATGTTTCTTCTCTCTCGTCGCTCGCATGTCTCCCATCTGAGACTAGGGACTTGAAATTAAACTGTCAGACATATGGAGCCTTTTTGTTCTCACACCAGATGCTCTTGGTTTGGAGTTACATCTCGGAGTAATGAAGGATACACTTGATCCAATTAAATCACAGCTGTTCATGTAAATCAGCCTCAACACCAGCCTGGTCTCGACCCCGAATCAGATCAGATGTTCTAAAGATCTTGAGACGGTAGTTGATCTCGAAATAAGCCAATATGTTGTCAATGTTAAGGACCAGATTAAAACTGGATATGGATTTAACACCAGGCTTTTACAAGCACTTGAGGCTAAACAAGGTCTTGGGAATGGATTGAGAGTTAAAACTCAACTTCTGAAGACGATGGATAGTTACCAATTCAAGGTAACATATTGGCCCTGGTCATAAGTGGAAGTAAAACATTTTCTGTGTTTTTATATTTTTTGAAAACTGTTTCAAAAGTATCGGTTGGACACTGGTATGATAAAAACAATACGCCTCAAAGTACGCTCATAACTTGACAATTCTGGACATTCAAAGACAACTAAATCTGTACATTGTTTAACTTTAAACTTTTATTTTTATGGACTAACTCCCTGAATCAATGACACACTCAACTCTAGTCAGCAAAGTTTTCAATTAGCAAAAATATATTAACCACGTATTTGAAACGTTATAGCCTGGTAACAACACCCTTATTGACTCGAGCTTCAGCCATAACACATTGTTGACACGGCAAACATGGAACCAAGGACTTGGTTAAATGGCTTGGTCTATCTTAACTTAGGTCTGGATTTATTTTCAAGGTAAACATTTGCATTTGTTTTGAAATCAGTGTGGACTTCTGAATGCTCTTCGTCTCTATAACATATTTTACAAGGTTTTCAAAACAAGCTTTTAGGTCAGGGTCCAGTTGTTGGACCAAACTAGGACCTGTTTTTTAGACAGAGTCTTGTCTGTGCGAGCTCGGTTCACATTCATACTTAACGTCATTGTATTGCAGGAGCCTTTGAAATAAGAGTTCTTGGAAACAGTTGTTCACACACTAGGGCTTCACGATATATGGAAAAAAAATGCGATATTGGCACTAAACGTGCGATAATTTGTAATTACTTTTTGTATAAATCAAGCTACCAACTGCCTTTTCTCAATTCGACCAATCAGGAGCGACCTTAAATGTGCATGGTCCTTAGATGCTGCTTGGCTATTGGCCAGAACCAGCACACAGTCACACAGGGTGTGTGTAGTAAACAAGCATGGTGGAAGACGAGGAGGGAAACGCCGTTTGAAAGCTGCGAGCTACGTATACCAAGAAGACCCCGGGGAATTGGAATTATTTAGGTTTCAATACAGTTGTCGAATCCCAAAAACATGTTCTCTGCCGAGGGGCAACGCTGCACATCTACACAGCCACCTTAGGAACCAACACAAGGACTTTTACGCATTGTATCAGTCAATAACTGCACAGAAGACTCTGGTAAAGATGGAAAAGCGACAAACCATTACAAATGAATCGGTTGCTTCTGTCGCTCCGTATAAAAGATTTGAAAGCGCTAACCCTGATACACTATTTCAGTCAATTTGGTTGGAGTTCGACCGAAGATACCAACTGCCTTTTCTCACATATTTCACCCAAATTGCAATTTCAGAGACTTATGAAACTTGTGTGAAGACTGTAAAGGCAGAATTGCTCTTGCACACTTTAAGTTCAAAAAATCTTCTGCAGGTACATAACCTGAATGTTCAACATGTTAATGTAAACAATGCAAATAAATGCAATATATTTGAAATTCTTTTGTCATTTTCTTTGCAGAATAATGAAGAAAGCAACTTTTAGAAAAAACGTGTAAATATTTGGACCTTTTTGAAAGTATCTGCATTGATTTGTCTATTCGTTGTTTGTGTTTAGTTTGTCTTTTTCTAAGACTATCGCTTCTAGACACCATTATGGAATATCGCACTCATTTCCAATATCGTGCAGCTCTATCTCACTCACACAACAGCTTAAAGTCCTGGCTTTAGAATCCTGGAGTCACAGCAGTATGCATGAACTCACCAGACTGGACATGTTGGCGAAGTCTCGATGCCTCAGCGTGGTGATGAAGTTGTCCATCAGCCGAAGCTCGGCCGTCTGCCGGTCGATGTTGGGGGGCACGAAGAGGAGCCCCGTCTTTGCGCAGAGGACGGTGTAGGACGGCAGCAGGTTCTGGCAGGTGCAGCGTTTGGGACAGAGCATTGAGGGCAAGCTGGTCGGGAGGGAGGACAGCACCATGGCGAAGCAGGGGAAGAGGAGGAGGAGGGAAGCGACTCCCATGTTGACTCCTGCCGTGGAGAAACAAAAAGTTTTAGTTGGTACAGGAAACCTCTCAGAGACATCAATCTTCTCGCCGCCGAAACCCCGACGGAGACTAATCTTCAAGTCGGAAAACTAATGTGAATCTGGGGACATTTACAACGTATTTAAACTTTAACAAGAAAGAAATGGCTTTTTTCTTGCTTCATCCCGGGCCAAATACGAAAAAAAAAGCGTCTTTAAGACAACGACCAAAGAATGACAAATCTGACAATCAGAGCGAGGAGGAGAAGAGAGAGAGACACAGTCGATTGAAAAGTCGTTTGTTGGTGCAGCCTCAGAATTTTTCTGCTGACTCGACCGTCTCGCTGAAATCAAACTGCACTTTTTATCATCAATTAAGTGGCAGCACTTGCACCATCACAATCTGAGAAGAACATTACGGATCACAAATTACCGCTGGCACCGCTGTCAGACTCACTTCATGAATCAAGCCATCAGTCGGGGGATAAAAACAACGAGATGGAAGCGTTAGGAGAAAAACTCAACGTGCGCAACATTAGCCACAATTACGTTTAACGCGGCGGTGACTAAATACAGTACATATTTATAATTTTACATGCAGTTTTATATTTGTATCATAGTGTTTTCTGTTATATTTTCTACAAATACTTCCTGTTCTGTACTCTCCTGGAACATATCATTTGTTTTTCTACTCATTTAAGCACTTTTCTTCAGTGTACCAGATGACATTTAGGTCCTATGTTCAAACACTATTTATGTCTGTATCACGCATTCCGATTGCACACTCTTATTTCACTGGGATCTTTCATTTCATCTATAACCTCAGACAACAGAAAATCCTCTGAACGGTCACTTTGTTTTTTAAGTTAGTACTTTGACCACAACTATGTTTGTCTTTTGGTTTAACTATGATACGTGTCGCCTCCTTTCTTGAAGAGGTCGCCCTTGTGAACTTGGTCTTAATGGGTCTTTTCCTCTGGTTAAATAAAGCTTAAATAAATAAAATAAATAAAAACTTTATTAAGGCTCGGAGTTTGATGGATAAATAGATAAGGTGCCAATAATTACTTGGGAAAATGTCAGAAATATTTTGCGCTTATTTTACAAATATATTTCTATAACAAATAAATTAAATACATTTTAATTCAATAAATCAAAAGTTTTCTCTAAGCACTTTTTCAGGTATAACTTAACCAAAAGTGATTTAAACCGACTTCCCTTAACAAAAACCTCCTTTTATTCTTCTGGAGACATTACACTAAACTTCTAGTTGGTGTTAATGTTGTGTTTTATTCGTGTATAAATGTAGATTGATTGCCCTGAAGTTTGGACTCCTCCGGGTCCTGGTCTAGTCCGTGTCCCTTACCCTCCTGAAAGATGTTGATCTCTGCTTCAGTCGAGGCTCATTGTTATTCATTCTGAACACCTGAACTTTATCTAAACTAATTACTTTGTGAGGATCCTCATGAAACTATTCTGCTGTGGAGCTGAAATGTGATCCGGGTCTCCGAGGACAACCTGAGCTGGGAGATTTAATTTGTTCAGTCCGGCGGCAGCAGCCGGAGAAAAGCAGCTCGTCTGCGAACACTCCTCCCATCCTCGCCTTACATAGCTCTTGTTCGGCACTCTCCCATTTCACCTGCGTCATTTTGTTTATGTAGCACATTTGTCATGCTTGCGTTTTTTAAAAACCGACAGAGGAATGGAAATCGTGTAGATGAATGACTGGATATGGATGGATGGATAATAAAGGTGTGCGCAGATGTGTAAAGCTAAATTCATCAAACGAGAGAAAAAGATAGTTTACATTGACGGATGGACGGATGGGAGTTTAACGGGTGGATGGACGGAAAGAGCAAACGATCCAAAGTGACTGGATTGCAGAATAATACGGATGAACGGATGGGTTTCCAAATGAATCAGGTGAATGATGGTTTGATGGATTTATGAATGGATGGGTTTTTAAAAAGCTCTTTAATAAAGAGATAAATCTACAGGTTTGGAATGGATCCACTTTGACATTGTCATGGGAGCATTGGGCTGAAACAAAAAGGACCAGACTTTCCTTTGCCAAATCTTCTGCTTCTTGAGGGATAACACTGAGTCGTTCCCAGGTGAAGTGCGTGGCAGAGTCACTCAAGTGTAGCCTGGGTCTGTTGAACACGTCCAGAGGGAGGCATCCAGGATTTCATCATAAAAATACAGGAAGTACTCTGGGTAATTATTGCAAGAGCTTCCCGTGTAGGCAGTTGAAGACGGAAGTGGAAGAAGACCTGTCTGTGTAGCATGTTGGCCTTTAAGCTTCTGCTAAAAACGAGCTTAAAATATAGACTCGTTGAAGTTTTTCTCAAACAATTTGAGGCTTCAATACAAGATGGACATTACAGACCAGCAACATGGAGGTATTTGGTCAGTGATGGACTGATGAAGCTTCATGAAACAGTGTCATATTGTTTATAGGTCAGTAGGTGGCACCATCAGTTTAAAAAATGATGTGATGTGTCATTAGAACAGTTGTTCAAAACAAAGCAAAGTAGTGCAGCGAACGCCATCTAGTGGACTCTGAAGATAATGACACTGCTTCATGAAGCTTCATCACTTATATTGGAATGTTTTTAAGTGTCTTTTTGGACGAAGACAACTGAGCCTTTGTCGATACATTAAAAAGGACATACATTTTTGTCTATAACACTAAAAAGGAACAGATTACTCTGATAATATAAATAATACAATGAGGTGATTAGAAAATGAATAGACAGTGTGTGGAGAAAATATATTTTGGCCTGCTATCTTGTTATTTCAGTCCTGACGTGGATGAAAGTAGGAAAGTTAAACTCCTCCACCTGGACATTTGACACTTTTCCAAATGACCACATCAACTCCAAAAAAGCAGGCTTGAGATCCTGTGGTCACTATCCGGTCATATGACGAACGCTGTTCTTGGAAATCAGATGAAGAAAAATGCATGAGCAGTGGATAAATGATGGGATCACTAATGGATCAAAGTATGATAAACGGTGGCCCGGGTCAGGGATGTTCCAGGGCTGAGCGTCCAACATCACGTTGACGCTGATCAGCGCTGATGTTCTGTGTGTCATTTCGAAGGCTGCAGCTTTTCTCTCCTTCGTGCAGGCGTCGCTCGTCGAAAAAAAGATGTAACAGGAGGTCAAGCGGCGACAGCGTTCACGCTCCACAACACGTTGCGATGAACAAACAGGAGCCTTGGACACACAGTCCGAGGATTCTGCTGCCCCACGTGAGAGGAAGAAGGAAAGAGAGAGCGGTGGAAGGAGACAAAAATGATTTGAAACAGCGCCGCTGATCTCCAGTTGGTGGAGATGTTGCCCCGCATTTCTGACGAAAACACGTGCCCGCCTCGGCGTGAACGCTTGCAGTGGTGAAAGACAGCGAAAGGACTCCAGGTAGCATCGACATGCTAATCAGGCTGTAAATATTCAATCGCCTCTCGCAGTCCCGGAGACCATTCTCTCTGTCCTGTCGCCGGAATGGAATCAGCTGAGAGCGGCTGACAGTCAAACCTGCTTCAAGTTTCTCTTTCATCTGGGTTGGATTTCACTTTGAATCTTTCGACAACCTGACAATTCTGTCTTCGGTCCTTATCGTCTGTATCCACGGACAATACGTTGATGAATAATACATGCATGGGTTGACTTTACGAACGGATAAAGAATGAGGATGAATACCAGATTTGAAAGAAGGTATAGCGAAGAGGATGACTTCTATTGGTTTGATTGGATCAATAAAAGAAGTCAGGACACAAAGATGTTCTATCAAGAGAAAGATGGATGCCACATGAAAGGATGGACGAATAGGTGAGGGATGGATGAATAATAGAAAGGATATTATTTGATGGCTAGAGAACATAAAGGATGATTGATGGAGCGATTGATAGACGACAGAGGGCCGGGATGAAAGGATGATGACCACAAAGAGGATTTAATTCAATTCAATATTTTCAATCACAGCAAAGTTTTCAGTACAGTACGACAATATGGGAGAAAAGAAATGAAAACCAGATCCCAGTGAATCAACACTGATTGAATCACAGAGCGAGGATAAATCAATGTTTTTCTAGCCAGACCGAAAAAATGACGGAGGGATCAACGAATGACTGAAGAAAATGTTCAGAAGATGGATAAAAAGGTTGATGAATGGATGAATGATTGATAAGAACAATTGTTTGATAAGTTGGATGGTTATGTTGATGAATGAATGAATGACTGATGGATGGATGACAAGACAATATTGTTGATAGAAGGATTAACTGTTAATAATCTGTTCATAGCATTATATATAATTGTCATGATATCTGAATGAGTTACTTAATGGATGAAAAAGATTTAAAGATGGATTAATGAAGGTTAATGGTTCGTATCTGAGGGAGCAGGAGAAGATGTACCGAGGTGTCATAGGGTGGCAACCCTTAAAGAAAGCCTTGCCAGCCCAATTTGCGGTGACAAATATGACATTTACGATCGGGAAAAGCAAACGTCAAACTGCAGCATGACATAACCTTTCACCTAAAGCGCAGGCAAATAAACTGATTTGTTTTTTTTAAGCGAGGGAACTAGGAGTTCAGAGAAATGCAGTCACACGATGGAAGAAATCTATGTATCTATCAAGAAAGAGGATAATAATGAAAGCAAAGTGCTTGTATTTTAGTCAGTATTGTTTTGATTGTTTAAGCGCTTTGTGACCCTGGTCTGGAAAAGCGCTATATAAATACTAATCACTTTCTTACTAACTTACTTACTTATATATTTGCATTGCTAGGTTGGACAACGTTGTTCTTCTACCTACATGAAATGTAGTTCTGATGTTGATTCTAGATAGATAGATGAATAAACTTTATTAATCCCTTTGGAGATCTCCTTCGAGTAATTGGTTTTCCAGCTCACAGCAGACAATAGTTTAATAAAAACAAACAAGAACAAAGTGTAATAAAAAGGAAAATGTTCAATGGATGACAAAATAAGTATAAAGAACATTGATCAAAGAAATAACACAAAAAACGATACATAGATGAACATATAATAGAATCATCTTTTAGCTCCACTCCTTCCCCAAACTCAGAATTAAACAGCCTTATAGTTCGAGGAATTAATGAATCCATGAGTCTATTAGTGTTGCATCATGGGAGGAGCATTCGTGCACTCCACCAGCTTCTCTGTTCACCGATGACAGTGTTCAGAGGACGACTGTCATCATCCATGATGGACAGTAGCTTCTCCAGAGAACTCTTCTCTGCAACTGTCACCAGTGAGTTTCATGCCATTGTTCTGTTACACAGTAAGTCACATGAGTCATCACTGTCCAGAAATACTGTATGGCTGCATCATAATTCAAATGAAAGGACACAAAGGTTTTCCACTGATCTGTGTTATAGTATTTTCAGTATGACTACACATTTTTTACATTAATTAAGTGAAATGGCTGAATTTGAGTTTTTCCTGTAAGAGTCACAGGAGAGCTGTGCCTCATATGTTATTTGTTTCCGAAACAAATCATTTTAAAATGTAAAGGAATGTTTTTATTAATTTGAAGTATTGTTGTCAGTGAAAAATGGAATAAAGGAGGGCTACTGTACCTCATATCAGGCTAACTCAATACAAGCTTGACGTGAGTGTTGCGGTTTCACCAATATTAACTTTAAAGAAATATTTGTTACACAGCAACAGCCAGACTCTCCAGGGTCTGTGTCATATCTTTGACGTATGTTTGAAATGATTATTTCTCCAGAGTTTTGACTCACAGTTGCGGAAAAATAATTATAATTTCTTTCTTATCGTTTTCAAAGAACAACCTTGAATAAAATTAAATAAAGCACCAGAATTGAAAGTTTGAAAACGATGTTTACTATATTTTTACTGAATGTCTATACTTTAAAAAGTAACAATACACAAGAAGGTCTTATTTCTTATCATGTTCTTTTCAGTGTACGTTTGTGATGGTGTCATTGAAAGAGGAATGATTATGAGATATGACCAGTAGGATGCTATAATGAAATAAGATTCTCTTTTCACTTTAATGTGACTCCAGAGGAGTCTGTGCCTCACCAGCCATGAACCTCACGCATACAGTAAACAATAAAGCCAATGTCCTGTGGTTGTTTTTAGATAGTTTCTTCTTATACAAGTTCTCCCTGCACTCTTACACCTACACCTACAGTTGCGTTACCATATGACTGGAATCTCCTATTAGATAACATCACACTATATGGTTTAGAATTCCCAATATAAATGGTATGAGTTTGCAAATGTCCTGTCTGTCCCCTCAAAAGTTCCTTCCCTCCTCTTGCCACCCCATAAATAAGTTTCTAGAGCCGCCCCTGCGAGTCTGAAAATCGTTTGGTAATATATTTTTACAAAGCGTGTGTCAGGAAGAGGCAGGATGACAAGAACATGTCAAGACAAGCTGAAAATGGATGATGAGAAACCCATTAACGAGTGTGTGTGTGTGTGTGTGTGTGTGTGTGTGTGTGTGTGTGTGTGTGTGTGTGTGTGTGTGTGTGTGTGTGTGTGTGTGTGTGTGTGTGTGTGTGTGTGTGTGTGTGTGTGTGTGTGTGTGTGTGTGTGTGTGTGTGTGTGTGTGTGTGTGTGTGTGTGTGTGTGTGTGTGTGTGTGTGTGTGTGTGAACATGTGTGTTTTTCGTCTAGAGCCGGCTGGAAATGTTTAAATTAGCATCACTCACTGTCACTTGAATTACATGTTGAGGTATTGTTCAAGTCGTGTTCAGGAAATTGCTGGGATTAAAATCTCATTTGAGTTAGAGTGGATCCACAACTATCATCGGCTCACACCCGTTCATCAACAATCTCCGCAGCAAAAAGACTCCTCAGTGTCATTCGAAGAAGTCGGTCCAAGGGAACAGACCAGAATTCATGCAAAGAAGTCTAACTGTAGGAATTGGTTACAATTACAAACGTCTTTTTGACCAAAGTCTGACATGTAATGATGAAGTAGGTGGAGGACGATCAGCTGACACAAGCAGTGTTTTCGTACCTGGAATCTACTATCCGGGATTAGAATGGCTTTCCGAAGATCACAGGGTCTTGAGATTATTGGACAGATCAGTGGTCAAGTGTGGACAGTACAGGAAGTTGATTCATCCCAACCAAACACAAATGTGGCCTGAAAAATGAGGCCAACGACCAGGAAGTGACTAAGTTTTGACAAAATGAGAAACATCAGAATGTGGAAGAAAGTCCCCCGAAAAAAAAGTAGCATAAAGTCACCGGAAAAAATAACATACCGGAGTCTAGACCAAACAAAAAGCAGGAAAATGTTTCCCAGAAAACAATGACCAACCAACAGGACGTTTTAACAGAGCAAGAAATAGGCAAATGTTAAAGAAAATCTCCCTAAAAGGAAAGTATTTTAAAGACACAGAAAAAGGACGTACTGGAGTTTAGACAAAATTCAAATCAGGAAAACCTTGCCTAAACTAAAATAACATTTCAATACTAACATTTTTATTGAGTATTGTCTTGATTGTTCAAGGTTTTGTGACCCTGGTCTGGAAAAGCGCTTTATAAATATAAATTACTTACTTACTTACTTACTTATTAAACCGAAGGGGGTACATTTCGTCTAGACCAGGGAAATTAATCAGAATTGAAAACTATTATTGTCAGTGCTGTAAACACAGAACAGTGATTTTTCATGGTGGCAGTACAAAATAAATGAATAAAGTTAGATAACACAAAATGAGCAATATAAAAAGAATGAGCAGGAAATAATTGAAGGTCTTCGGAAAAAGAAAGTTGCTGAGTGTTTTTGAATAGAAAGTAGCTGAATATTGGCTGAATAAGAAGTAGGCAAATGTTGATGAATGTATCTCAATTAAATACAAACATGAAGGAGCTAAATGTTGCTTGAACAGGACGAGGCCAAGTTTTTCCTGAACAAAAAATGCGAAAGATTCAATCGAACTGGACAAGAGTGCTGCCCCCTCGACCCAAACCGCAGACGCCGGGAGGATGCATCCCAGAACAAAGATGTTTTGTAAAAGTTAACTATTCAAATGTAATCCAGTGTTTAACCTTCATCAGCACGCGTCTACTTACTAACTGCTTCTGTTATGTGTCATGTGGGACATCAGCAGACGTGCAGCACAAAGGCACTAAAGCAGCACATCACTCACTCCTCATCCATATTCATGGACAACAAAAGGTTCTGCCTGCTGCCAAGGATGAAAAACAAATGCAGATTTATTTTTGCTTGACTCCATCATCTGTCCACATCGGTGAGGACTTGAACTCATTACCCGTCGCTGTTGCCATGGCGACGGTTGTCATTCATATTAATGCATCTACGGATCCAATCGGTCAGCGTCCAGCGACTGATCAGCGGCATGGAAACGTTGCTCAAAAGTAGCCGAGATCAAAGTCAACAAAAAGTCTCTTCTCTTTCCATAAAAATTCAATTTGATGGGCTTTGATCGTGCACGTCCGCGAATCAATGCACTTTGGCTCACGTCCAGACTTCTCAGCGAGTTTGGCTTCATTTGATCACAGAATCAGCAGCTAATTTTCCACGTTCCACTCGCGGAGCTGGAAAAAAAAAACTCAGCGTAGGAAGTTTTCGCTTTTGAAGAACTTCCTGTTTTCCAACTCCAACACAATGAAGCCATCGACACGGTGTGACCAGAACACGGACCTGGCGGACCCCGGCCCCGTGAGAACAGAGATTCACTTCATTATCGTGTCACCTGAGAGGACGTTCCAAACTCCGTGTCACCAGGGCCAAACAAGAGGGGCTGATAAATCACCTGCACCGCTCTGGAGTCAAACCAGGAAACGCTCCAAATGATAAATGAGATCATAACACATGAAGACGGTGCTTTTGTGTGCGTTCTGCACCGATCATTTCACTTTGTTACCACTAGTGCTTTTACTACACGTACTGAGACACAAATATACTGTATGTGTCCATAATTTTCTTTACCATTTAAAAAAACATGACAGAAATAATAGATGAGCCAGATTTACTCAATTGTATTTTAAAGTAGTAGATTTAAAAATCCTGTCACACATCTGCAATGATTAAAAAAAAAATGGTAATGCTGGAAGTCAAAGCAAAAAGTTGAGCTAAAAAATGAAGCCATTTGCAGTTTAATTGGAATCATTCATTTAGAATTCCAATCCTTGTTTATGAATCTTTAATTTTGTATTTGTAATATAAAATATATTCTCAATAGAAATGCTTAAACTACCACTTACTACCAAACCTATCCTTCTACCTACCAACAATTTCTGTAGCTAGTTTTTGTTTAGGTGCTTAAATTAATTAATTAAATTGTGTTTTTTTTATGTAACATATACTCCCAATAGTACTGCTAAAACTCCTAGTTCGACTACCAAATATACCTACCAACCTATTTATGTAGCAAGTGCTACTTTTTGTAGTGCTAATGCTAATGAATGCTATTTATTATACAATTATATTGTTGCTACCACTACCACTTCCTCTTACTATTACTACGCCTATTATTACTACTGCTACCGTGAGTCAGTCATATCTGTACTAAAATGTTTTTGTCCCCTCAGCAACGTAACTTAGCTTAGCTAAAATCTTTAACCATGTGCAATTTTTATTGGACTAATTCATTTAATATTTCAATCCATTTTTACTTATCTTAAATTGTGTTTTTGTTATGTAACATATACTCCCAATAGTACTGCTAAAACTCCTAGTTCGACTACCAAATTTACCTACCAACCTATTTATGTAGCAAGTGCTACTTTTTGTAGTGCTAATGCTAATGAATGCTATTTATTATACAATTATAATTGTTGCTACCACTACCACTTCCTCTTACTATTACTACGCCTATTATTACTACTGCTATCGGGAGTCATTCATATCTGTACTAAAATGTTTTTGTCCCCTCAGCAACGTAATGTAGCTTAGCTAAAAACTTTAACCATGTGCAATTTTTATTGGACTAATTATTTCAACTCATTTTTACTTATCTTAAATTGTGTTTTTGTTGTATAACATATACTCCCAATAGTACTGCTAAAACTCCTAGTTCGACTACCTAATTTACCTACCAACCTATTTATGTAGCTAGTGCTACTTTGTGTATACTTAGTGCTAATGCTAATGCATGCTATTTATTATACAATTATAATTGCTGCTAACACTACGACTTACTTTATAACTTTAACTTTTACTACTATTATTATTACTACTACTGTTATGATAATTGAGGTTCACTTTTATTTACGGTAAAATACTACTAATGCTATTAATGCTAAGCCAACTGCAAATAATACTACTTTAGTTTCACAACTATGAAAAATGCAAGGCCAAAAACACATTTCAAGCTGTACATAACAAGGACGAGCACTTTGTTTACTTTCGGAAGAAAAAGATTCCTGTCTCCTTGTTTACGACGCCACGACTCCCCCATCCAGCCCTGTCACCACTGGCTGATGCCACGCAGAGTCGACTCCGACTAAATCGCTTATGAAGCTCCTGCTGAGTCTTTGATGGAGTTCAACATTATCGTCGCAGCCTCAAAGTTTTCTCCGTCACAAATCCGCTGCTTCTCTTCAGCGAGACGGAAGAGCGAGACAAGACATTCCAGGATGGAGTTCCCCGGGAAATCTCGATGACTGGCTCTGTGATCTAGGCCGTCTCCCGAAAAAAACACCGCCACTCTTCGGCACACTTCCCAGCTCCCCGGGGGGAGCCGACCACTCCAAGAACACGCATGTCATCGTCGCCGCGAGCGACCAATAAGTCCAGTCAAGGCGGGAACGGGAGTCGCGATTATTGTCTCACCGGTGGGTGAAATCCATCACTCCTTACACAGATCCTGTTAGTCACGGCGGCTCACGTGACAACACAGAAAATCGGCCGCGACTCAAAAACATTTCATATTTTTGCATAATCCTCGACGATCGAGGTGGCGGTGAAAAAGTGAAGCCCACTTTCTGAAAACACGGATGCTGTGAAATAAATCTCAGATGGAGTGAAATTGCTCTGGGTCAGAGTATCAAGATAATATTAACAGTCATTTATTAGTAAAGTGGGAAAATATAATCATTTTTTTAATCTTTATTTTAATCCCGCATTGTCATTTGTTAAGGTATAAAGTGCCAAATCCCTGAAACGTATTAGATTAGTCTCAATAGATGGCTCAAAAAGTGTTGGGTCCACATTAATAAAGATGAATATATGTCTTAATGTTGGATTCAAATGTGTTTAAAAGAACATTAAGTTCATATATATCATACTTTCTTTCTCAAGTCATAACATATGATTTAAAAAACAGATCTGATTGTTAAAGATAAGGAATTCAAGCTATCTAATCTTGATTAATCGAAAGCAGATGGAAGTTTCTAACAGGATATATTTCACATTTCAAGGTGAATTCCTTCCCCGGCTCACTCAGTTATTCTCGTCTGTCGCTCCCTATCGTCTCCGGATCCGAACCCATCAGCGCCCGGCTGAAGCTGGTTATTACACCGGCTTCACACCGGCCTTTTACAGCCGCCGTCTCCACATCGAGCTGAGTAATGTGCAAACACACAACCGGGGGGGGGAAAAGGAGCGTACGACGCTCAACGCACACACAATCCATCAGGGGAATCGTCGGCGAGCGGCAGAGATAAGCGTGTCGACACACACACACACACACACACACCGGTGCGGCTTATTGCTGTTACGACAAACACGAGCTGCCGTTCGTTGTTGACAAGAGGATTAGCATGACAGTAAGAAAACAGAGACGATGAAGGAGGAGGAGGAGGAAGATGCGGTGATAGACAGAGAAGAGGAAGACAAAGTGATGGATTTCCTATCAGCCGGCGTTTGTCACACACGCCACGATTGGATTGCGACTAAGACACAAACTAGGATTCCCCGAGTCACTCTCAACGCCTCACCAATAACCTGTGTGTGCGTTCGGACCGTGGGAGAAAAAACGGAGTGACAGAGGAAAAACCCTGCAGAAGAACATGCCTTTGTAAATAAAAAGGATTTGAACAATGTTTAAAAACTCAATTAAGAAAGTATTTTATTACCCCTGCCAAGGAGGTCTTGTCAGCAACAGTAGAGATGTTCTGATGAAGCTTCATGAAGCAGTGTCATGTTGTTTAGAGGTCAGAAGGTGGCGCCATCAGTTTAAAAATGATGTCACGTTTCATTAGTTGTTGAAAAAAAAAGGAAAATAGTACAGAAACCGCCATCTAGTGGACTCTGAAAAAAATGACACTGCTTCATGAAGCTTCATCAGAACATCACTAATAACAATATTAAAAATAAATCGACATATTTTCAGGAAAAGTTAATAGTGGGTTGAAAAATGCACGATTACATTTTCAACATCTGGATCCACAAATATTCAGAAGGAACTGCAGTGTTAGCTCCCGTTGTTTATTGTATGCTGTTGCAAGACGCAGAATACAGCGATCCTATTGTTATACATGATATTTCAAATGCTAAAAAAGGGTATTGAATTGTAAACTGAAACTAAAAATAATGTATTTTGTCAGAATAAAATACATTGTTCTGTATCCCCGAGGGGCTGATTGCTTCATGGAGCGCTGCATATCACCACACTTCGCTCTCGCTTAGCGTCTGTTCACTTGTGAAATTCATCGTGAAGTTTGTCGCAAGTTTTGTGTGATCCCGAAGACAGCGTGCCATTAAACAACAGCTGTGTAAGCATAACTCGCTGTGCAATAAACGTCATCTTCATTGTAATCGCCATCATTACCGCACGTCATCTAAGTTTCATCACAATCTTTAATGATAAGTACAACTATTTTACTCGTATTTAATGTTGTATTGATCTTATACAGGGTTTAAAAGATCATTATATTACTTAATTAATAGAGATTTCGTTTCAGGTCTACTGACTCCTTAAAGAAAAATCTTAAGACCTTTTTATTTGTGCAGGCTTTTCTCTGATTTTCTTATATGTGAAGGTATTTTTAAATGTGTTTTGCTTTTGATTGACCAAGCGCTTTGTGACCCTGGTCTAGAAAAGGTGTTTTACGAATAACTATTACTTACTTACTTACTTACTAGTGATGGTTTGAATAGAATAGAATAGAATAGAAAATGTTTATTTATCCCCAGAGGGGAAACACACGTTTACAACAGCAGCACAATCGAAAATAAAGTGCAAGGAAAAAAAGAAATAATAAAAGAGATAATAAAATAAAATAAAACAATCTTAAAAATATACAAATTATTTACAATATTAGAAAATTAACACTATTAACAAAATAAAATAAAATAAAATAAAATAAAATAAAATAAAATAAAAACAAAAAATAAAAACACACCAGAAGAAAAACACACTACGGATTAACATCAGGATATTTAAAGTAGAGAGTTAAATATCCTGACACTAGTTGGGATGAAGGACCTTCTATAACGCTCCGTCCTACACTGGGGGTGGATGAAGCTTCATGAAGCAGTGTCATTATTGTCACATTATTAAGTCCACTAGATGGCGGTCTCTGCATTATTTTCCTTTTGTTTTGAACAACTGTTCTAATGAAACATATTTTTTAAACTGATGGCGCCACCTACTGACCTCTAAACAACATGACACTGTTTCATGAAGCTTCATCAGACCATCACTTGTTAAAACAGCATGAAAAAACACTACAAAAAAAAGAATGATCAGCAATGGTTTGCTGTCATGAGGGGCTGAAATAATGCATTAGGGCATATTAGGTTGCTGGGTCGTACACGGGATCTTGGGTAGTTTCAAGGTCTTTGTGACACACGTGACCCTGAGCCAGAAATGGCATCATCCTGTCCGAACCTGTCGAACTAGTTTCCGCTCACCAGCTCTCGGTCGCCTGCTTCACACACGGCACTCAACAGCTTAAATAGTACTTGAATCAACCCCTCGGCCCGGATCGGCTCCTCAGGTGTTCCTGTGGGTAAACACCTCGCACGCAGTCGTCCTTACGTCAGAGCGGAGGCATGAATTATGCAAACACGAGAGTGCACATGCATGTTCCGGCCCACTGGTGTCTGCGGTTCAGCAGCAGGTGAGGAGCGCAGGAGAGGATGGCGGCAAGACTCGGGGTGTAAATGAAGAGATGAGAGGAGCAGCAGGGATGCCGACACCTCAACGCCGCCGCGGTACATCGTGTTCCCGCGCAACAATGGCGAGAAGAAGTGGAGCGAGGAAGAGGAGAGTCTGAGAAGTAATCATCCGGGTCAAATTCTCAAAACGCCGACGCAAATTGCCGTCGCGCGAGCAATACATGCTT
This sequence comes from Callionymus lyra, assembly GCF_982586985.1. Lineage (NCBI taxonomy): Eukaryota > Metazoa > Chordata > Actinopteri > Syngnathiformes > Callionymidae > Callionymus > Callionymus lyra. The sequence continues at coordinate 18,870,330 of NC_141824.1, read as the reverse complement.
CACCTTCGCAGACGTCGATGTCAGAGAATGTTGTCGCGATAGAAATCTACTTCACGGAACAACACATCTGTTCCTGTATTCGATGTGTTGCTCTCTTGAGGCTTCAGAGCAAGGACGCACAACATGTTCATGGTGTTATTTCTTCATGGGAATATGACCTATTATGGTTATTTACTTGGTGTCTCTAAGGACCATGATGTTCGCAGATGTCGTAGTGATTTCCAGTGAGATTCAAGCAGATCGGACAAGAAGAGCATCGTTGCTTTTGCAAACAAAATCAAGACAAAATATTGTCGACATCCAGATTTAATTAAACAGAAATGCTGGTAATGGTGTGTGTGTGTATTGCTTAACTATTAATTAATGTGTGATGCATGATTAATGAATAAAAATATTAATGAAATAAATATTATAATATATATAGAATATATGCTTTAAATGAGGATATTAAAAAGAGTGATCATGTGATCAAAAAGTGAAAATAAATATTTTTATATTCATATATATTGATGATATATTGATGATTATGTATGAAAGTAAGAAACAATCAACAAAAACATACCAAAATAGTCTATTATGGTTAAACAATAATCATTATGTTATTGGCTAATTAATATTAAAAATATTTGACAACTTTACAGACATAAAATATATATATATATATATATATATATATATACTGTATATTACGTTCTAGGTTAGTCTTTGTATCCTTTGTCTTTGTTGTTTTTCTTTGACCTATGTTCTTTATCTTTATCTTTAGACTTAGATTGTGTCATCTTGTTCTTTCTCTTTATGTTCTTCTTCTTATTTTATTTTTTATTTATTATTTTTTATTGTTTATGAAAAGTTGCTGGCTATTGGAAAAAAACAATTTCCTGAAGGAGACCTCCTGAGGGATCAATAAAGTTTTACCTTACCTTACCTTACCTTATATTCATTGTACATTTTGTTTATTGTTGATATTAATCACAAAAAGTCACTTCCTGTGTACAATTTGGCTCCAATGCAGATTAAATGGATACTTCCACCAATTTCGTTCCTGTCAGGAAGGTTAAACCGGCGACGCAGAGAGGACATGATATCACCATCATTATGGATTTCAACCTTCTCTTCCTGTCTAAAGAGACATTTCAATTATTCCCGGCGAGTCGCATCTATCGTCACAGAAGCACGGGGCGAGCAGAGACGGCAACGCCCAGCGGCGGTGGACACCAGGTGGACTCGCACACAGGAAAGTCTCTATTTTCACTTCCTCCCCTCACAGAGCAGCTGGGGGTCACGGCCACAGAGGGTTTGTTGTTCCTGACAGGCCGGCGCTGCCAGACCCAATCAGCCCCCCGAATCAGCAGACTGTGCCGCCAAAGGTCCGTGCAGGAGGCAAGGACCAGACAGCTGCCACCAAGGAAAATGACTCCACCAGGACGTCAGGGTGAAGGTAGCAGGGAGGCCTCGCGGGGGAAGCGACCGAAACGACGGACGAACGTCGGGCGAGTTCATCGTCAACAGGTTCACATCATGGTCCATCGGGTCGGTCTCTGGTTCAGCGTCAAACTCTCTCTGACTGCTTTATAAACGACCCTTGGTGAAGATGTTCTGCTGCTTTTAACAATGTTTGGGAATTACAACTAAAGGGTTTGTTCACCCGAAATTCAAACCTCCCTTATTTTCTACTCACCCTCATGTAGACCAAGGGTAGGGATTATTTTCAGAGTAACCTGTTCCTTTTGTTATAGGCAAGAGGATTTCTGGCGGAGAAACTAGCAGAAGTTTAAAGAATAAAAAATGTAATTTAAACAGACGAGCAATATGCTGTATATATATATATATATATTCTACTAGAAAATAGAAAAAAGTGGCTCACATTTACTGTTTCAAACTATTTCTTTCTTTGACCTTGACTCCTTTCTTCTTCCATCTCTCTACATAACTAAGTTTTGGTTTTATTCACCGACAGTGTGACAGATCGCCTTTGCATCAATGCATCTATAAATGTATTTGCCGCTCAAGTGAAGGCTCCACACAGAGTCTGGCCCGAGCGACACGGAGCGCATTAAAATGTCGTGGATTTAATATAAATAAAACAAAAAAAAACAGCCAGGCAGATTCTATCAAGTCTGACAGTGATAGATTGGCGCTGCCGCCCGTCGCCATGGTAACATTCACAGATCCCGTTATTACTGTTCTTCAACCCCACACTTTGACAGCACTTACCCTCTGAGATTTTTTTTTTCTTCAAGATGATTTAAGAGCATCGGAAAAAAAAAGAAAAAAAAAAGGAGCTGTTTACGAACATTGAGATTATTATTATCATCATAATCACCACAGTTGAAGCAACGCTTTCAAAAGTTGTTTGAACATTCATGTTGAAAAACTGAGCAAAATAATAATTTAAATCAAAATAAAATGCACGATTATGCGACACAAAGTGAGATGAGTATTATTTCCTCAGTGAAAGGTCGTAGAAATTAGAACCTTAAATGCTCCAACTATTGGAGAAGCCGCTCCGTTTGTTTGGAATCACAAGTGTTGCCTGGAATAAAGGTTTAGTTACGACTTAGCTTCATTGTGTAACATTTAAAAAAAACACTTATGGTTCACTTGTGTTCCTCTAGATCAGTGATTCCTACAGGCTCCGTGAGAAGCTGCCAGCTTCTAAGGGTCTGACTCCAGGAGCTTCGCCTCGTTCAACCTCCTGGACTAGTGCCCGGACCCCTTATACCAGTCGAGCCTCTACAGGCTGGATGGTTCTTCAGGGACCTTCGAGTCCTGACACAGATCCCACCTTCCCCCCCTCGGCGGTGACTGGGCCATTCCAGCACATTTAGAGGTTGACCCTCCAACCACGAGAGGCTGAGCTTGGCAGTCGGCTGCAGAGGCCTGCAGGCAGAGGGTCTCTGGTGTGGTAAAATTGGGGCCGAGTTCCTCTCCAACACCAGCATCCCTGCGGCGAGGCCTGAAGGCAGCAGCAGCAGTGTCGCCTTCCAGAGAAGTCCTTCTTCCAGCAAGACCAGGAAGATCCAAAGAAACACTTGGAAACATTTTCAACTGTCTGTCTTTCCATCTGTCTGTCATCATGTCTGTCTGTATGTCTTTCATCTGTCTGTCTATCTGCCTGTCTTTCTATCTGTCTGTCATCATCTGTCTGTCGATCCGTCTGTCTTTCCATCTGTCTGCCATCATGTCTGTCTGTATGTCTTTCCTCTGCCTGACTATCTGTCTGTCTGTCTATCTGTCTGTCATCATGTCTGTTTGTGTGTCTTACATCTGTCTGTCGATCCGTCTGTCTTTCAATCTGTCTGTCATCATCCCTGTCGGTATGTCTTTCATCTGTCTGTCGAACTGTCTTTCCATCTGTCTGTCATCATGTCTGTCTGTATGTCTTTCATCGGTCTGTCGATCCGTCAGTCTTTCCATCTGTCTGTCATCATGTCTGTTTATATAGCTTTCCTCTGCCTGACTATCTGTCTGTCTGTCTATCTGTCTGTCATCATGTCTGTCTGTGTGTCTTTCATTTGTCTGTCTATCTGTCTGTCTTTCTATCTGTCTGTCATCATGTCTGTCTGCATTTCTTTCATCTGTCTGTTGATCCATCTGTCTGTCATCATGTCTGTCTGTATGTCTTTCATCTGTCTGTCTGTCGATCAATCGGTCTTTCCATCTGTCTGTCATCATGTCTGTCTGTATGTCTTTCTATCTGTCTGTCATCATGTCTGTCTGTATGTCTTCATCTGTCTGTTGATCCGTCTGTCTTTCCATCTGTCTGTTATCATGTCTGTCTGTATGTCTTTCATCTGTTTGACTATCTGTCTGTCTGTCAATCTGTCTGTCATCATGTCTGTCTGTATGTCTTTATCTGTCTGTCATCATGTCTGTCTGTATGTCTTTATCTGTCTGTCGATCCGTCTGTCTTTCTATCTGTCTGTCATCATGTCTGTCTGTATGTCTTTCATCCGTCTGTCTATCTGTCTGTCTTTCTATCTGTCTGTCATCATGTCTGTCTGTATGTCTTTCATCTGTCTGTTGATCCGTCTGTCATCATGTCAAAAAAAAATGGACTCAACAAATGAATTGAATCTTCTATGATGCTGCTTTAAAACGCTATATACAATTTTCATTCTTCTTTGAACAATATGTTACTTTGTGTTGTAATTATTAAAAGATACTTTAGGCATAAAACAAATACTATACAGTGTAGCAGCAGAATTTCATAGTTATGAAAAAATTATTTACAGAGAACAGCGACAAAAACAATCACTCCTTTACTTTAATTGTGGGATTGTTGCAAAAAAATGAACAAATCCACATATTTTCAAATATGTTTTTCTTACATATTTACACCCCGTGTGTGTCATTTGAATACAAAAAGTGATACAATCTAAAAAATAATACATAAAAATGATAATATGAACCCTGTAAAGTCTAATCTTTGAAATGAAAGTCAAACAAAGCTAAAAACAACTTCCCCTGTTTTCGCTTGTTTAACTTCTGGTCGATTCCTTCACACTTATCAGTTTCTCCTCGACGGGAGTTCGTCTTGCAAAGCTGTTATTAACCTTCTGTTCAGAGAGCCAGAAAAAAACAGTTAGTTCGGGTCACAGGGAGGGATTCTGCTCTCCACCGTCGACTCCATCATGCTGAGCTCCAGTCAGTCCGAACGCCTCTGAAAACTACTTTTGACCACAACAGCAAAAACTTGGCTAATGGTCGGGGGGGCGATGATCGGCGTCTAAATGGTGGCTGTGTTTTTGATATCTCCGTGTTTCCCACCTAATCCTGTCCTGCTGTGACAGAACGATGCTACAGAGAATTTGCCACTGAACTCCGTGGATCAGAAAAACACTGAAATGAAACGCTGTGAGGTCAGTAAGAAAACAGTCTTTTAACAAAGGCCAGAAAGAACCGAATTTCTTCCTGAATCTTCGTCTTCTACTTTGTCTATTGAGTCCTGATCTTATCTTATCATGAACCTCGTTGTGTTCTTCTTCTTTTTCAACATTCTTATTCCAACACTGTCTCTCCTCCATATCCAACGATGTCTCCTCACTAACTGTCTCCGAACTTTTCCAAAAAATCTTTTCTGAACGCCTGACTAAAGATTAAACCAGATTATAGTCACACAGAATATTATTCTCATGGTCCAAGCAACGATCGTGGTAAATATAATAAAATAAAATGATATTTTGCAGAAATAAATGTAATAAATACAAATTATATTGATGGATAATCAAAAATATGTAATTATTCTGACATGAGATATTTAATTAATTAAGAAAAAATTGCACAACGATAAAAAACGAATCACTTGAGAAGACAAAAAATTATTTAAAAAATAATTACATATGGTGCTAGTTTGCTAGTGCTAAAGGCAAAGAATAATTTGGAATCAATTTGCATATTTTGGCATCATTAAGGGTAATAATATATTTTAGATCTTCTCTAGAAATAAATATAACACAAGTAATTATGTTAGTAAGTAAGTTTGAAAAAATATATATTTCATATTAATATTAAAAAATTACAATTTTGTGTAGAAAAGGGTTTTTCTTTGACTTTGTTTTGAGGCATTTAGTTTCAACAGCAATTTTGAAATGTCACGTTTCAACATTATTATTTTACAACACTTACAAAAAAAAAAATTTATATATATATAAACAAAATAATTTGGATAGGTTGGCTCAAGCAAACGTTCACATCACTATATACTTATCTTTGTACTCGCCATTGTGTTCCTTAAAAAGAAACATGACTGTCTTCAGCATTTTTTTTTTCTCTCCTTCTCTCAAGGTGAGTGAACCTTCACTCACTTCCGTCCAGCGGAGCAGAAACACAAACCAATTCGCTCGGAAATATTAATCAGTCAGATCATCCGTCCCAAATCTCCGGCGATCCATCTCGCTGTCCGACCATTAACATTTCCATCATTCAACTCGTTTCCACTGGACCTGAAAATTCACTGATTTATATCGGCAGCAACGTCTGTGAAGGAGACGGAAGATTGATGTGAGAGACGCTGTGTCGTGAGACCTGCTCGGTACTGTCCAGCATTTCCGTGGAAGAAATCCATGTAATACACCTAAGAAATCTCAGGTTATTTACATTCGTGATAAAATAATAACTGTTGGAACTTTCAGTTTTTGTGAGCAAGCTTGGAGGGAAACACTAGTCGTGAATTTGATTTTTTTTAAACTCAATTTTATGCTTCTATACTCCTTCCACAGATGGCGTTCAGATGGTAGAGGTGGAAAACGCCATGGAGACCAGTGATAACCTGTTGACAATCTCTCAGTGATTGAAAGATTTAGATAAAACATTTTTTTTTTTTCACAAGGGCTCTCTCGATATGCGAGGAACTCAGTAGTCTAGACTAATAGATGTAGTGAACATCTAGAGAGGCCCATTTAACTCACTAGGACACCTTTATATACCATTATATTATATTCATACCACTGGGAGAAGGCCAGAGTCATGTTGGAGAGACCATAAGGTCGCTCGGTTCGCCTTGAGACTAGTGATGGTCTGATGAAGCTTCATGAAACAGTGTCATGTTGTTTAGAGGTCAGTAGGTGGCGCCGTCAGTTTAAAAATGATGAGATGTTTCATAAGAACAGATGTTCAAAACAAAGGGAAATAGTGCAGAGACCGCCATCTAGTGGGCTCTGAAAATAATGACACTGCTTCATGAAGCTTCATCAGAAACATCACTACTGGAAACACGTCTTCATTTCCCTATGAAAGCTGACATAGGCACGAGGCAAGTGTTTGATCCAACTTCTGCCCTCCTGACATCACCTTAAACAAGCGATTGATGATGTGTTTTAAATGTTTGTGTTCCAACAAGGAGCTAAAATCAAGTACATAAGAAAATACTGGATTAATTGTGTACTGATACTGGACGTGGTAAACTCCCACTCAACTCTTTTGAGACTAAACAGAATCTGGAGAAAGGTGAGAAATGATTGAAGATGAAACTTACGAGGTGCTAGAACAGCTGACTCTTCCTCCTCACCAAGAACACCATGATACTGGCCCCCATTGTAGCACCGAGTAGTGCAGAAATGCGGAGTACTCTTCAGAACTTCTTTTCTCTCCTTCATGTGACACTTTTTTAGATGAAAAGAAGGACATCCTAGGAGGACCACTGTGTCTCTTTAGTACGAATTCTTTGGGTGATTATGATTCATACAATTGTTGTGACCTGTCACTAGATCCGAAGTTATTTTGAAGTATGATCCTCTTGATTCCCTGGAGGGTGTTGGTTATATCTTTGAAAACCAAGATTTTCTTTTATCGTCTCCTTTTCCTAGTTTGCCACACAACTGCTCCAGTTCAATAGTTCACGAATAACCTTTTTTTTTTCCACTGCTAGCTTATTCTCCTCCTGCGCTGACCTCCTTTTTTTCTCTGTGATAATGTTTTTCAAAGGTGGTGGGATTAGCTGGCTTTCCCTCGTCGCTACCACGGTACCGCGATTCCTATCGGGTTGTGGGAGAGGTCAACTCGGAGAAGTGCAAATGAGACGGATCTGACTGGAAGTTTGTGTTACAATGGAAGGAGTCCAAAGTCGAGGGCGGGCTGAGGCGTCAGTAGTAATCACGCTGGAAAATAACGAAGCAGTCAAACGGAATCTTCACTAATGGAGCTTTGAATTTCAACGTTCAGCTTTCTCCCTCTCTCACTCGCCTCGTTCAAACTGTGAACTAACACATATAAAAATGGACCTACGTGGCTCTAGGTTAAAGAGAAACATGACCTAATTGGCTGAGCTGTTACTTTTCTTTTTTGGCATTTATTAGCTTTGAACATTCAAATGTACTTTACAAAAAAATTGCTTAATGCACAGCAGAATTTTTTTAATTGATAAAAAACAACAACGCATCAGTTTCTGTCGGCTGAAAAGGTAATGACATAAATTGGTTGAACAGGACGTACCAGATTATATCCCTGACAGGAGGTAACTTCACAGGAAGTAGTAGAGTGTCAGCTATATAGAATTTAGCAAAATAGAAGTTGGAAAGTAAGAAGGCAAAACACAACAAAATGAGGAAGTTACAATTTCAGAATATTGGACGATCCGAAATTCTCAGCTAAAAAGGTTCTAACCGACTCTGAACTGGTTTAGCTAATAATGGCTAAATAGCCCAATGTCACTCCAACAGGAAGTAGCTGTATGACGTCTTAGACGGATACAAGAGGAAGTAAATGTTGACCAAACAGGAAGAAACTAAATTTTGGCAGAAAAGGAGGTAGCTTATAATGTTGACCTTATTTTCAGCTAAACAGAAATTAGCTAAATAGAACCTAGAAAAGAAGTTCTTCTTGGCTAAAAAGGATGTAGCTGAAATTCCTCTGAACTGATTTAGCTGCAAAATAGGAAATAGCCCGATGCCATTCCAACAGGAAGTAGCCGTATGACGGAAGGAAACAGCTGAATGTCACGAGAGGTAGTGAAATTGACCAAAAAGTAGGACAATATATGTTGGCAGAACAGGAAGTAGTTGAATGTTGACCAAGTTAAAGTAGACAATTTGAAGTAACAGGAAGTAGCCAAATGTTGGCTAAAAGAGCTTTAATTGAATGTCGTCCCTAGAGGTATGTCAACGTATAGGAAGGAGCCAAATCTCGGCCAAACAGGATGAGACAAAATGACAGCCAAACAGGAAGTAACCGGGGGTCAAAAGACTGAGGTCACCAAAAAAGCAAAAAGAAAAGCAGCCGTTGAATATACAGCATCTATCAGGCAGCGGTCACATAAGGCCCTCCAATTCATGAGAGTGAAAATCAGGACGGCGTTACAATTTTCATCCATATTAATGTTTGTTGTTGTTTACAGCTATGAAGCAGTCTGCAGGTGATTTATGGGGCGTAAAGCAGCAAATAATGAAAATTGTCTCGCGGTGAAGAATAGCAACTCGCTATTGGTTTTCGTCTCCGTAATGACGTTATTTCATGTTCATTCCAGGGCCGGCTCTTGTACAACGCACATTATCCAAAGACGAGGCTCGTACTCCACGACATATTTCTGCCTAATGACTTCAAGTTTGCCGTTTAAAAGCGGCCGAGCTGGTGTTTGAGCACGAAGCTGCTCTGTTTCGGGCGAGCAGCGAGCAGAAGAGTGAGGAGGCTGCCGCACAATGAAACACTTTCATGTTCTCACTGTTTAGTATTCACCACGTTCGCTCTCGCTGTGATGCAAGAAACCGACGAGTGGGCGAAGCTGCGGCGATGGAGGGGCTTCAAGAGACACGGGCGATAAACATTTTTAGCGATGGAAACACACACCTCTTATGCCGCTTTGATTGAGTTTCTGATTGTTAAAGAAAGTTCTGAAGACCAGGCGCCGCCAGAGCGCTGACAGCACTATTATTTGTACAGCTGGAGCCGTATTAGCGGAGAACTCAAACACTGGTGGAGTCTTTTATTGCAGCTGAAGTCTGCTCGCCCATTGTTCCCACACTGATGCCAGTTAAACATCCAATAATGGGAATCCCGACTCTTCATCAACGGCACTGTGTAAGCTGCTGTCAGGGATAAATGGAGCTGCGTTTTTGTGAAGTGGATTCATAGAAGAGAGTTTCATTGCTGGTTTTCACCAACGAGAATTTTCTGGTTCAATGGCGTCAATGCGCGGCGAGCTCCGTTCGGAACTAGCAAAACAAAACATTAGCACATAATATTGGAAGCTTTTTTTTTTAATTATTTGATTATATGGTGTGTTAGCTCAGGGTCAAGGTGACCCAAAGGCCCAGAAACAAATGTAATTGTTCGAACCCTTGTGTTGTCTCTCAGAGACAAACACAAGGGCGAAAAAGTGGTGCAGAAGTTATGCACTCTTTTGGAAATGTTCTGGATTAAGATGTTTAAGTGCTGAAGTGGACTCACGTATAAAAGGTATTTTTCGGTAACACTGTAGAATGGGAAACGCATGTTAAGTATTAATAAGATACTTATTCATTGTGAATTAACAGAAAATTAGTCATGTAGTAACCATTTATTAGTAATTTAAAATTGACTTTGTTAAAAAATAACCCTTATTTGAGTTAAATTCTATGATATGAGAAGCAATTGACTATTAATAATACTTTACTCCTCTTTTAACGGAGAAAAGCACAGCTATAAAAAAAAAGTATTCATAGCATCCTAACTACTCAAACATTAATATCAGTAATTGTAAATATCTTTCCCTATGTTTCTAGTTTCAAGTGTCAACATAATATTGTGTTGTTGCTGTTACTACACATGTAAACAGGTAGATTATTTGTAGTTAATATGCGTTTCCCATTCAGTGTTACAGATCTTTCTATCCTCTTACGATAAACAATGTGGCTTGTTTTCTAATCTTAGGAAGTCGATATGTCAATCAAACCTGACCACCATTTTAAGAATTGAACTTTTGGCGTAGGTTCACATGGAGAAGAGGATTTAGTCTGGCAGTTGCGCCATGGGGGGTTTCAGGGGGGGGATATTTTGCCAGAGGCAACTCAAAAGGCAGGTAATAACGAGCAGCACTGAACATTCACTGGGATGCTTCACCAGGGGAGTTTAAGTAAATCAGCGAGAGTCGGAGGGAGATTGGATTCAACTGCAGCAGATGTTAACTGATGATCAGCTGCTTTAATAGTTAGATTTGTCTCATTTACTATGTTGGGTTGTTTCCCTGACAGCTCTTTATCATGAGAGGAGACAATACTGCTGAACTCACTAAAGTTAATGAACATGTTTCACTATGATCACAATCTGCTCAAGTGATGTTGAATGAACAAACATTTGTTTCAACCCTTCGCTTGATCCTGAGCTAACAGTGTGTGTATAAAACTCTTTATGTGGTTGAAAATCAACATGGAAACACATACTATTCCCTGCTCTGTGGAAGCCATGACATCATCATCTCTCACGGGTGCGACAGGGGTCCTAGAAAGTTCTTCTTGGGCTCAAAATGACCGCCATTAACTGGTCTGTGTCTGGACTGAGATTGATTTCTTATGTTTTTTGGTCGTCCGAAAAATACTCCCTCATTTCTCAGTCCAAGAAAGGTATTAAACTAACTAGATCTCTGTACCTCAATTATTTAAGGGTTAGTTAGATCATTTTGTTCTGTTAATGAATGCTTCTTTATGAACTTTATGAATGACGAGTGAGTGTGCTTTAAGTCAACTGTGCACACGCTCAGAGCAGCCTATGGTTCGTAGGATTTCTCCTTCTTAAGAAGTTTGTTTTCTGTGATGAGGGTGTTTGTATGATGCGCAAAATTACTGCTCAAAATAAAAACTAGGTTCTTCTTCAGCACATAATCTTTCCCCACGTCTGTTTCCCTTTTGCGTTTACTACTAGAGAGCGCCACAGGGTTCAAAGCGTGGTAAAAAAGAAGTGGCTTATAGTCAAAATGACGGTAAGTTCAAAATGATCCGTTCTATTTTAGAGTTATGACTGGGAATTTCAAATTTCCAAAAACATCCAAATACCTCCATACTGTTCGTTTGTGACAACCATCTTGTATTGAAGCCTCGACATGAGGAATTGTTCAGAAGAATGCTGCTAGGACTTGAGAGTAAATCTTGCGCGCTGACACTTGCAAAGTGGTTGAATGAGGATTTACTTGTAGCTGGACCTGAGAGACATGGAGCTTCCTCGACAAACAAACTTAAAATATAGACCAGTTTATAGACCAGATGGACAGACGAGCAGTATGGAGGTATTTTGATGTTTTTTAGTTTGTCTTTTTGGACGAAGATGAGCTCCAGTCGCTATATTAAAATGAAAAAACATTTTCAATATATACTCTAAAAAGGAACAAATTACTCTGAAAATAATCATAACCCTTAGTTGACATGGTGAAATTGGTGAATTTAAATTTTTTGTCTGAACTATCCTTTTAAAAAAAAGAACAGCCTTCATAAGTCCTTCAATGTTTTTAGCCCTAAATCTGATGCGGAGAGCGTCTTCTTTGGTGAAGAAAGAGAGCTTTGAAAAAGACTTCAGTGTCAGCTGACTGTTGACAATGTCAGAGAGAAATTCTTCAAAAATTAAAAACACACAATTTGGTGAATACTTCCCCGGGCTGGACTGAAAAATGGGACATAACCCAAGGAGCAGCGACGGAATAGGTGTGAAGTGGCACAGTGTGTGGGGGTGAAACGGACTCGGGCCCTTCTGGACCTGAACCCGCTGTGTGAAAAAAAGGCCCTCAACACCGTCGGAAGCACTGACCTACATTTATAATCTGGAGGTAAATGAATCCCCCACAGTTTCTCTTCATTTCCAGTGTTTCACTCGGCTGCACGGCTTCCAGTAGATCTGTCGTCCAATCAGATTCCATCCTGAGTGCGTTGCCATGTCTTTCTAATCTGCCGTTCAGGATCAGATATGCTGGCTTCACAATCGATTTCAAGAACCTTTATTTCCAACCATCAAACTTGAAGCAGGTTTGAACTTTTCTGTTTCACTAGATCAGATCCATTTCATCAACTCTTGTGTCATCTCAGGGTCAAGGTGACCCGAAAACATTTTTTTTTTTTTATCCTTTCTTTTGCTTTTGTTCTGTCCAAGGTGTCCAGAGGCGACAAGAGGTCATCCTTAAAATGTGCCGGAAACATCTCATCTTTCTTCTCCTCATGTGGAACGAGCTGTGGTTCTTCTTTGAATCTCTCCTAGATGTCCGAGCTCCTCGACTCATCCTTCAGTCTGGCGTCTTCTACCCGCCATCAGGGTTAGTGACAAACGGTGAGAGACGGATCTCAGATCGACCGGTAAATAAAAAGCTTCGCTTTTTGCATCAGCTCTTCGTTCACCATCTCCCACGATGATTGACGACGATGCAACGATATGTCTGTTGAGCTTCATTTTTCCATCAGTCATGAACAGGACTCCAGGCCACACACGACTCCATTATTATGACAATTTCAAACCTTTTTCTCTAACCTTTCTAATGCTGCTCTGTTCATCTTCCTTGTTTGTGTGTGTGTGTGTGTGTGTGTGTGTGTGTGTGTGTGTGTGTGTGTGTGTGTGTGTGTGTGTGTGTGTGTGTGTGTGTGTGTGTGTGTGTGTGCCTGCACAGCTGTGTGAACCTCACCTCAACTGAAAATAGTCTGTTTTTGCCCGAAGGCTTTGTCATCCTGGACCGTCAGTGTGTGCGTGGACGTGTGTTTAGTGGCGACAAAACGCTGTGTCTTGCCCAGTGGGGGAATCAAGCCCAGACTGGCGCAGGGCCTGCCGGTGAAACACACAAACACACACACACACACACCTGTCAACAAACTAAATAAGGAGGCCCCTGACATCACACAACCAGACATTGGAAGCAAATGTCAACTTCATTTGTCGAGCTCTTTTTTCATGTGTGTGTCTTCTTTGCTTTTACTGTGATTTTCTTTATTCCATTTATTTCTGTTCTTGTATTTTTGTTTCATTTAGAATTTCCTTTAAATGCTGTCATGAATTTTGTTATTTGTATCTTCAGTCCTGATACTATTCCCGAAAAAACATTTTAAAAACATCTTATCCACACCTTTGGATCGAAACGATAACATTACATGTCCTTGTGTTTCAGTTATGGTCTATATGACTATTTGACCATTTTTTACCATTATATTGCCATGGTCTGTGAAAGTCGCTTTACAAATATAAATTACTTACTTACATACTGCTTATTTGAGTAATTAAATTAATCTTTTTGTATTTTTATTTATTTTCCAAATTTTTCTTTTTGGTGACTTTGTATTTTTATTTTCAATTTTTTTTTCTGATTATTTAATTTGAACAGTTTCCAATTTCATTCGAAAGAAACTCTATTGTATGATTTATTTTTCTTAGTTATATTGTGTTTTTTTTTCTACAATTTCCATTCGCTGGTTGTGATTCATCTTTTTTTAAGGCAAATTACTTTAGTTTATTTTTGCAGTTCTTTAATATTCAATTTTAATTTAAAATATTTTTTTTGTAGTTTATTGTGATTTTTCTTAAATTTTGACAAGCTCATTTTTAGTGATTTATTTGTCATTATTTTATTTTATCGGGTTAATTTAATACAGTTAGATATCATTTGCGTATCATAGTTTCTGTTGAATGCGGAGATCAACAAATTAAATGTATCTATGACATGAATGCACTTAATTAAGAAACAAGAATTAAGAAATATTTAGAAAAAACTAATAAAAAAAAATACTTACAAGAATAAAATTAAACTAAATGTAACAGAATACCTGTAGGAAAATGAATAAAGGTGAAAATAGAGAGAGGGAGGGGGTAAAAGTCATAAAATTAAAAAAAGTCACTTATTTTTAAAATTGCATAGCCTTCAAAAGGGCCACATAAAAAAAGGCAGAGAGTAATGGGTGGCCCAGATCTAACCCATCATGATGAGGACTTTGTTTTGGAGCAGATGAAGAAGAGAAGCTGTAAATCTTAATTTGGTTTTCAACTCTTTGAAGAGGCTCAGAGGGAACGTAACCCAACGATTCTCAGAGAACATTCCAGCAGTCGAGCTCCACAAAACCAGTGAGCTGTCGGGAAGATTCCCGGGCCGTGGACGCATGCATGCTCACGATATGTTCTTCACAGACGTCGTCCATCCCGACTCTGCGGGGCTTGATATCTGCAGCCGTGGAGATCTGAAGTCGAGGAACCGAACGTGAGTGTGCCGGAGCTTCAGGGCCTCTTTGTTCCATCACAGCTGTCCCTCTCCCTCAAATTCGCAGTGCGGATCACAAGGCTGCCTGCTGCGACTGCACAGCTCCGGGCTTGGCACCATGACCTTTAATCGCTGAAGATTGTGACGTTCAGAAATGATACGATCATGATCCGCCGCTCCCTATTCCAAATATTCATACACTTAATTAACGTCCAAACTACTCGTAGGCTTTAAGCAACCATGCTGTTCCTTGTCTGCTGCTCCATCTGGCAGCACATTTCAGAGCAAATGATGTATTTTTTTCTTTTTCGCTTCTGCTGATTGATCTCCCACACAGAGAGGAAGCGCAGACGGAGACGAAAAAAGCCAGAAGCCGGAGTGAGAATGATACAGCGCGCAAAAAATAGAGTCAATAGAAAAGAAGGCGTGTAGAAGCTGTGTGACGTCTCGGTGAACTTTCACGGCGACGCACACTTTAATCATGAGCGATGTTGGAACAAAGATGGAGAGACCAGGTAGAAACAAGAGAAATAGAATCTTTGGGGTCGCCTCTAAAGTAGGTCGGGGGTCTCAAGTCAAAATGGCGGAGAGAGTTCGAAGTCTGTCCCAATACTACCCCTCGATGAGAAGGAGGGGTGTTCCAGATTCTCTGTTGGATGAAGGGGAAGGGGTAAGATGGAGGGCCAGGTACAGTAGTAGTGATGGTTTGATGAAGCTTCATGAAGCAGTGAGTCCACTAGATGGCGGTCTCTGCTCTATTTTCCGTTGTTTTGAACAACTGCTCTAATGAAACATCATTTTTAAACTGATGGCGCCACCTACTGACCTCTAAACACCATGACACTACTTCATGAAGCTTCATCAGTACCAGCTAGCCCTTGACGAAGGGGTGGGAGTAAAGGGGTAGAATCGGGGCGCAGCCTTAGTCCATCATTTTTCTTCTGCTCGGATTCACTACAAGACACAAGTCACCTCATTAATTCACCATCCATAACGAGGCCTCGTCGACCTCTGAGGGAAACGTCCTCCGAGATGAAGAACAAGATCGGCCTCATTGATCTCCATCATGAGCTCCAATGTAATTAAGGGCAAGTTCTTATCAGCAATCTTCGTCTAGTGTCACACGCGAGCCCGCGAGAGGTCAGCGGACACGTGACGACGTTCGAGATGGTTGGATATCAAACGCCACCTTGAGTAGAAGAAGGATTTTCACAGAGCTAAACAATTACATGTCCTTGTGTTTCAGTTATGGTTCAAGATAAAGACTCCATGAACCCTTTATACCCTAATACTGCCAATAATGCCTTTTATTTTATTTGATTTGATTTTTTCTTATCCTTTTTGTATTTTTAACAGTTTTTGTTGACTTGTATTTGATTTTGGGACTCCCCCTTGGTACTTTAATTGTAACAGTTTTCTTTCACTTGCTCTTTTGATCCTTCTTTAACTCTGACAGCTTCCTTTCAGCTGTTTCTGTGATTCTTTTGATTTATATGAAAGTTTTTTTGTTATACTTTCTGATTTGTATAACACTTTATTCGAGCAGTTCTCCAATTTCGTTCATTTTCTTCAATTTTTTTTTTTTTTTTTTTGGACAATTTCCTTTCATTTCCCTTTGCAATTCTAATTCCATTCTCAGTTTTTCTTGTGAAACTTATTCTATTTTTGTTACTGTTTTATGTTTATTTTCATTTCTGACAGATTGATTCAGCAGTTTTTGCGATTTTTCTGCAATTTCAGTGTTTGATTATTTATTATTTTATGCACTTTTTGTCCAACTACTCTAAGTTCTTCCTTAATTCACCACTAATTTGATCTCAATCCATTGGGAAGTCTATTTTCATTTTCAACCTTTCTACGTCATTTAATGGTTCTGGGCTCGGGACGTATTTTCAGTTCTTTTTTTTTTCAAAATACGACCCGAGTTAAATGTCACACTCAAGGGTGTCAAAAGACTGACCGCACACCAATTAAAATCAAAAAGTTAGAGCGGCATGTGACGGCTTGGGGACTGACCTCAGATCAGTCTGGAAACATTTCTTATGAAACACTCATTAAAATACTATAACTTCAATTATTAATCAGAACTACTCAAGTACACGGAACCGTCAACGTTTTTCATCGGAAAGGAAACGACCATATGTACGTTCCTGAGCGACCGAGCCATTAGAAGAAAAAAATCATCACTTCCTGCTATGCGGGGTTTGTTCCAGCAGAGATTTAGTCGGATAATCACTGAGTCATCATCTTCATAAACATGTTTACTCGCTCTGATGTCGAGGCGAGAGGAAGCGGCGTGACGATGAAGAGCGCAACTCCTGGTGACAAATGAGATACAAGAGAAGATCTGCTCCGTGGGCCGCCGTCGTGAAGACCTCGTCGAGCGTCCGCGGAGACTGATGGTGGAGTTCAGCCGAGCGACGAACAACACGCCCGCAATAAGTTGTTCAGCAGCCTTCTGTTCAGCATGTTCACAGACAGTTTACCTCTCTATAGCATCACATTCCACTCTTAGTTGTTGTCTTTTGTTACTGATTATTACTTCTTACAGTTTCTTTTCAATGTTTTTTTTTTATTCTACTTTTACTTTGTTGGCTTCCTTTTGTGCTGAAGTGTAGTGATGAAGCTTCATGAAGCGTCACTCGATGGCACCGCCTACTTACACATTTTTTAATGATGTCATCAGCTCTTTTTCATGTGTACCATTTATTACTTGACTTGGTCCTCTTTTGGAAATTTTGCATCTTTCTGCATTTTTGAAACTTTTCATGTACTTTTGTGGAAGACCATGATTAAAAACGTGACGACTTCCCTTCATATTATAATAATCTGTAAAAATATGATATATAACAGATGATACGATGGCCTTTAGAGCTTACAAAAACAACAAAAAAATCAAAGGTCATAGGTTCAAGTCCCATTAGAGTTTACACCATGCTTTCCCAGCAGTTTTTACTGTCCCTGTCAAATATTCTGAGCTAATGCGTCCTGACGTTTCACAAACACTCACCCTTTTTGTCTCAGAAAGAAACTCTAGATTAATTCCACAGACAGAATCCGTTAGAACCCTCTTCTAAGAAAGCCTCGCAACAGTTTGAGATTTCTTATAAACCTTCGCTAACCACCGACCACTTCACAGCTGAACCCCACTCCGATTCAAATGGACGGCAATAACACAAGTTAATAACACGGGGCCCCGTTCGCCGAACCGAAGGGGCCTCCTAATCAGGGACCCGCACGCCAGGACTTTTAATAAAGGTTTGCAGCGAGCCGTTCATCAAGTCCAAAGCCACGCGGGGTCACTTCATTAAAAAAGCTGCCGACGCCTCCCGGCTGCAGGGATGTAAACACATCACAAAGGCGCTGCTGTGGAGGTCTGGACTCACGCTGGACCAGTAATGAGGCGGTCCGACACTTTCTCACACCTGTCCAGTCTGCAGCCCAATGTTTCACTTGTCATCTTGTCGGGTTTCGCGCTGACCGCAAGTGACACGCTTGTTAGCGAGTGAGGAGGTGGGCGACTCCTCTGGGCGGCAAAGTTGACTTCCGCGTGAGTGGCCACCTGGTGGTCGCAAACATACCAGACTTTGACAGAATGTGCTCATGAGAGCAAATAGAGGAGCTGAAATGTTGAGAAATATATTTTAAATTACTCTCAAATTGTTTTTTCAATTTTCAATACTTTTTTGAATTGACAGCGAACATCACACTGAGCAATAATAGCCTTGTGTTTGGAAGAGGAGACGATTCCACCACAGGGTAAAAGTGCGCTGACTAAATACATGACTAAAGACATTGTTCACGTTAATATTAGCATCGGGTTAGACTTCTGGGGCTTTGGCAGTAATTCAAAGGTTCTGGGTTCTAGTCCCCCGAGGTTTTTTCTATAATGTTGCAAAAGAACATTTTAGACAAATGCTAAAGGCGGTTGGTTTGAGTCCCACTAGATCTGAACACCATTTTGAATCTAGTCACACGGGGTAAATGTGCAGTGACTCAACCTCAGCCCAGACACAGAGAGACAATTGTGTCGCCAGACATTGTTCCCATTTATTTCAAGACACTTTCCTCCACTGGGACTAGTTTATCAGGCTCTGTGGCGCAGGGGGTACCGCTTTGGACTTCTGGACTTATGCAGTTATTCAAAGGTTGTGGGTTTGGGTCCCACCAGAGTCGACAGTATGCAGTATGATGCTCAGGAAATACAGAATTGACTTGAAAGTTAAAGTCATACTGATCAACTTATTCGAGGAGTGTTGACGGGGAGGGATTTCAACAATGCAACTTCCTTCAGTAGCTGCTATAAAGACAGAGACAATCTGCTCGCAAGACATTGATGATGTTAGTCTTGATTGTGTTGTTCAGGCTCAGTAGTGAGTACACATGGGAGTACTAGGCAGTGCACTATAGTCTATGAGTTCGACCATGAAATGCTACTGCGCTTTCTCAGATTCATCAAAACAAAAATGGCGCCAGCAGTCGTGAGCTTCTCCTTTGACACGGTTGTCATGAGTCTACACTGTGAAAGGTTTTCGGACAAGAACAGGACATTGGGAAAGGATTTATGAATGATCGAGACCGGAGAATGTTTATTTACAGCTTTAGTAGAACATTATTGATACTGTTTTGGTGTTAGTTTTTTCTGAGTGAGTCTCACCAATGGAACATGACCTTCTGATGTAAAAGATTCCTGCTCTAGGATATTTAAAAGTTGGGGGTTCAAGTTGAACCAGTGATGCCATTTGGTTACATTGAGGACGTTTTATTATTCATGAACAATACTCCATGGCTGCAGGTTCAACTGGATTAACACGAGTATTTTCTCACAATTGTCAATAAAAACTGACCAACTACCACTTTATTTCCCAGCAATAGATAACATGTTGGACTAATAGGTTTAATTTAACAAACTGAGGGTAAGACTCCCACCACAGTCAACATCATGCACTTTGAGATAGTAATTATCTGATGAAGCTTCATGAAGCAGTGTCATGTTGTTAAGAGGTCAGTAGGTGGCGCCATCAGTTGAAAGATGTTTCATAAGAACAGTTGTTCAAAACAAAGGAAAATAGTGCAGAGACCGCCATCTAGTGGACTCTGAAAATAATGACACTGCTTCATGAAGCTTCATCAGAACATCACTACTTTGAAACCACTATTGAAAATGTCGTTTGCTTGAGTCCCCTCAGAATATTTTAGCAGAATTGGCATTATTCCGGTTGCAGGGCACACAATGACAGTACAACCATTCCCACACACTTACTTATGGACAATTTCCCCAAGTTCCCAATTAAGGTCACAAGTTTCCTCCCTTCAGGCCTGGAAGCGAACCTGTGACATTCTTGCTGTGAGCCATCGTGCTGCAGCCGGATTTGAGGCTATTGAAGGCATTACACGCATGTGGGTTTTAGTCCTGCTAAACACTTTGATGTTATTTAAAATGTAACCTCTTTTAAGTTATTTACAGGTTGTTGGCTCACAACCCACAAGTTCTTGATACAAAAATAGGGTGTTTCTAGGTCTTAATAGAGAGATATAGACAACTTGTTTCACTTTCCTTAAGAAGACAGATTTGTTTGTCACATAAAACATCTCCCCGGTTATGGTGTTGTTATTGCCGCTCTTGTTTCCCCGGCTTCACTGGCTCCCCCGGGAGAAGCAGCACATTCATACCATTTTACTGCGCAGCAGAACAAATCTACTCAGTCATCACCTCGCTGCAGGTTTTTCGGAAGAGAAAGTGCTGTCCAGTGCCGCAAGCACTTATTAAAATGCTCACGCGGCGGTTCATAAGAACAGATGGAGGGAAATATAATGTTCCTCTGACAGTGAGAGTGATATCTCGCATTCTTACTTACAATGTTGGATTCTGTGATCAGAATTCACCGGAGTCTTTCTCCAAACGTATACGGCACATTAGACATAGTGATGGTCTGATGAAGATTCATGAAGCAGTGTCATTATTTTCAGGGCCCACTAGATGGTGGTCTCTGCACTATTTTCCTTTGTTTTGAACAACGGCTATAATGAAACATCACATCATTTTTCAACTGATAGCGCCACCTACTCACCTCTAAACAACATGACAATGCTTCATGAAGCTCCATCAGACCATCACTAGTTAGACAAGACCACTTTCAAAAGATCTCACAAATGATCTTGTCTTACAAAGATCACCTTTTTTATATCTAAAAAATCAGTGCCGATCAAAGTGTTTATAGAACGGTTGTGTCAGTTGGCCATCGTCATGGGGAACAATATAACAGGCTGACAGAACTCCTTGGTGGAACCATCAAAGTGAAGACTTCTAAAGAAGTACTGAGTCCCATAAAGATTGAACTCTAAGGATTTTTACGGGACTTTTAAATGACTTGCTCAGAAACGAATTTAAAAAATAGCAATAGCCCTCTTTCATAACCACTCCTAGTCTAGTGTTGAATACAACTGGGGACCCTCATGGTCAAAGGTAAGAGGTACTCAGACTGAGTTACTGAAGGACCAGAGGGATGGAAGACCAATGGAGGAACGTTTGAGCAGGACTTTGGGAAAGCTAATGATAAGGTAAAGCTCTTCAAAATAACTGCTCATCATAACTCATTGAGTCTGAAATAGACCTGGAAAGACTCCTGCCCCCTTTAAACAGACTTTAGAGATGGATTACTGATGATTTGTAAAGATAAAGGAAGATCAAAATGATCAAAACTTGAAAAAAAAAATCAGGAATTACTTCTCCATAGTTTGCCAAAGCGACAGAAACTTGTCTTTGACAGTCTTGAGTTTAACACTTCATCTCATTCAGTACAAATGTATGTCTCGTCTTTTTTGTTCTATTTTCATTTCCCTTCCATCACATTAATCCGTCACAGTTTCAGTTTGTGTTTGATTCAAAGTTTCTGGGCTTTTTGATAAACCACAGACGACATGATCGTGATAAAGAGAAAACAATCTCTGTGTTTTACGGATGCATTTTAACTGCAAATAGGAAACAGTGTTTAGAGACCAAAAGCGTTGAGAAAACTCCACTCGCTCTAAACAGAAACCACAGGGAAGCGATGGATGCGGGGAAGAAAAGGGAAACTTGCAGAACAACCGACTCATTGATAAAGGGAGAAAGACTGTGTTCAGTGAAAACTGTGGGGCTGGTGTTATCTCCTCTTGATCTCCTAAGCTAAAGTGACAGCATGAGTGAGAGTGATCATTCCAAGGTTGGGGATATTGTCATACACCATTTCTGAGGATAATACAAGATGTAACATCCCAAGAAGAGCGAATCTCACTTTGTTTTTAAACTTCCTGTCTTTCATTCGTTCTCCTCTTTGTGGCGGCAACTAACGTGGACATTATGCAAGCAGAGTGAAAAAGAAAAAAATGCTTTTCAAAGACATTGTTGAACACCAATTGCTCACATTTAGAGAAACTTCACTCAGTTTTTAAAGATGTTTTTACATTTAAGTAACATGGCTGGAGTCTCCTACACCTAAAGAGCTTGCCTTGACCAGGTGGATCCCTTTGACAAAGAGGGTCCTGCCTTCACGATGAGGCAACTTTTTGAGTGAAACTAGTAGTTTCTAATATACTGCCATTTATTCACATATATTTCAATATTGTAGTTGCGATTATATAGTTCTAGTGTTGACTCTGGTGTTGAAGAATCTACAGACAGCATGACTCTTGACAAAGTCGTAACTGCTACTTTCTAGTATTTTTATTATCGTTCCTTGACCAGTGACAAAGAGACAGAGGAAAAGACAATCACAGGGTATTGTGGTATTCGGTCTGTCCTGTGCTGAGATATAAATACTCCAACAACAATTTCTCGTCAATAGCGTATTCAAGCATAGTTATTGTTTTCAAGGTAAAACAATATATAAATAAAATATTTTTTGGTCATTTTAGAAGAGGATTCATGATTTATTGTTAACAATGTTACTTTAAACTTGCTTTATATTAGCATCGCAGCTCTAGTACGCTGCCAATATCTCACGATAACGCCACAGTTGGCAGGAAAAACAGCCTCAGAATGAGGCAGAAACCTCAAAAGGACCAGGCTTCAGGTAGACAATCTCCTTCCTAACTCAGCAGGTATAAAACTGCTAACACTTGTTCTTAAACCAAAATATGTTCCAAACGTCAGATCTTAAAAGCTGCTGGAGTAGACTGAATCCTCTCATCCTCAGTCACAGAGATCTCACAGGATTTCACTTGTTCTTTTGCTGCAGAGGATGCAATGACTTGCGGCCAAATGTTTAATATTAATACAAAAATGAACCAACACTGTGAATATCTGTACGTTAGTACTGCTAAAAATAAAATATATTTGAAAGGCAAATAAAAAAATAAACAAAAAAACGCTTTTATACAGTGCTGTTGAATATCGATACAGTTTGGTGAAATCATTGCAATAATTAAATGTATCAATATTTTTCCACAATTGGCTAAAACTCTTGCTGCTAAAATGTTGCCTCCACTCTGCCTCGTCTTCACCTATAGTCTCGGTAAGTAATGAGATTCATTCATAAACTAAACATACGTCCTCTTTGATGCCGATGCTTTTAAGCTAACATGAAAAATGTACAATCAAACGCACCATCACCATAAGTGGAACAAACAGGCTCATATTTCCCCGAGTTCAACCGTTTACACTCGTCTGTTTGCAGCTTCCGGCTTTCCTAGTTAGTCAACACACACACACACTCACACACACACACACACACACACACACACACACACATGCCGTCGGCCGCAGGTCGCTCGCATCACCCTGACCGTTGTACCTGCTGATTTCACATCTGCAGCTCACAGTTGCTATTTTTATCTCGTCTCATGCTCGAGCTCTGAATTTCCTCACTTTGAATGCGTCACTTTCCCTCTGTTTTGCCGCTATCTTTCATTTTAGATCAGAACTTTCTTTCTACAAAGATTATTTCAGCATCAGACGTTCAAAGATGTAATCAAGAGCCGGATAAATAAAAAGAAAAGAAACACCGATCTCTCTCGCTCTCTCTCTCTATCTGCCTGCCAGTATTTCATTAATTCTATCTTTAGAAATATATTTAATTGTTGCTATCATCACTTGATCAGAGCGTCGTTTCATATCTGAAGGGTTTCTTTTTCTCTTCAAGAACATTTACATTTAAAATCAACCAGCTGGAAAAGAGCTGTAAGGCTGTTTCTCATTGTTGCAATTTGGTTTCATGTTACTCTGTCCTAGTGAATGCATGTTGTAACCACTGATCTGTTGCTGGGTATATGTGGAGGACTTACAAGTACTGATGGTTTGATGAAGCTTCATGAAGCAGTGTCATGTTGTTTAGAGGTCAGTAGGTGGCGCCATCAGTTTTGAAAATGATGTGATGTTTCATTAGCACAATTGTTCAAAACTAAAGGAAAATAGCGCAGAGACCGCCATCTAGTGGACTCTGAAGATAATGACACTGTTTCATGAAGCTTCATCAGACCATCGCAGCATGACTGAAGAATCCAGAGAAGTTACCAGGTCAAGATTTCATCTTTCTAACTTCTCCTGAAACATCCAGCATGTTTTAATGTTTCGCAACACCACTTTTGTCTCGCTTCCTCTCAGTGAACTCATCACTAGGGATGGGTACCAATACTCTTAATGGGAAAGTGGTAAGCTTAAGTAAGTTTATCATATTTTACTAAACCTCACAGATTAATATTCTCTCATTGACTCTATTGTGTTGCTTAACACTGCTTGAGTTTTGTCGCAGAGATGCAGAGCCTCTCTTCAGATGAGCATATTCCAGGTGTAAATCTGTGAAGGACTATAAACTGACCCAGCCTTGAACAACAGTAACTGTAAAGGAGAATAAATAGCGACGCAACAGTCCTTCGCATCAGAACAGATAATGACTCTTTCAAGAAACATCTTAAGGCCTTTTTATTTATGCAGGCTTTTCCTTTTTTTCTCCTGTTGTGTTATCAGTTTTATCTTGACCTTTTAAGTATATATTTTATTGAGTATTGTTTTGATTATTTAAGCGCTTTGTGACCTTGGTCTGGAAAAAGCGCTCTATAAATATAAATGACTTACTTACAAGTTGTTCTCACTCCTTGTACAAGTAAAACTTGTATGAATTTTAACCAGATCTGATCTCTGTTCTTTGTTTAAGTTTCAGCTATAGTTTCATATTTCTATATCAACAACACTTTACGATTGCACTGTTTGTTATATCAACGGTAATAACCCATCCCAAGTCCGATGAGTGCTTCGATGCCTCATTTTGGTTCAGGTATCATTTTCACTTTTTATTGTCAATATTTTTTTTAATTATAGTTGTGACACCTGGCCTGGCAAAACCACCCATGTCTTCTCACCCGCACACACAATTTATCCGCCAAATTATGCTGTCAGAAAGTGCATTGACTTTGAGTCCAACACCTTTTGTGCAACATGGAATAAGATGGAAGCCTCGAGACGAAAAACAATTTTTAGAAACAGTTTTTGGGCCAACATATTTCCAACAATCAAAGACTCAAGGACACTTCATTATAGCCTCTTAACCATGACGCACACTTAGCTTCTCATTTTAAGTCAAGCTGAGCTTGTTTGTTTTTCATTAATCTGCCATATGTGCACAAACACACTAACACACAGCAGGTAAGTCGGAGAGGTTGTGTGTCAGGATGACAGGTGTCACACACGCCCCTGTTTTTCACCTCGCTGTCAGCTTGAAGCCGCCTCTCGACTTCACACACGGACACACACACACAACATTCACACAATTAAAAAATAAACAACAACTTGCAATTCTTGTTAAAACGATGCTGCATTGGATGTGTGAATAAATGTGTGTGTGTGTGTGTGTGTGTGTGTCCTAGTTTAGCTTTGAATATATTTCAATTCTTTATCTGCTGCTGGTGGAGAACTTCAAAAGCATTTTTCAGTAAATCTGGTTCATGCCTGCAAATAAAATCCTTCTGCTAAGCTTATTAAACAGTTTTGATTTCACAAAATACCTCAAATAATAATTTCCTCTGTTGAATTCCATAACTAAAAGGGTTCAATCCGGCGCTGAGGTTTGGTTATTCCTTTGGTGTTTAGAACTTTCAGATATCAGTTCATATATAACTGTATAACTATCATTTAAAACAATGTTTTTGTCAAACCTACATTTCCCCTCCTACTCTTGATGGAGGTTTGAATAAGACATGTATAAATGTTTTATTTACACACATGTTTTTTCTGTCAAATGCTTATAATAAAAAATATTATTAATAAACTGCTTATTATTAAAAAAAACACCCCAGTTTTCCTGCATTTCTGTGATAACATGTTTAAAAATGTTAATTAAATCTTAAGGCCTTAAGTATTGCATTTTGAGTTTTGGAATCCAATGAAATATAATATTTAAACGTTTAATTTATTTTTACTACGTTTATTGTTGTTGAATTGGACCTGTTATATTTAACTTCCCTCTGTCAACCCTCGCAGGGTCATCGCAGACCCTACCATCCATCTGACATGTGTCTATCAGGTCCATTTGCACTATATATTTTAAGCTTTCATTGTAAAAATCTTAACATTTCAGAAAAGAAAAGACAGAAATATACACTACGTTTGACTGTTAGTACTTGTAAACTTAGCTTATAAGATGCTGAACGCCCTGGTCAGTATTTATATTAAAGCAAATTTATGAGTTAAACTCATATTTTTTAATTTATTTTATTGTACGCTGTGTTTTTAATAAACTTTAGTACAAAGCTGAAGGTCAAGAGAGAACTTGAAAGGAAAACGTTGACTCAGACAAAAGCACAAGCAACCTTCAAAAGGCAAACAACAAAGGCCAACAAAAATATTGCTGCTCTCTCTTTTCTTAATTCCACACACTGTGAGGACAATAACACACTATAATCATTCCACGTTTGACTCGGTGACCTTTAAGCAAAAATCATACAGAAGTGGCAAACGAGGCGAGGAATCTTTACGGTCTTGTTCTCTCTGAAAGCTTGAGGCCAATAAACCACGAAGCCTCCGCCAGCTACATGCAAACACTCTCTCTCACCATCCATCGTCAGTTTAATTGCCTATAAAAGTCTTGTTATTACTGCAGAGACGATCCGGGGCCCGGTCCTTTTTTACTGCTGCGTTTTTTTTTCTTTCTCTTCTCTGCTGCAGGTTTGTCCTCGATTCGCTTGTCTTTTATCAGTGTCCTGGTTTACACCGCCGGCAGTGTGATTTGTCTTTCAACGCGACAAGACAAAAGAGAAGCTTTTGTTTTCGAGCGCCGAGGATTCTTTCCGTCCGCTATTGTGTCACGAACAGCTCCATTTCACAAACTTCCCGACGTCAAATCCCTCATGACCCAAAATTCCACATTTTCCCCAAAAAATCTAAAGTGGGTCGGATAAAGAAGAAAGAATCGGATTGTCTGGTCAATTCTTATTTCTGTTGACCCAGTCACGGTCCGTCAGATGTTAAGGAACTTGGACTCAGAACAACCAGAAAGGAAAAAAAAGAAATTGAGTCCCTCAGAACAACCAGATTGTTCATCATCATCGTTTAGTCCCAGACATTTAGGAAGACCATAAAGACCATCAAGATCATCAAGACCGTAAAGTCCATAAAGACCATCAAGACCATAAAGACCATAAAGACCATCAAGACCATCAAGACCATCAAGACCATAAAGACCATCAAAACCGTATAGTCCATAAAGACCATCATGACCATAAAGACCATCAAGACCATTAAGACCATCAAGATCACCAAGACCATAAAGACCATAAAGACCACAAAGACCATCAAGACCATCAAGACCATCAAGACCATCAAGACCATCAAGACCATACATACCATAAATACCAGTAATACCATCAAGACCATAAAGACCATAAAGACCATAAATAACATAAATACCATCAAGACCATCGAGACCATCAAGACCATAAAGACCATAAAGGCCATCAAGACCATCAAGACCATCAAGACCATAGAGACTATAAAGACCATAAAGACCATCAAGATCATCAAGACCATCAATACCATCAATACCATCAAGACCATCAAGACCATCAAATGTATGACCAGTCATGGATTAATATTCTGAGAGTTCATTTAATGGTAGAAACTCAGTAGATTATTAAAACTGGATTACACGATTAGGTCCAAAGAACACTTGGTGAAATAAAGTTAAAAGTGGATTCATAAAGTTGTAAAACGCCAAAATAGGAAGCTCTTCATGGTAATTGGCTCTTACTTATATAGTGCCTTTCTATCCTTATTTTAGCATTTTACACTAGTTACGCATTCACCAATTTACACACACAATCACACACTGATGGGAGTAGGCTGCGACGCAGTTGAACCATCAGGAGCAATCGAGGTAAAGTGTCTTGCTCAGGGACACAACGCTACAATCTCATCAAGAGCTGGGATTGAACCCGCAACTTCTCAGGCCACAAGACAACCACTCTGCCGTGAGCTATGACGCCCAAAAGATCAAGAGAGAAAGTCTGAATTTGACTCGGTACAGAAGAAAAATCTGAAAGTGATTTGATAACCTATGAAATGAAAAATATGAAACAAGTCAACAGAAATTGACTTGGTATAATTTAAAAGTCTGACTATTAATCTAGGAGAAAACATTAACTGGGTTTTATATTGATTTAAAAATAGACTCGCGGAATGAATCAGTCTGGGATCGACTTGGAAAACTAGATGGTGAGTCGGAAAGTAATGAACAAATGTTTGGAGAACAAAGCTGTCAAGTATTCAGTCCAAAATACAGTGAATAAAAACTCAGAAATGGAAATAGACTTGGAAACATTTGAATTGGAACCTAATGTACTAAAGTCCAAAATAAACTTGATGACTTTCTAAAGATTTGGAATGGACTTGAAGAACTAGAAGAATACAAATGAAGAGAATAAACAATGACTAGGTGAAAAAATATGAAAAAGACTAGTAGGCAAGAAAACTTGACAAAAACTGAACAGATATTGACTCCATGAAAGATTTAATATCTATAATACACTAAGAGATGGCTTCTATAGTGATGATCTGATGAAGCTTCATGAAACAGTGTCATGTTGTTTAGAGGTCAGTAGGTGGCGCCATCAGTTTAAAAATGACGTGGAAGGCAAAGGGAAACAAAGGAAAATAGTGCAGAGACCGCCATCTAGTGGACTCTGAAAATAGTGACATGATGCTTCTCTGCCCACAATATAAAGTCCCAAATATAAAAGTAAATGAAACTTGATGTGTTTTATTGTCTTGTGTTGTAAATCGCTGCCACACACACGTCCTTCTGTTATCGTCGTCCATCAAGAGAACTTTCATTGGCCGCTGGACTGTTTTCATCAAGCCATTTGGTCTTCGCTCAACTCCAGAAAAATACACACAAACGCACACCATGCAAATAAAATAGACAGCTGGACCAACAAGAATACGCACTCGGATTTATCAGCGGCAGCTGGTGGATCTGCAGTCTCTCACACACACACACACACCGTCAATCTCCCCAAAACACACACATAAACACACATCTGTTTTGTGTTGACTGAGTGTTTTGTGAGCAGTTGACACAATGAAAATCACAGCTGACCTACTAACCTGTCAGACGGTCAGTTACGTGGCATGAGTGTGTGTGTGTGCGTGTGTGTGTGTCTGTGTGTGTGTGTGTGTGTGTCTGGTGGAAGATCCATTTCCATCTCTGGCATGTTTGATATTTACCAAACAGAAGAGCAGGTGTGAGTGGATCTGTGAGAATTACACATCGTCCCGCTGTGGATTCATGAATATGAGAAGCAAACAACAGCTGAGCAAAACCCAAATACAATAAAAAATACTTTTAAAAACTTGGTACAAATTGCAGAAAGAAAGGGAATGTTATTTTAAGGGTTTATAAAATGCAAAACAAATCAATAAATGTGAAAAAATTAAATAAAATAGATCAAAATCAAAAAATATTTTACATTAAAACAAGAAAGCTAAATGCTAGTAGCAACAACCGTAGTAATATTAAATTAAACATTTTATTATTGGATTTATTTAGTTTCTGATTTATTTTATATGGTCTTTTCTGTGTGTTCCTGTGCTTTTTCAAGGCTTAACTAATTGCAAAAACAAAACAAAAACATGCTAAAGTACAGTAAAAATACAGTAAAATAGAATAAAATAAAAATCTATTTTACATATAAAAACGCTACACAATGCTAGCGATAACCGTAATAATATTAAATTACACATTTAAACATTGTGATTCATTCCGAATCACTAAATAGAATATATATATATATATTTTAAATTTATTTACTATGTTTTCTTTTGCTTTTTTAAGGCTTTACAAATAAAAAAAGAATGAAATAGACCTCCATCATGGACCCTCTGGTCGTCCAATGATTCATTACCAACATTCTTGCGCCTTCAGTTATATTTCAACTGACTCACACCAGCACACAACCTTCACGTCTACATCAGATCCAAGAAGAAGAAGAAGAAGAAGAAGAAATTCTTACCTGATGTGAAACTTTTCATTAAGAAGGTCCAACTGGAACGAAGATCAGTGCTGTTGAGTCAAGTTGAACAACCTGTGGAGGGAGACGATGATGTGTTATGTCATTTTTTAAACTAATTATTAACCAAACTAACTAGTAGGGTTATCACGATACTAACAGTTGTAAATTGATGCTCTTAAAAACATTCGGTACTCAATGCCACAAGGATAAACAAAAAAAGACCCACAAATTTAAAATAAATATTTTATTAACCCTTATGTCAGGGTCAAGGTGACCGGAAGGTTCGAAAACTAATGTGTTTGTAGTATCCCTTGTGTTATCTGTTGGTCAAGGTGACCCGAAGACCCCAAAAACAAATGTGTTTGTGGTAACCCTTGTGTGGTCTCTGGGTCAAGGTGACCCGAAGGCCAGAAAACTAATGTGTTTGTGGTATCCCTTGTGTTATCTCTTGGTCAAGGTGACCCGAAGACCCCAAAAACAAATGTGTTTGTGGTAACCCTTGTGTGGTCTCTGGGTCAAGGTGACCCGAAGGTCCAAAAACTAATGTGTTTGTAGTATCCCTTGTGTTATCTCTTGGTCAAGATGACCATACATATGCAGTGGTAGAGGTCGTTAACCTTGACCCAGAGAGCACACAAGGGATACCACAAACACATTTATTTTCGGGCCTCCGGGTCACCTTAACCCTGATATAAAACAATGGTAAACAAGGAAAATGCAAAAAAAAAAAACGACCTCTGTTACAACATGTTACAAATAACAGAACTGCCAATATTTAGTATAAAAAACTGTTGCGAAAAAAGAAACTGCAACTATGATAACTAGTAATGGTCTGATGAACCTTCATGACGCAGTGTCATTATTTTAAGAGTCCACTAGATGGCGGTCTCTGCACTATTTTCCTTTGTTTTGAACAACTGTTTTAATGAAAGATCCCATCGTTTTTAAACTGATGCGCCACCTTCTGACCTCTAAACGACATGACACTGCTCCATGAAGCTTCATGAAGCTTCGTGAAGCAGTGTCATTATTTTCAGAGTCCACTAGATGGCGGGCTCTGCACTATTTTCCTTTGTTTTGAACAACTGTGACCTCTAAACAACATGACACTGCTCCATGAAGCTTCATGAAGCATCATCACTAGTTTCCAGACGTATTTCACAGTAGAGATGATGCTTCAGAGGAACAAGTCTTTAGCAACAACAGATATGATGGATGTATTCTCTGTAATCACAAACTGACCCTTGATAGAACCATTTCCAAAAGAGAGGATGGAATGTAAACAGCAGGAACGTGACTCATTTTAATGAGGAAATGGGGCGTTAAATCAGGACCGGATGGGTCAGACCGAGATCAGTCATCAACAGAACACAACCGAAGCCGTTCCTCGTCCCCTCAGCGCTCATTTAAAGCCGAATATGAAATGTCAACACCGCCGACCGTCAACAAAAAGCCGGGCTGACTCTGCCTCGTCATCCTAATGAGACCCGAACCGCGGCCTCGCTCCCTGAAGGCCTCTCTGTTCTGGACTGAAACCTCTGTCTCATTAACCAGACGGATCGCTCTCCGCGGAACAAAAGGCTTCCTCTCTCTCGCAGACGCTCCGTCAGCCCGACTGCTTTATTTAAAACTCAAGTGTCAACATGGTCGGTCCGGCGAGGGGTTATGGACCCTGATGCTTGATCTGGGAAACAGAAATACTTCTTATAGAAGAACACACAAGAAATACTTCTTATAGAAGATACACATTTTTAAAAGTTTAAGCAATTTGTCTGGAGGACCTCGGTGCAGTAGTTGACCCGGTTATCATAAAACAGATGGAGACCCTGCAACTCTGGTGCACAAAAACATTTAAAATGGACGCCATCGGGCTCAGATTATTATATGTTTTATATTTTTATAAACACCCACCTTACAGAGCAACTAATGTGTTGATTTAAGTGTGTCTTAAATAGATGTTGGATCTATTGTACTCATCAGTATGTGTTTGTACAAAACTCTCTCGTCATTCAAATATTTACATTAGAAAATGTGCTTTAGCCCCGCCCACTTATAAAGATTTTTATTTGTTTTTTTCCCCGCTGGAGATTAAATCTTGTTTACCATAACCACACCCACTCTGCTCTGATTGGTCAAAAATCGGGGTTTTTCACGCAGCGCACCAATTCCGAAAGTCTCCAACTCAAAAGGGTGTCGTTGTATAAACAAAGTGGGCCGTGAAAACAATTAATACGCATTAATGGACTCCGCTCTTGTAACCTCTCATTTACCAAGATTTCAGATGGAGGAGATATTACTTTATAAAGTAATAAGTTCAAAACATGGTCACAATGAGACTTACTGCATCTTGGAGAAGAATAATCTAACATTTGAAACATGTGAGTGAGTCAGGAGAGTTGGGTTTTTCATATAAGTTAATTAAAACACAAATGGCTTCAAAAACATTGCAATAGTCCAGAGCTCCCAGTAGGTATAGGATAGAATTTTTTATTGCACATAAAGACACTAAATATATGACGTGGATCAACCATGAAGAAGTGAACTAATCCTGATATTTAACTAGTTAATTCATTTATATCAGATTCAAAAACACAAGTAAATCTTGTGTAAAAGTGCAAATAAAACAAAAGATGATTTGGTCTTGGTCCGTTTGATGGACTTGTTTTTTTCAATTTCTTGAACTGTCTTAAATGTTAATTCTATGCCTTCATTTTATACTGCAACACCTGATGCATCCACCACTCTCATATTGTAGCGCAACAATTTGTAATAGAACCCATCATAGACAAGTCGCTTTAACGCACACATTTGGTACGAATGCATCTTTGCATTCACATGAGGAACAAGTTAATCCTGAACTTTATCCGGGTTTCTAAATAAGCGCCGTGGTGTGACATTAGGGAGGAACTCCAGCTCCACTCGTGAAGATGACTTGATTCATCGAGCCCTTAGAGCACCGCGGAGGTAAAAATAACACCCAGATCGACTCTGCATAATGAGCCAGATGTCAACCTAAGGCGTACTGACATGAGACAGAATGATCTCTGACCGGGGCCGCTCCGATAAACAAGAAGATTCGGAGAACGTGTCGGATGTTGTATGGGCGCTCGTGGTCACGTGACCGTGACTCGCAATCCGAAACCGCCGTATCTCTGGCTTCAATGAGCCGTGAACTTTCACCTCAGAGGATGAAGCAGGCATGAAAAAAAAAACATCCACGATGAAAATAAACGAATATGAAAGCCCGCGGGGGGTCCGTGACAGAGCCCCTTATGTAACCTCCGTGACTTCACTGAGGTCTCTAGCGCCACCCAGTGTCCAACTATGGCTCATCAGTTTCGATTCCTCTGCAGGTCAGAGGATAAAGAAGTTCAGCACCACAGGTCGGCTTTACTGACACGACTTAAAAACCATAGTTTAAGAATTTAACAAATACATTTAACTTATTGATAATTACATCTAAACAAGGACATTTAAATTCTGTTGCTTTCCTCCTAAAAAGTCTGTTTGGGACTTTCTTGTTGTTTATCAAGACTATTTTGTAAACCTTTTCCTTGGTTTTCTCTGGAGATAAAATCTTGTTTACCAAAACCCACGTCCACTCTACTGTGATTGGATAAACATCTAGGTTTGTCAAGATGCGTCATCAATCCCGAAAGTCTCCACCTCCAAGGAACTCGTTGTATAAACAAAGCGGAGCGTGATTACATCTGGCTGGAGGAGGAGTGAAGCCATTATTGTGTCATAATGGATGGAGATTTCAGACTCGATTTCAGACTCGATTTCAGACTCGATTTCAGACTCGATTTCAGACTCGATTTCAGACTCGATTTCAGACTCGATTTCAGACTCGATTTCAGACTCGATTTCAGAACCATATAAAGTAATTAGTTCAAAACATGGTCATAATGCGAGACTAACTGCATCTTGGAGAGGCAGACTTCAACATTTGAAACATGTGAGTGAGTCAGGAGAGTTGAGTTTTCACTTTAGTTGCCCCTTAATCCAAAAAGAGTTTGTAAACTAGACGTGGCTAGAAGGTGCAAAAGAGTGAGATGAAATTGTCAGTTGGAAATAGACTTGTTAAGCTAGGAAGAAGGTAAAAAAGAAAGGAGAAATGTAAGGTCGATAATATCCATGAACTGAGTTTTGAAAATAATAAGGTTTGGTTGACTGGGAAGTTTAGAAATGAATGGCTTTGTAGAGTCTCTGATAGTGTTGGAAGTTGTAAGAGTAGTTTGTAAAATATTGGCTCAGTAATAGACTTGGCAAGTCTGCAAAAGACCTGGTGAAATTGGAAGAAAATATGTCATGGATCTGGAGAAGTCGACCAGGTTTGAACGGAACAATTGCAGGTAAGTATTAAACTTAATGAACTAGAAAGATTAATATACACTTATATGACTAGAGCTGACAGTTATTTATTGACTTTCATGAATTTCATAATATTCATTTTTTCATATATCATTTAAAATATGGGGTCACTAAAAACTTAAATAAACTAGAAAGCTAGAAATAGTAAGAATAGTTGGTAATGATAATTGGTAACGAGGACTGTCAAAAGTGGACTTGGTTAACTGTAATATCAGGGAAAGACAAACAAAACAGAAATATGGATCATTTAAAAAGTCGGAAAAAAAGGTAAAGTCATCAGAAATAGACCTGGTAAACTAGACCTGGCTAACCACCAGGGTTATCACGATACTAACATTTTTAACTTGATGCCGATGCTCTTGAAAACATTCGGTACTTGATGCCATAAACAAAAAAAGACCCACACATTTAAAATAAATATTTGATTAACCCTCATTACTTGTTTTGAACAACTGTTCTAACGAAACATCACATCATTTCTAAACTGATGGCACCACCTACTGACCTCTAAACAACATGACACTGCTTCATGAAGCTTCATCAGATCATCACTATAGAAGCCATCAGATCTCTTAGTGTATTATTAGTAAACAAATTCTTCATTTAGATACTTTTGCTAACCTACTTTGTTACCTGAACATGACTTGTCATGGTGGTGGAATAGTTTGAAGTCGACATGGTAAACTAGAAACTGAATTTGACATTGGAAGTCCAACATAAAGTGGTCCAGTACTTGTGGACTAGATAAACCTGGCAATACAGAAATACATGTTAACCTGGAGTGCCAGCGGTAGACTTACTCGATCAGGTCGAAAACTCATTTTTGCAACATCCAAAACTGGAGCAGCTGAAGGTGAAGCAGCACTTGGGGGGTCGTGTGCGAGCGCACCACACCGCCAGGAAGTATTTAAAGGGAATTTAAAGTCCTGCCAGAGTCTTCACACCCTGATTTGCACTGTTTACTAAAGCAGATCGTCGTGTTCTGAAGGTCCCGGGCTTATCCGACACACATGTACAGAGACACGTCAACACACGACTACATCGGCACACCTGAGGAGGATTGTGTGTGTGCATGTGTTACTCCTGGGCGAGTGTGTTATCAGGGTCTGGCAGATGGTCAGAGCCGAGTCTCTGCCTGCCGTCCTTCATCATCCTCCTCCCACCCTCCCTCCCTCCCTCCTGACAGGACCTCCAGATACTCCGTCCAACCTCGACAGAACCCGAGTTAAATACCTTTTTTACATCTGTTTAAATACCTTTTTTACATCTACTTATAATTCAAATTTGACAATATATTTTAGCATGTTTTGCATTTTCTCACGTCTTATTTTATTTTTGATAAATCCAAATTAATCGAATTACAACTATTTTTTTTATTGTATCTTTCGAATAACATTCAACTTTGAATCCTCTCTCAATAAAACACAATATTTCTAATAATATTGGCTTATAATATGAATATTTTCTAGTGATGGTCTGATGAAGCTTCATGAAGCAGTGTCATGTTGTTTAGAGGTCAATAGGTGGCGCCATCAGTTGAAAAATGTGATGTTTCATTAGAACAGTTGTTCAAAACAAATGAAAATAGTGCAGAGACCGCCATCTAGTGGACTCTGAGAATAATGACACTGCTTCATAAAGCTTTATCAGACCAATAGTTGAGTAATTCTATCTCATGATTTGGTCTCTAAAAATCCCTTATATTTATTTCACTCTCTCCAATTTTAAACTGTCATTTTATGCGATGAAGATATTTAATGGTCTCGCCTCTATAGTCTTCTCACTTCAGAGTTGATCTCAGGTTTTCTCTTTCGGCTACAATGTCCACTTTGAATCAGAGGTCGAGCCTTGTACACGCTTCGCTATCGCTCCCAGTTAATCCTCCAATTAATTACTTTTTATCTCATGTTTGGTAATTAAATATTCTCTCTGCAGTAATGGTCTTTGAACGCACCATGATTCAAGTGCGACAGCGGTGTGAAAACGTAATTATTGCTGCTATCTTTGGATCTTTGAAACTATTTTTTTTCACTCAGCGACCAACAAACACTATAAGAAAAATATTTACTTTTGGATTTGGTCACCTCGTAACTGACCATTTAAAGGTAACACATTTATTACAGATACTTAAAAAATAATTGTAATTTTGTGAGGTAATTCAAAGAAACACGATAAAAAGCTAAAGCATCTAGTTTTTTTTCTAATTAAATCTTTAGTATTTTTTGTTTAACTTTAATCTATTTGGTTTCATGAACTACATTTATTTTCTCACTAGTTCTTTACACAGGCAGTCAGGTTTTTTTTTCCGACAGTTGTTCAAAACAAAGGAAAAACAGTGCAGAGACCGCCATCTAGTGGACTCTAAATGTAATGACACGGCTTCATGAAGCTTCATCAGACCATCAGTAACTAATTGAGTGATAAATAAAGAGGCAGACGTGGCTACAGTTAAAATAACACTCAATATTATTGACAAGGAAGTGTCATCGTGGTAACATCCTGGTTTCTATCGCCGCACATCAAGGCGCTTAAACACGTGAGGTGTCATAAAAAGCCCCATTGTTCGTATCAGACGGTGATCCGGCCATTGGTGCTGCCGGCTCGCAGGAGCGGGTCATTGTGTCGGTCAAATTTACGACCCCAGCCATCATCAATCTGGGACGGACAGTCGTGCGAGGGGACATAATGAGAGGCGGCGCCACATCGCCCCCGGTGCGATAATCTCTTTTCCCGGTCGCTCGCTGTTTGGCAGCTGATTAAACGTCTTTGTGTGTTTTCACTCCCAAATAAAACCGAAACAAGCCCAGATCGGAAAGATCACAGCGGCTTGTTCGTCGGGCTCAGCCCAAGAGCTTAAGATTGATCATTCTGACCAATTAAAGATTATGCCGCCTAATTAAATCTGCGTGCTTCGCTGCCGTGAAATCCAATTAAAGGAGGTTGTTAAAGTCGACATTTCGCTTTCAGAGATTTGAAGGGAAATTTATCTGTTGAGGTCAAGTCATCGGGAAACCAGAAACATGAATGAGTTTTTAGGCTATTGGTAGTTGCATTTTATTTAAAAAAAAAACTAAGGCAAAACAAGTGAAACATTAAAAAAAAGGAGTGAAAGTGTTAGAAAAAAATGGTCTTTTGATCAAGAATAAAAATGAATGAATGAATTACTTTTAGAGATTTTAATTATCGACACAATATTCAGTTAGAAAATCCAAAATTGTAAAGCTTTAATAACCAATAATCAGAAAGACAAAAAATGTGTTTTGTAATTTGAGCAATGTGGTGAGCATTTAATTCTTAAAACATTTCTGTAGCTGTCAGGAAGTATTGATCTTAAATTAAAAAAATAATAAACCGTAGTTCAGCTGTGACAAAAATAAAACTTGCTTTTTAGTTCAAGGAAATGGTGCTCAAGGCTATATGTAATAATATATATAAATATTTATAACTTTTTTAGTAAAAATAAATAAATAATATAATAATAAATCAATTGAAAAAATATATATTCAATATTTTAATTAATTGATTCATTTGTTTAATATAGTCTTGAGCACACAAGCTCAACGACTAATCGATGGTCTGATGAAGCTTCATGAAACAGTGTCATGTTGTTCAGAGGCCAGTAGGTGGCGCCATCAGTTTAAAAATGATGTGACGTTTCATTAAAACAGTTGATCAAAACAAAGGGAAACAGTGCAGAGA
The DNA here is from genome assembly GCF_982586985.1 of Callionymus lyra. Lineage (NCBI taxonomy): Eukaryota > Metazoa > Chordata > Actinopteri > Syngnathiformes > Callionymidae > Callionymus > Callionymus lyra. The sequence continues at coordinate 18,832,151 of NC_141824.1, read as the reverse complement.
CCGCCATCTAGTGGACTCTGAACATAACGACACTGCTTCACGAAGCTTCATCAGACCCTCACTAAAGCCCTAAATGATGATCTGGATCACATTAAGTCTGACGGCACCGTAATGGCCCCGGAAGTTTAGCTTTAACACATCTCTAATAACCCAGTCACTTTCCTTTATAGCTTCTCGCCATGTCTCCCCGTCCCGCTCATCCATCTCTGGACTTTTTCTCCGCTGTCGTGTCAGAGTTTAACAGTTTGATTTAAAGCCACGTATTTCTGAGGAGACCTTCCTCCGTGATTCATCCCGCGGCCCCTCCATTGTGGGCCCCTCCTATCACGTCCGCAGGCTGATGGATATCTAAAAAGCAGAGACAGAAATGAGCGCCACGACACGATGACCCGAGATTTACCGATGGCTCTCTTCCTCCGCCGCCTATGAGAGGAAAGGATAATAGAAAGCAGATTTACGAGCGGACATCTTTCTCTCGTTCGCTCGGTGTCCTTGTGACGGCGTTTTCGTTTCCTCGCGGCGGAGAATTAGTTTTTCATTTTGGCTACAACGCTGCTGTCTCGGAGTCCTCTAATTGAATTTAAGCCAAGGCGGGAAGTGAATCATCTCCAGCTTAAGAGCTTCGTAAACCTTTAAATGGTCGAAAATGTAGCGATGGAACCTCATCTTTTCATCTGACGAGAGAACGATGGCGGTCTCGGGCGTATATTTGATCGCGCAATTTATATTGAAAATGTGCACTTAACGGGTGACACTTTCATCACAGATCTAGAAGTCATATCCAGAGTCAAACGCATGAGTCATGAGTCACTTATCCATTTTTTCTAAAGCGTATTTGAGATAACATAGCATAACAAAGAAGACTTTTCTAATCATGGTCTGATGAAGTAAGTAAGTAAGTAAGTAATATTTATTTATATATCGCTTTTCCAGACCAGGGTCACAAAGCGCTTAAAAAATCAAAACAATACTCCAAAAAAGTATATACTTTAAAGATCAAGATAATACTGAGAACAACACAGGAGTTCCAGAAAATCAAGGAAAAGCCTGAACAAATAGAAACGTCTTAAGATGTTAAGCTTCATGAAGCAGTGTCATGTTGTTGAGAGGTCAGTAGGTGGCGCCATCCGTTTTAAAAATGATGTTTCATTAGAACAGTTGTTCAAAACAAAGGGAAATAGTGCAGAGACCGCCATCTAGTGGACTCTTATGACACTGCTCGATCAGACCATCAGTTGTTATTATGTACGGTATGTTGTGACGTTGACGTCCACCAGGGGGCACAACCTATTCGTACAGACGGCCGATTTATCTTGTCATTGTGGACAATGCAACATATTATCAAAGGTATTTCTAGTTGGCTCCAGCAGCAGTAACACAAGTAATGTTTCGTTTAAAGTTTTTTTTCCCAAGTTTAAAGAGGGCACATTCGACTTGCTGGGTTGTTCCGAGTCGGCCGCAGCAACTTCACAGCTCACGTTCGGTATCAGTGTTGTGTTTCGAGCCCCAGAGCGGGCGATCGTGGAGATAAAGCCACAGCGAGACGCTCAAGAGCAATCTGAAAACAGTTAGAGATCAGCAAGTGAGCATAATGGAGCATTTAGCAGCTAAAGAGCCGAATATTTCCCCCGGGAGCCAGAGGACGAAAATCTGGGACAGGGATAGCGAGTGTGTGTAGTGTGTGTGTCCTTGACCAAGTGGACAAAACAACAAACAAATTAAAAGCTTAGATCTAAATGATAATGAGGTTTACAGATATATTGTTTGTTTTTTTTTCAATAATACGAGTCCATAGAATATCAAACTAATGCTAACAATATCAACGTGCGGCTTGTCGGGATTTATCATGTATTGTCACAACCTCTAGTGTGTGTGAGCGTAAGAACAAGATGACTGATACAAGCAATGTGTGTGTTAGAAATTCATATTTCAATGGCAAAACTGTACTCGTATAGCTAAAGCTGGCTTTACAGGAAAGTAAAGTCGGGGTAAAACTGATGGTTTAACAGTTTGAAATGGTTCAAACTTCATAGTTTCTTTGTAAAATAAAACGGTTAAAACTGAAGTCCGTTTCTGTCGCTCCAACACAACGTCACTTCCGCGTCTTATACTTTGCTTTATGGAGAGCAAAGGTCAATGCAGAGTGTCACGGGTCGTTTATTCGCTTCGCTTCAAGTCAAACAAAGATACAAGCTTTTACGATCGAGCGGGCGTGCTCTTTGCCGGCAGCTTTTCAGGTCGATAGCTCCAGGAAAGACGGTCCCGAACGATAATAACATCGCTATATTTAATGCAAATTTGCGGGCCGAGCGGTCCTTCCCCCTATCACCCTATTGATTCCTTAAAACTCCCTGTGTCACGATATCCTGTGGAGAGTTCTTCCTACTTTGTTTCCTTTTTTAATCATTCAAATGTTCTTCGGTGGAAGTTCCTGTCTCCTAGCCCCCCCCCCCTCACAGATGTGTCCCTGCTTCGTTTTTTTGATCCACGACCCAATGTGTGAAAAGGGCAGACAAACAGACGTTTTAAATAACCGGTGTCATGACTCTACGTCTGTTCCAAGCTTGTCTTGAAAACAGTGTAAATCAGTCTGAGTGAAATGTTGAATGTGTATTCAAAAGTTTAAAGCTCTTAGATGAAGCTAGTAATTTATACTTTATATTTTGATTATCTTTTAGCATTAATTTAAGTATGGCGTATACGTATAGTGTATAATAATTTTTAATCTAACAAAAACGACTGAAAAGGGATGCAATGGCTTGCATAAATTTGGGGCCTGAAATTCTCCAGGTGGAGGGTATTAATGACACTGGAGACTTGCTCAAAAAGGATGGCGACGGATCAGCGCAGCAAATCACCGATTCTCTCCCCAGTCAAATAAAAACATCATCATGTCACTACAAAACGACACTCAAGACCGAGCGACTGTTATCGTGACCTGCTGGTTCGATCGCACGCCATCGACTTACGCGGGGAGAGAGCGAGCGGTCGATGGGCGCTCAGATCTCCGCTGCAGACGAGCACTAGATCAACAGCCCGTAGATGAGTTAGTGTCGATGCCGATCAATGACACGTCAGGTGAGAACAGCTGATCTTTAACGGTCATCGATCGACGCAAATTGATACGAGCGGAGAAAAGAAAGCGACAATCTCTTCTTCTTTCCGTCTGAGCATCGTTAGGTTTGTTTCAAGATTAAATCACTCTGTTCAGAATAATCGGACCCGAAGACCTTTCGAGCAGCTGTTTTAGGAGTTATTACAAGACTGCGAATCCCATTAAAGAGTCCAGGGAACTAATATCAGTCAACTTCAATAGAAGTTACATCCAGTTGTTATCAGATCTTGGCAGCAGGACAACTTAAAAATTCGAACTTCGCTCATTTTCTACTCCCCCCTCATGTCGACTATTTGGGATTCTTTTCAGAGTAATCTGTTCCTTTTTTTCTAAGACATCCTTTGTTCCTCCTGCCATTAGATGCTACAAAAGAACTCATGCTTGAAATGCACTTTTTAATTTTTGTTGGCAACTTGTGAATTATTTATTTATGTCTTTTTGTATTTTTTTTATGTATTTATTTGATTGTATTTATTCATTTCTTTTACATGTATTTATCGATGGACAAAATAATTTATTCTCTGGGGAACTAATAAAGTATCTATTTTTAGAGTTATAGGCAAAAATGTATCTTCATTTTAACGCAGCGACTGGAGTTCAGGCTAATCTTTGCCCACTTAAAAACATCCAAACACCTCCATATTGCTCGTCTGTAACGTCCCTCTTGTATTGAAGCCTCGACAAGATGAATAGTTCCTGGAAACCATAAACAATTTGTTTTTCAGTTTGTTTTTAGCAGAGGGTGCTAGGCTAGCAGCTAGGCCAGCTTCATCTTCATCCCCAAAAAGACACTTAAAAACATCCAAATACCTCCATACTGCCCTCTTGTAACGTCAATTGTGTACTGAAGCCTCGAAACGAGGAATTTTTCCTGAAAAAAGTCTATATTTCAAGCTCATTTTCAGGTGAATTTGCTAGGCTAGCAGGCTAAGTCTTGCGCACTTGCAATGTGTTTGAGTGAGTATGGACGTGAGGCAGGAACTGAATGACTTATAACTTTCGCTAAAAAACAAACTTTAAATACAGATTTGGATGTTTTTAAGTGAATCATTTTGGACGAAGATGAAAAGGAAGCTGGCCTACAAGCTAGCATAGCAGCTAGCCTAAAAGTTTTCACTATAGAGAATCTTATAATATAGACTTCATTACAAGATGGACGTTACAGACGAGCAGTACGGAGGTATTTGGATGTTTTTAAGTGTCTTTTTACGTTAAGATGAAGACGAAGACAACTGAACTCCAGTCGCTACATTAAAAGGAATAAACATTTTTATCTATACCTCTCAAAAGGAACAGATTACTTTGAAAATAATCCCAACCCTTAGTCGACATGAGGGTGAGTAGAATATGAGTAAAACTTTAATTTTGGGTGAACTATCACTTTAAGGCACTTTAGGGAGAGATTGAACTGATTCTTTTCTTGCTCCCCCAAGTGTTAGTACAATGTAATTGCGAGTGTTCTGGTCACCTCCGCGACTGCTACCACTGTTCCCATGTAAGTGTTGTACTTGTAATCAGTTGTGAATCTATACATCATGCATACATGTGTAGTGTGTTGCGATGTTTTAGCTACTTCCCGGTGAACAAGCTCAGTAGATGGCGTTGAGATAAAGACTATAAACGATCAGTCAGCGTTCGCTCACACACAGACGAAGACATGGCCGTCACTGTCGAGCTCCTGCTGCTGGTGACTCTCATCTCCAACAACATCCAGGCTGACATCATCCAACTGGAAGGGAGGTCTCATCACTTCATCCTGGACGAAACATCTGACTTCTGCTTGATCTCAAGATGGACGGGCGAGGAAAGGACGCTTCTGGGGAACTCTTCAGTGATTCATGACTCCAGATATGAGATCACCAGTCTGAACGTTTCAGACTCGGGTCAGTACCAAGAGCAGTGCTGGACCCAGAACAACGTGACCCACGAGAGGAACTTCACTCTCCTCGTCTGTGATGACCACAGGAAGAGATATCAGACTGTTTTCTACAAAGAACCAACAGCGAAGCTGACTTGTGAAGGTTTAGGACCAAACCAGAGCGTCCAGTGGTTCATAGAATATAAAAACCACACAACAGGGAATTGGGAATTAACTTCAATAGATGATGAAACATCTTCAGACGACAAACTCCAGCTGTTGAAGGAAAATTCATCTCTTCTTATAACAAACAATAACTATGATGACATCACCTATTTCTGTCTAGAGAAGAACCATCAGAGCTGTGCTGTACTGTCAGAGTATAATGTTTTTATTCTTTCTGAGTGTATTCTTCGCTCGGTGGAAGAAAGTCTGGAGCTGAACTGTTCTGACGTCAGAGGAAACCAAACTCATGTGTGGAATATAATGAATTTAGTGATGGATGATGTGAGTCTAAACTACACACTCATGTTACCATCTCTCACGTTGAACCACACAGGTATGTACATCTGTGAACTCAGTGACCTGAGGTCTGAGATTTACCACCTGTTTGTGTGTCCCAAGTCTGATGCACCCGCTGTTGTGTTCTTCACTGAGGGAGAAAATGTGACTCTACAATGTGACTGGAAACAGAATCATGAAATTGTCTGGTTGATGAAGTCGAACAGAACTGAAGGAAAACTCTTTTATGCAAAGAAAGTTTATCAACTCGACAACATGTATGTCCCTGACGAGCTTCTGATGATCACTAACATCTCTCTGGAAGACAGCGGAGAGTTCTGGTGTGTGGTGCAGAAAGACGATCATTGTGTGTTCTCATCTAAGACCCTTGTGATGTTCCGAGAGCCAGAGGTTGATCACCATCAAGCGAGGTCTGTGCTGCTCAGTGTTGTGATCTTGATCACGTGTGTTGTTGTCGTTGTCGTGGCAACAGTCTGGAGGAGCAGGAGTAGAGAGCAGCTCCAGGTACCTGTGGAGGAGCTGGAGATGTCCGACCTGACTCAGTCAGCGGAGCGTCAGTAGATCTACTGCTCCGATCACGACCCATGTGAAGAATCTGTAAAATCGTCCTGTTTTTCTTCTTTTCATAATCGTCTCGATGAACATGCTTTTTACTTTTCACGTATTCATAATCACGTTTTGTATTTTACCGACGATGAAAAAGTTCATTTATAAATAAAATGTTACATTAAACTCTCTGAAACTCTCTCAGGAATTCATGATTGTTTTGATGAATTTGATTGTTTTCATGTAATTACTTTACCATTTTACGGGTTTGATTCTTATTTTATTTTTCTATTGTTGTTGACTGTTTTGATTTGTTGTCATTTCTGAATAAAGTACAAAGACGTTTCTAAGAAAAGTCGTTCCTTTTTTCTTCTCTAGTGTCCGACTCATTTCAGTAAAGACACTTTAGAAAATTAAACAAACATTTCTCACACATACAATAATATCAAAAAATATATATATATATATATGTTTTACACTAAAATCTTCCTTTAATAAATCCTAAAACATACATCTATTCATTATTTGGGTTGAAAAGGCTGATGGGGACGAAAACTATGAACTGTGTTCTATGGACACACACTCTTTACATTTACTGTTACATAGAAGAAATAAAAAACATCATTGTTTGATAATCCTGTTACTTTGTTGATAAATTAAATAAAGGGAAATTGTGCATAATAAATAATCAGCGTTAATATTCCAAATAAACATGTTTATATACTACATTTTTGGTTCAATATTGTCTAATTTTAAACACTATTGACTCACTATCTAGTTTCTGTCAGAAAGTGAATTAAAAGGACAGCGAGACTGATACAATAATTATGTGAAGCGAAGATCTTGATGTGTAAAGATAGGAGCAAAGAGACCAAGTCAGAGTTCTGTTGTTGCACACGGCCCCCCATGAGGAGACCACTCTGGCAGTTATTGAGAAGTTTCCGTGCGACTCGAGTCTCTGTCATGTAACCAAAGTTCAGATCTGACAGATTAGCGAGCGGCGAAGTTTGTCGTTACAGATGAACACTGATAAATGGCCCGTCAAGTGTAATTGGGTTTGTGTGTGTCAGTGGGTTTTTTTTTTCACAGCGACAAGGTTTATTTTAGGCAGTGGAAAGTAATAAACCACGAGTTTGAAGGTTGAAGTCAGAGACATGTTGAGTCAAGATGTTCCTCTTAGAGTTTTCTCAGAAACCCGTCAGCTCAGATAACATCGACGAGCTGTAATGTTACGTGACAAACAAGTTAATCTGAGATTGAAAGTTTCACATCAAGTGCTACGGAACATGACGTGTGTTACTGATCTTTTCAGTTCGCATGAGAGGAACGACAGTGATTCTTGTGTAAGAATACGATGAAATATTTCAGACAATATACGATGAATGATGCTGGATAATCAATAATTAGGTGTATTTTTAAATTATTCTTATTTTGTCATTACCATCCTCTGAGGAACATGTGTCAGTAGGCACACACACACACACACACACACACACACATACACACACACACACACACACACACACACACACACACACACACACACACCCCCCCACACACACACACACGTACTCACATACAAAAATGAAGACACTAACACACACACACACACACACACACACACACACACACACACACACACACACACACACACACACACACACACACACACACACACACACACACACACACACACACACACACACACACACACACACACACACACACACACGCACACACACTTACATACTCACATACAAAAACGAAGACACTAACACACACACTGACACACACTCACGTACTCACATACACAAACACACACACATAAACGTACTTACTCACATACACAAACGCACACACATGCATGCACACAAACGTACGTACTCACATACACAAACGCACATACATGCACGCACACAAACGTACGTACTCACATACACAAACGCACATACATGCACGCACACAAACGTATGTACTCACATACACAAACGCACACACATGCACGCACACAAACGTATGTACTCACATACACAAACGCACATACATGCACATACACAAACGCACATACATGCACGTACACAAACGTATGTACTCACATACACAAACGCACACACATGCACGCACACAAACGTATGTACTCACATACACAAACGCACACATATGCACATACACAAACGCACATACATGCACGCACACAAACGTATGTACTCACATACACAAACGCACATACACGCACATACATAAACGCACATACATGCACGCACACAAACGTATGTACTCACATACACAAACGCACATACATGCACATACACAAACGCACATACATGCACGCACACAAACGTATGTACTCACATACACAAACGAACACATATGCACGCACACAAACGTACGTACTCACATACACAAACGCACATACATGCACATACACAAACGTATGTACTCACATACACAAACGCACATACATGCACATACACAAACGCACATACATGCACGCACACAAACGTATGTACTCACATACACAAACGAACACATATGCACGCACACAAACGTACGTACTCACATACACAAACGCACATACATGCACATACACAAACGCACATACATGCACGCACACAAACGTATGTACTCACATACACAAACGCACATATGTACACGTACACACAAGGACACACTTGTACATCTACACATAATCAGACACAAACATGCACACACAGACACACAGGTACACACACACACGCACACATATACGTAGAGCACACACATGTACACATATGTCCACACACACACACACACACACACACAAGCAACAGGATTTCAGAATGTCCTCCTGAAGTAGATCCCACTGCTCTGGCCTGTCTGTGGCTTATTTTGCTGAAGACAGCGTGAGTGCTGGTGTGTGTGCACGTGTGTGTGTGTGTGTGTGTGTGTGTGTGTGTGTGGAGGCCATCTGTTAAAATATTGAATGGAACAGGCCAGTATTATTCCCAGAATCCCTCCCCTTCTGTCCTCTCGGCTCGCCATCTTTCATCATCACCGCCTGTTATCTCTCCATCCATTCGCCTGTCTGTCTCTCCACTCGCCCGTCTCACACCCACCTCCCATCATGCACACATTGCGAATGATTTTTTTTCTTGCGTCCAGCTCCGTCCTTCCTGCAGCTCCACCAGACGAGCCAGGAAGGATGTAAACAACAGCGTCATCGCCGTGTGCGCGTCCACAGCAGCAGATCTAAATCTTTAATAATAATAAAAAAATAAATAAAAAAAAGAGTGTGACATTTTCTGACTGCGGTTCCGGTTTCCTCCCACAGTTTTTTTCCGATGACTCGTGAATCAGCGAGTTTTTAAGACCCCCTGATAACTTTACCTACGACTACACACTACTACAGGTTATTTTAGTGTATTTCTTTAAATCTTTTTCAAGATAAGAAACACAATTTTACTTCTTGATTTCTGGAAATACACAACTAGACAAAAATACCTTTAGTTAAAATAGAATCCCTTGTCAGACAAACTTTCTAACTAAATGCCAAAGCACTTCTGCACTAACATTTTGAGTGCCTTCACATTGAGCAGTGTGCGATAATGTAGTGCGCTATGCACACTCAATTGGCGCACTCAAACGGACAAAGAAATTGAATCCAGCAGGTACCGGCGTAAATGTCTAAAATACACACAAATGTTACCACAGGAAAAAAAATGACACAATCAAACACAACTTAATAACTTGTATCGATTGGCGAAAAGCGCTGTCGACGATAGAGTTCCAACGGCCGGTTGCAATCAGCGTTAAAAAGTAGTAGAAGAAGAAGTTGTCGAGTCATTTCCTGTAAGTGTGTGTAAGTGTGTGTAGCGGCAGAGTTTGATTTCGAGACAGTACTACCTTGTTGAAATGTGCTGTGTCTCAAAATCGCGCACTTCTCTAAGTGCACTGTAAGACAGTTATCAAGTTATTACACACAGGTACACAAACACACGCATGTACACACACACATATGCACACCCATAGACACTCACACACACATGCACTCTTACAGTACACTTAGAGAAGTGCACGATTTGAAACACAGCACCAGTGTTTGGTAGAATATTTGTTTAAATCTATGAAACGCACGTACACACACACAAACACACTCACACTATCGACACGTGCACACGCACGTACACACTTACACAAATGCACAAAGACGTACAGAGACGTACACAGTCACACACAAATACACGCATGCACACAGGTACACGAACACACATACATACAGAGAAAAGCACACACTCAAAAACACACAAGCACACATACACACACATGCCTATATGTAAAAACACATACACACAAGTACACACACATGTTCACAAACACATGTACAGAAAACACACGTGCACACACCTACATACACACACATACTCACACTAATGTACACATATACACAAATGCACACACCCGTACAGAGACAAACAGTCACACACACATACACACATGTACACAGGTACATGAACACATATGCACAAGCACAAACACATTAAAAAACACACATGTAAAAACAAGTACACACACACACACAAACGCATGTACACACACACAAATACATACATACACATGCACACAGGTACACATACACACATACACACATTAATACACAGAAGATACAAAACTGGACAAATATACCTTTAATACAAATAAAATCTATTTTCAGACAAGATGCTAAAGCTGGTGTTTAGTAGAAATATATCATTTTAAATCTCAAAGATCTGTCGCAAAAGATTTCAATCTTTTAAAATGTCACCTACATATTGAACCCAAGAACTCTTTCCCCAATCAAGAACCACAGTAGTACACAACTCATATCTGGAATTGCAAATCCAAAGTCTAAGTCGGACATTTTATCGAGCCTCACGAAGACAAAATGTCCAAATTATGTTTCTAGCCGGACCTCGGTTCCGACCCGCTTCTAAGCTGCAGCCAATGAGGCCAGATTTGTCTCCTATTGGATAAATGTTTCTCTCAACGGCCCTGATATATTTCCCACAAGCTCGCAGCCAAAGGTATTTCATTAAGATCTACAAACAAACACGTGAAGCGAGCGGCGCGATCCGAACACGACCATTAGTCACTTTTAAATGGTTTCTTCAATCGCTGCACGATTCGCGGAGAAACCCGGGGAAATGCAGCTTCAGCGCGTTGGGGTGATCCATTCTACGTGGCCGGAGGTTTAATAACGGAATCCAAGTGAAAGCACGAGGATGAACTCCTGCCGCCGTCTGTCGGGACGATAGTGTCCTCGAGCTGCATCTTTAGTCTGCGTACAGTTAGTCAAGTTCACTGAAAAGATGAATCAAAGGACATTTCAAGGAAAACAGTCCAGTACACTAACAAACACACACGTACACACGTGCACACATGTACACAAACGCACACCCAACACCTGCATACACGCAAACACACACACGTACACACACACACACACACCAAACATCTGCACACACGGACACGTGTGCACACACATGCAGACACGTCTACACAAACTCACACCACACACATGTACACACATGCACACACACACTGGCATACACACATGACACAAACACACACGAAAAATACGTACACTCACCTGTACACATGCACACCCAACTAGTGAACACACGTACACATGTACAAAAACCCGACATCTGCATACACATCTGCGCAAACACACGCACACACGTACACACTTCTACACATACATGTGTGCACACAAATGTACACACTTACACACACATGCTAACATGTACACGTGTACACATACTCACACCCAATACACATACACACACATGCACACTGGCACACACACGTACACACATGCACAAATGCACACACATGTACAAACACACACATACAAATGTACACACACATGCACACACATGCACAAACACACACATACAAATGTACACATATGTACACACACATGCACACACATGTACAAACACACACATACACACACATGCACACACATGTACAAACACACACATACAAATGTACACATATGTACACACACATACACACACATACACACACATGCACACACATGTACAAACACACACATACAAATGTACACATATGTATACACACGCGCACACACATGTACAAACACACACATACAAATGTACACATATGTACACACACATACACACACACATGTACAAACACACACATACAAATGTACACATATGTACACACACATACACACACATGCACACACATGTACACACACACGTCAACACAGGTACACACGTTCACGCACACACATCAACACAGGTACACACACGTGCACACACACACACGCAAACACAGGTACACACACGTGCACACACACTTAAACACAGGTACACACACGTGCACACACACACGTCAACATAGGTACACACACAACTCATATAACATTAAAGTGAACCAGTCGACAACTGAAAGTCAAACAACATGTTTTGCTGCTCAATGGTTCTGTTTGAAGTTCACCAGGAGAAGTTTTTCATTATTGATCGTGGACGACCTTCTTTCCTGGATACAAAGATGAGGTTCTTCTTAAGCAAACTGGTGCAAACAAGATCATCCAGACAAAATAAATCGATGCTGAGAACTAAGAAAGCGTCACATTGTGAATTAATTAAGATATGAGAAGAAATCTGTCACCTGGAGAGAAAAAAAAAAAAGAAGAGCTGAGCCAAAAGGTGAGGCTTCGCTTAAAAGCGAGAGACCTACAGACGACGTCCAGGAAGCGAGGTGAGATCCATCACACACGTTCATGCGGTCGAGCTAAACACCGATCCCCAAACGCATCGCTAGGAAAATACGTTGTAATAAAAGCACATAAATAAAGTGGAGGCGACAGCCGAGGGACGAGCGGATTTACTCGCGGCAAACTCAGCCAGATTAGAAAGAAGATACGGTGGCAATTTTCCACATAAGGAGAGTATAACGATGATATCAGGCTCTACGTTAATCAACGAAAGATAGGATGGAAGGAGGGGGGGGGAGGGGGCGTCGAAAGTATCATATTTAAATAACGACTGTCAGAAACATTGTCGCCATCACCATCAAACCCGGCGCCGGCGCCCGTATCACATTTCCTTCAGCATATGTAGATGGAGAGCGAGGGCGGGGAGGGAAACGGGTAAATTGATGAATTGTGACTGACAGGAGTGTCGGAGGAAGCAATCAGAGTTCACGCTGACGACGTGTCTGATTTATGTCGCGCCGTCGCCACAAATGTAAACACGGGAAGCAGGGCGGAACAGCAAACCCATGGATGGATGGAGAGATAACTAGATGGAGGGCGCGGGGGGGGGGGGGTGTTGGTGGTGGTGGGGGTCCCGCAATCAATATCAAGACAAATCAGGACGCAAGTCTTTGTCGGCTGTCACGTTTAAATATTCAGGGTTTTTTTTTAAATTTTGCCGCTGAAGAGCCGTCCGTGTGAGAGCCGTGACGTGAAGATGACATCCTGGATTCGGTGTCTAATCTGTGCGCGGATCGTCGTGCCGTTGTATCGAAGCGACGGATGAAACCGGAGTCGTCGCTAAAAAAAAGCTTAGCTTGAAAGGTATCATGTGAACGTTCTACGGTAGTGTCTTCTGAGATGGTCCAATACAGTGATTGGTGTTGGTCTTGTAAAGTGACCAGGGTCACACACACAGAGCAACAACCTTGGAAGGATTGTTGGAAGGCGTGTGCAAGGAACCATCAGTAGATTCTGATCCAAAGACCTCAGAGCCCGAGCTGGGGTGTAAGGTTGGATCAGATCACTGATGTAAGGAGGAGCCTGACCATGAATAGATCTGAAAGTAAGAACCAGAATTTAGTAAGTAAGAACAGAAGTTGATCCTGAAAGAAACTGGAAGCCAGTGAAGAGTTTTAAGGATCGGAGAAATGTGAGTTCTTCTACTAGAGCCGGTGAGAATTCTTGCTGCAGAGTTTTGTGCAGGCGAGACAGATCCTTCTTGTTTAGACATGAAAATAAACTATTACAATAGTCTTAACAAGAAGTCACAAACACATGATTATAAGCTCCAGATCATGTTGTGACATAATTTCCCTTAGTTTAGAGATTTTTCTCAGTTTTTGGTCAGTTTTCTGCAGTGTTGAACGAGAGACATGTCTTTGTCAAATACAACACCCAGGTTTCTCAGGCTCAGTTTGACAGTTTGACCGATGTGTTTGTCGGATACCAAAAACAAAATCGCTTACATGCCTTCGGGTCACGTTGACCCTGAGATAACACAAGGGTTAAGTGCACTCTTAAGAGGATCTCAGTACTTTTTGACTAGCTTTTTTGACTTGTAATGAGGTAAAGGAAAGTGTTATAAAGAGTGTAATGTAAGTAATGTAATAGTAATGAAATGGTTTCTATTTCACGGATGTGTGTTCTCGCTTCACCCCACACGGGACAAGCTGTGGTTAACATTGCAGCCTTTCATGACCCCCAACCCCCCCCCCCCACACACACACACACACACCAGAAGTGCAGCAGTTCTTGAACACGACACACCTGCTCGCATGATTTTACTCCGATTTCCAACCACTGAAGGGAAAGTTGTCCCCGGGAGATTACCCAGAGTGCAAGAGCACATTTGGATCAGGGCTCCCTCGACTGTGCTGAGCTCTGATAGGCCTCAGAGGATTACATTTTTTTTTTTTCAACGTCACCATAATGAAGGTTTTTGGAGAGCAGATTTATTTATTTTTTTCCTGCAACTATTACTGGAATATTTGTTTTGCTTGCATGAAAGCAGGAGGCCCACATAAACACAGGGTGATGGTGGGAGACATCTGGGGTCCTGTAGCTTCTGGCTTCTTGGTTTGATATGAACACGCTTTGAACCAAACAAAGGGAAAACCAGCCTGTGTGCGGAGATATATAAGCTTACAAAGCTTCAGACTTATCTGCGGTCTGCGAGCTGCTTCTGTGAAAACTCCGGGAGGAAGAGAAGGAAGACGAGGAGCAGACGTAGGAAGGGAAGAAGGAGGTAGGAAATGAATAAGAAATTAGAGAGGAAACTAAGTAAAGTCTACTTGACCTTCTGGATGGTACTTTTAAGTTTCAATAGCAGTTCCTCAGATATCCAACCTGGAATAGTCGATGCTTTTTGAGCATCTTTTGAGCTACTAACGTTGCAAACTCCAGTAAAGATGCAGATAAACCTTTTAAGTGATCAAAACCAAAGTTATACCATTTAGCTGTGTTATGGTGCTAATGGCTACAGACAAACTTGGTGACACAGAATGGGGAAAATACAGTATAGCGATGGTCTGATGAAGCTTCATGACAAAGTGTCATGTTGTTTAAGAGGTCAGTAGGTGGCGCCATCAGTTTAATGAATGATGTTTTGCCATTTCTGCCCCAACCCTCTGGCACTCCCTCCCCCCAAACATCCGAAACTCAGACTCCATAAACTCATTCAAAAGCCAACTCAAAACTCACCTCTTCAAGAAAGCATACGACCCCTGACTCCACCCATACCATACCTGACCTTATTTTGAATTTGTTTTCGTGTTTTTTCTTTTCTTTTCTTTATATTCTATGCAATGTAAAGCGTCTTTGAGTGACCTCCAAAAAAGCGCTATACAAAACCTATCAATTATTATTATTATTATTATGTTTCATTAGAACAGTTGTTCAAAACAAAGTGCAGAGACCGCCATCTAGTGGACTATGAAAATAATGACACTGCTTCATGAAGCTTCATCAGACCATCGCTATACTGTATGTTCCCCATCCTAAAGTGTCACCAAGTTCGTCTGTAGCCATTAGCTCAATAACAGAACTAAATGCTCTAAATCACTTTGGTTTTGATCACTTAAAAGGTTTATCTGGATTTTTACTGTTTGCAATGTTAGAAGTTTAAAAAAGTTCTGAGGAACCTAATAGCATAGCATTAAAAGTTCACTCTGAACTTCACCTTATTTACTGATTATTAACAGGAAATAAATAAGTAATTAAAGATACATTTTGATGATAACTACCTTCACTTTATTTATTTAGTTAGGTGTAAGTACCATGCAAGCAATCCACTATTTTTGATACCGTCTATTTTAAAGAAGAAAAAAAGCACAACTATAAACATATTAACCTTTAATACTTTAAAATATGTATTTGTAATTGTAAACATGTTTTCTATTCTTAAGTGGCAACATAATCATATTGTATTTCACAGTGAATACGTCAAGATGTATTTTTCCACTGGAGTAAAACAAAGTAGTTTTCCCCAACTCACTCGCACACCCACAATAGAAGAACACACAACACCTTCAAATATCAAATATTTTATCACCAGGTTTGTCGAGTTGGAACGACTCCAAAAAGAGGTTTAAGATTTATTAATACACTTAAACTATATATATTTTTTCTCTATACTGTTCAAAAGCACTGTCAATTTACGTTGTTTCTTAAAAGTATTGGCTATAAAATCATGCTTTATTTTTATCATGGTTCTTTAATCGAAATTTCCGTAAAGTGTGAATTTAATTAAACAATTCATATTATTCTACACAATAACATGCAAATATTCACTGTCTTTTGTCATTTTCGTGTTTCAATTCTACTGGCAGCCGCTAGATGTGGCAGCAGTTATTTCGTCATTGAAATCCTGCAATGACTGAGGACGAGAGGATACAGTCGACTCCGAGCGAGACTTCTTTATTTCCTGTTATTACTCAGTAATTACTTTAAGCTGTTGTTCAGAATAAAATAAACTAATAAAAAAAAATAATAACGTGCTATTAAGGGTCGAGTATATATTCTCAATGAACAAGGTGAGTTAGTGATTTATAATGGTTAATAAGTGGCCAATTTGCACATGTGAATAAGTAGATTATTAATAGTTAATATGCCTTTTTAAAGTGTTAACAAAAACATTATACAATTGATATTTACGTTCTTCATAACAACAGTCAGAAAACACACGTCGCTTTTCAAATGTATTGCTCAAGTGAACTGATTTCAATGTTCTACCTTTAATTTTTTAAACGTCAAATTCAAGTTGCATTTCAAATTAAATACAGATGTGATTTTCCCTGCAGGAATCCAAAACCAAGGTCCAGATACATTTGGATCTTTAGTCGGATTAATCATTTAGCTAGTAGCTAATGGCTACGGTCATGAAACAGGATAGAAAAATAGATTGAAAATTATTGATCTTAACGAAAAGACATTAAATCATATTTTATTTTTTGAGACTTAACAAGTATGAGTTAGCATCAACTGTTGTTTGAGGTCGAGAACTAAAGTACTATGAAGTTGGGAGGTATGTAATGCGCTCATGGCTTCAACCATAGTTTTTCAAAGTGTTTTTTTCTCTTTCTTACTGTTAATTCACTTTGAAATTCATGATTCCTTTTTCGGTTCTGGTCCATCAGCTGAAGGAGCAAAGAAATTCCACCACTGATGAAAGTTTTAACGAGTAAACGAAAAACAAGCCGGCGCGGATGATAAAATCTCCGCTTGGGTTTAAATGAAACTTTTAATGAACAAATGTTCTCATCACAGGCAGCTGTTGCTCTGGAATCATCTCCTGGACGGTACCAGCTCCGTTTAAACCAAACCAGCTATTGGCCCGAAACTCGGATCAAACTCCCAATCTCCTTCTGTTGCTCATTAACTCCGGCACGCACTTTACGATAATCTCTGTGGACGCTGAAGACACTTTAATTTCTTGTCGTCTAAATAAAGAAGAGGAACTGAATCGAGGAAAAGCCTGTTGGCTGCCGCTCAAGAGTGTAGATGAGGAGACCTGCGGCTGGCAAAAGTTCCAGTGAAGCATTTTTTATTTGGCTTTTTTAAACCTTCTAGTTATCTCTGGGTCATATTAACCCGGAGGCCTAAAAACAACACGACTTTCAAGATATGTATTTATGTAAGCCACTTTGGCCCAGAGACAATACAAGGGTTACCACAAATACATTTGTTTTCGGGCCACCGGGTCACCTTGACCCAGAGATAATGCAAGGGATACTACAAACACATTAGTTTTTGGGCCGCCGGGTCACCTTGACCCAGAGAAAACAAAACAGTTACCACAAAGACATTTTTTTTCGGCCACAGGTCACCTTGACCCAGAGATAACACAATGGATACAAAAAACACATTTGTTTTCAGGCCCCTGGGTCTCCTTGACTCAGAGATAACACAAGTGATACCACAAACACATTTTTTTTCAGGCCTCTATGGTCACCTTGACCCATAAATAACAAATGATACCACGAACACATTTGTTTTTCCGGGCCACCGGGTAACCCTGACCCAGAGATAACACATGTGATACCACTAACACATTTGTTTTCGGACCATACTGTCACCTTGTTCCTGAGATAACACAAGGGATACCACAAAAACATTTGTTTTCGGGCCACCTGGTCACCTTAACCCAGAGAAAACACATCAGTTACCATAAAGACGATTGTTTTGGGGCTTTTTGGTCACCTTGACCCAGAGATAACACAAAGGATACCACAAAAACATTTATTTTTGGCCCACCTGGTCACCTTGACCCAGAGAAAGCACAACAGTTACCACAAAGACGTTTTTTTAGGCCTTTGGGTCACCTTGACCCAGAGAAAGCACATCATTTACCACAAAGATGTTTGTTTTTGGGCCTTTGGGTCACCTTGACCCAGAGATAACACAAGGGATAACACAAACACATTTATTGTCGGGCCACCGGGTCGCCTTGACTCAGAGAAAACACAACAGTTACCACAAAGACGTTTTTTTTGGGCCTTTGGGTCACCATGACCCAGAGATAACACAAAGGATACCATAAAAACATTTATTTGTGGCCCACCTGGTCACCTTGACCCAGAGAAAGCACAACATTTACCACAAAGATGTTTGTTTTTGGGCCTTTGGGTAACCTTGACCCAGAGATAACACAAGGGATACCACAAACACATTTGTTGTCGGGCCACCGGGTCGCCTTGACTCAGAGAAAACACAACAGTTACCACAAAGACGTTTTTTTGGGGCCTTTGGGTCACCTTGACCCAGAGATAACACAAGGGATACCACAAACACATTTGTTGTCGGACCACCGGGTCGCCTTGACCCAGAGAAAGCACAACAGTTACCACAAAGACGTTTTTTTTTAGGCCTTTGGGTCACCTTGACCCAGAGAAAGCACAACATTTACCACAAAGATGTTTGTTTTTGGGCCTTTGGGTCACCTTGACCCAGAGATAACACAAGGGATACCACAAACACATTTGTTGTCGGGCCACCGGGTCGCCTTGACTCAGAGAAAACACAACAGTTACCACAAAGACGTTTTTTTGGGGCCTTTGGGTCACCTTGACCCAGAGATAACACAAGGGATAACACAAACACATTTATTGTCGGGCCACCGGGTCGCCTTGACCCAGAGAAAACACAACAGTTACCACAAAGACGTTTTTTTTGGGCCTTTGGGTCACCATGACCCAGAGATAACATAAGGGATACCACAAGTTCACTCAGAAGATTCTTGTATAGTTGCAGTCGTGACAACAATGTTTTCATTTCTTCGGTGGTCACCGTCACGACTCTCTCTCCGAGGTGGCTCCGGTGTCATACATCTCGTCTCCTGCAGCTCGCCAGGGCATTACCTGTCGGGCCACGACACCGCATCACCCCGGTCGGCCCATCAAGGTGACTTATGGTGTTCAATTTCCCTGCCGGGTCTTTTCCCGGGTCTGGGCCGGAAGAGTCTGATCAAGTGCTTTGGGCTTCAGATCCGACGCTCTCCGTGAAGGAGGGAAAACAAACGCAAACCCCTTCTGAGGCGTTAACGTCACAACCAGGATGTGACCTCCTCAGAGGAACCCACTCTCATTCAATCACTCGGAGATTGGTCTTGAGTAATAAATCGAATATTAAATGACATAAACGCCGAATAAAAGTGATGACTCGGCTACTTTTCCAGGACAAGACCAACAACGCCGGCCTGTTTTGTTTTTCTCGTTTAATTGTGTCTCATTTGGACCACGACTCAAATTGAGGATGACTGAAGAACTCCGAGTTTAATTGTTTATGCAAACACAAACACACACTGTCATTCAGAAATTGCTGTTAAAAAACCCCCCAAAAAAACGTTGTCGAGAAGCGTCACTAATTAAACCGTGAACAAATTCCAAGGAAATACATTTTTGGCAAAGAATAATGAGAATATCATTGAGAAACAGATGAAACAGACACACACACACACACAGACACACAATGCTTCTTGAACACAAACACTGCAGGCACTAATTAGAAAATTACTTTTTCCAACGAGATAAAGAAAGAAAGAAGCTGCAGAAGAAGGTGGAAGCCAAGTTTGCATCTGCTCAGTCATAAATCCATGGAATACATAAAACTACAAAACTAATTCTTAACAAAAACAAACAAGGAACGTTGCTCCGCTTGTTGGATCCGAACCAGCCAACCATGTTTTAATTAAATAATGATTTACATGATAAAAATAAATCTCGTTCCCGAAAAATCCATCGCTCGTATTCATCCATCCCCCTCTCGATGCCATCCGTCGATCGACATTTCGAACCTCGTCT
Organism: Callionymus lyra; assembly: GCF_982586985.1. Lineage (NCBI taxonomy): Eukaryota > Metazoa > Chordata > Actinopteri > Syngnathiformes > Callionymidae > Callionymus > Callionymus lyra. Next base: position 18,811,566 of record NC_141824.1, on the reverse strand, counting down.
TCTTTTTCTCATCAGCGACTGTTACGACAACTCGGGACATCGGGGTCCGTTCAGGGCGAGCGTTTATTTTCTCCTCTATCATCAGATGTGTTTCACCGCTGACTCGGCACTTTCAGAACCGAAACCCTTATCCTGAAACACGACTCAGCGCCGCGGTTCTGCCGACGTCGGCGGGAAAAAAAAAACGACGAAGAGCTGCTCGACGGAGGTGGCTGACATTTAAATGTGACAATAAATATCAAAGTTTGACAGGAACATGAGCGGGGACTCTGATGACACGGTGATTCATAGATTCATTCATTCAAAAAAAATCTTATTTTTAATAGACGCATAGGTCAAGTTTTAAAAACTTTTATCGTACTCCAAAGATTGATTGGACCGAGAAATTTCATTCTGAATCAAGTCGTAATTTTTAACTTGTATTCAGTTGTTTTTTATGGCTGAAAATGTTAATGTTATGTAACTAAAAACTTTAATCTGGTAAATCTCAAGTGAGATGGACGGATAATTCAGATGGGTATTAAAAATAAAAAGAACTGTTGAAAGATGGAGAGCGGATGTTTTTTTTCCCTTTTTTTATATGTCAGTGGTTTTAAAGGTGGGGGCCGCGGCACCAAATTAAAGAGAAGGTAAGAATGGCGTTTTGTATATATTTAATAAAAATAAATACTATATATTTTTTTTAGTGATTGTCTGATTAATGTTATGCAACTAAAAACTTGAATCTGGTAAACCTCAAGTGAGATGGACGGATAGATTTCTCAGAATCACGTTGAACGGAAGCTTCTTAGAAAACAGATTTTTTCGTGTTTTTTTTTTCAAATTCCGGCTTCTTCCAGTAAAGAGTCATTTACAACTGACACAGACAAATACTTAATATTCTAAATAAATAACTTGTTTCTCATGAATGTTCATTTCTACGTGAACATTTTTTATACAGTTAGGTTGTATTTGTGTAACAAAACTTTCAACTCTGACAGCACATATTTTAACTTGCTATTGTGTCATTTATAAGCGACCATCAAGAGCTCAGAAAATAATAATTCAGATGGGTATAAAAAATAAAAAGAACTGTTGAAAGATGGAGAGCGGATTTTTTTTTCCATTTGTTATCCGTCGGTGGTTTTAAAGGTTGGGGCCGCGGCACCAAATGTAATAGAAGGTAAGAATTAGGAGGTAAGCCATTTTGTATATATTTAATAAAAATAAATATTTATTTAGTGATTGTCTGATTAATGAAGCAGTGTCATTATTTTCAGAGTTCACTCGAATTATTAGAACTATATTTTCCTTTGTGTGAAACGTCACGTCATTTTGATGGCGCCACCTGCTGACCTCTGAACAACGTGAAGTGTATTAGGTAAATAGCTGTTTACGTCAATTCAAACGCTCCGTGAAAAACCAAGAAACAGCAGACACTGATTTAATCAGTCTCCAACGCTGTTTTAATTTGCAATCTTCGAGAATCAGAAACCTCAGACGCACTCCGTTTGTTTTCTTTAGGTGAACTTTGTTCTTGTAACTTTTCGCTCTTAAGTTAGATGATTGTGTTTCTGTCTGAATTCGTTTTCTTCATCCTAATCCTGCTGCTTGAATTCAAACTCAGAAACAAACAAGATCAGTGGCAGAAGACGAGATGAAGCGATTAGAACATTTGCATTTTGCGGCCATGGGTTTGAAATTGTGATGCAGTTTGTGTGTGTGTGTGTGTGTGTGTGTGTGTGTGTGTGTGTGTGTGAAGTGTGTGTGTGTAATGAGATCCAGCGTGAGCAAACGAAGCCATTTTCCCTTCGCTGTAAACGACTCACTCGCCGGGAGAAACTAATGTGGCTATTAAGGCGGCAACATTAGCTCTAGATGCAGGCTAATGTGAACCCACACAAACACAAACACAAACACACACACGCGCACACACACACACACATATACACACACTAATTATAAGATGTTTGGGGCAGTGTCCCACTTCTTCAATGAGTTTGAATGAAAGTTAAAGTCTTCCCCGGGCAAATAAATCTGTTCAGTGATTCTGTTATCTTGAGCTCCAATTTTAAACCTTCTGCACACGCTGACCAAATGTTTTGGGTGAAGATATAAACAGTTTTAAAGGGATGGATGTTCATTTATGAAACACTGGATTTAAATCACAATTAATCATCTTATTTAATCATTTCAATTATTTTTTCTTGCTGTTTCTTTGCTCTCTTATTAGAGAGAGAATATGTCCCAACAAAGGTGTTTATTTATATTATTATTTCCTTCCATTGATCCAAATTTAAATTGAATTTCAAATTTCTCCCCACAAGTTTATTTTCTTGTACAATGTTTGTATTCATTTACTTTATTTGGTCTTTGACTTTCTGCTGAAGTATTTGCCGTTGGAAGCTTGATTTAGATTTTTTTTTTTTACAAATGTTGGCTTTTCTCTGAATCTTACTTTTCTTAAATATACCTAAAATAATATGATAAATCATATTTTTAATTGTTTTTTGCAGCCTTTAGTTTATATATTTTCTAATTTCTAAACCCTTTGGTTATCTCAGGGTCAAGGTGACCCAGAGGGCCGAAAACAAATAAGTGACACAAGGGGTACGTTTGTTTTCAGGCCTTCGGGTCACTGTTACCCAGAGAAAACACAAGGGATAACTCAAAGACATTTGTTTTCAGGCCTTCGGGTCACCTTGACCGAGAGACAACACAAGGGATAGCTCAAAGACATTTGTTTTCGTGTCTTCGGGTCACCTTGACCCAGAGACAACACAAGGGATACCTCAAATACATTTGTTTTCAGGCCTCCTGGTCACTTTGACCCAGAGACAACACAAGGGATAGCTCAAAGACATTTGTTTTCGTGCCTTCGGGTCACCTTGACCCAGAGGCAACACAAGGGATACCTCAAATACATTTGTTTTAAGGCCATTGGGTCACCTTGACCCAGAGATCACACAAGGGATACCTCAAACCCATTTGTTTTCAGGTCTTCGTGTCACTTGACCCAGAGACCACACAAATGATACCTCAAACCCTTTTGTTTTCGTGCCTTCGGGTCACCTTGACCCAGAGACAACACAAGGGATACCTCAAACCCATTTGTTTTCAGGCTTCAGGTTGTTTTCCACAAACTTTTGTTTCTTTTCCCTGAGCTCACAGCAACAAACACGAACCTTCTTTCACCTCTAATCATCTTCCTACCTGCAGGTCTGGGTTCAGTTCTTCTCTCGCCGTCCTTCATCTGGTCAGACCTGACTCCATGGGTTCGGTCCTCCTCAACGTCGGTCTCCTCTGTCGCAGGATTTCCTGCCGAGGGAAAGACGGAGGGCGTCAAAGACAGATGCGGAGGAACAACCAAGCCGGAAACAAACATCTGGTGAACGTAAATAAAGGCAGCAGACGCCGGCTGACGGATGACAGGATGACGGAGGAGGAGTGACAAGAATCCTGAAGTGACGGAGGAAACGACAGCACGTTCATCCATCACAGGCTCGCGTCCACATCCAGACACTCCAGTCGAAGATTTCAGGAAGTAAGTTGGGTCGTCAGAAAAAAAAAAAAAAAAATCCATGCATTGATTTCCTGTCGCGCTTTTAACTTGAATCCCTCGGAATAAATGAGGTTGTGAATCCAGGCCACCTAACCTGGAGTGGACTTGAAGTGACAGAATTTCACTGATTTTCTACTCGCCCTCACGTCGACTAAGGGTTGGGATTATTATCAGAGTAATCCGTTTCTTTCTAGAGTTATAGACAAAAATGTTTGTTCATTTTAATGTAGCGACTGGAGCTTAGTTGTCTTCATCTTCGTCCAAAAAGACACTTAAAAAATTCCAAATACTTTCATACTGCTCGTCTGTAACGTCCATCTTGTATTGGAGCCTCGACGAGACGAATTGCTCGGAAAATAGTTAAACAAGTCTATATTTTAAGGTTGTTTTTTAGCAGATATTGCTAGGCTAAGTGCTAGGCCAGCTTCATCTTCGTCCAAAAAGACACATTTAAAAACATCCAAATACCTCCATAGTGCTCATCCGTAACGTCTATCTTGTATTAAAGCCTCGACGAGAGGAATTGTTCCAGGAAACCATAAACAAATCTATATTTTTAGTTTGTTGTTAACGGATGTTGCTAGGCTAGCAGCTAGGTTAGCTTCACCTTCGTCCGAAAAGACACATTTAAAAAAATCCAAATACCTCTATACTGCTCGTCCGTAACGTCTATCTTGTATTAAAGCCTCAACGAGACGCATTCTTGCAGGAAACCATAAACAAATCTATATTTTTGGTTTGTTGTTAGCAGATGTTGCTAGGCTAGCAGCTAGGTTAGCTTCACCTTCGTCCAAAAAGACCCTTAAAAACATCCAAATCCCTCCGTACTGCTCATATTTAACGTGCATCTTGTATTGACTAGCCTTGACAAGAGGAATTGTTCTGAAAAAAATTACACAAGTCTATATTTTAAGCTTGTTTTTAGGTTAATTTGTTAGGCTAGCAGCATAAATCTTGTGTACTGACACTTGCAATGTGTTTCAATGAGGAAAGACTATGGCGGTGAGAATGATAACTTCAGCTACAAACATACTTAAAATACATATTCTTATTAAAGTTTTACAAAACAATTATTAACGTCGAGGCTTCAACACAAGATGGACGTTACAGACCAAGCAGTATTGAAGTGTTTAGATGTTTTTGAGTGTCTTTTTAGACGAAGACAACTGAGCTCCAGTCGTTACATTAAAATGAACAAACATTTTTGTCTATAACTCTAAAAAAAAGAAACGGATGACTCTGAAAATAATCCCAAACCTTAGTCGACATCTTGCGTGTGTACTCCCTGTTTCTTTTTCCTTTCAGTGTCGAACAGGTTTTTCTCAAAAGCAGGCTCGGGAGTCGAGGTTCACGACCTTGTCCCTGCGCCTCCGTCCGCCTGCCCCTGTCTTACTTTCTGTCCGTGCTGCCCGATCAATTCTCATCACTTTGGTGACCGTGGAATCCAATTAGGTCCGGCTGGCGACACCAACACACACAGACACACACAGACACACACACACACCCACACACACACACACACCGGGGGACACACTCGTTCTCTTACAGTGACCTTGAGAATCTATCAGGAATCAGAGCATTTATAAGCAGCTCCTGCTTCCCAGAGGAGAAAGTCTGACGTGTCATTTTAATTTATACAACATTAAGTAAATGAGTAAAATCCAGCAATCTCATTGGCTCCCAAGACCTCCGGGCTTTTCAGTATTGTAAAGGTGTTCCACAGCCAGCGCCAACATCCAACAGTGTTTGACTCGGATGTTAATGTCTGGAATTTATATTCTGAAAACAGGCTTGTTACGTTTGCGTGACAGTTTTCAACCAACAATCCATTATCACCGTGACTGGAAATATGCCACGCAAAAACAAGACATTTATATAAAGTAAACACAATTGCCTAATAATGTAAAACAGTTATTTACAAATGTGAGTTTCAATTTACACAGAAAGGGTATTTACATTTACAAGTGTATATTTTACTTTATAAATGTGCATTACATTTTACAAATGTGTGCAATGATTTGCTATTTTGTATTATGATTTATAAATGTGTATACAGATTAAAAATGTACGTTTCCTTTTACAAACGTGTATAATTGATTTATAAATGTACATTTTCTTTTACAAACGTGTATAATTGATTTATAAATGTACATTTTCTTTTACAAACGTGTATAATGATTGACACATGTAAGTTTTCCATTTCAAATTTGTATAATGATTTTCAAATGTACATTTTCTTTTATGAATGTGTATAATGAATACCAAATTTACATTTCCTTTAAGAAAAGTGTATATAAATATTCACATGTACATTTTCTTTTTCAAATGTGTGTATTGATTTACAAATGAAAACTTTTTAGTACTTTATAGTGATTAAAAATGTACATTTTCTTTTAAGAATTTGTAATGATTTACAAATGTACTTTTTTTTTATTTGCTATTTTGACTTATGATTTAAAATTTTGTATACAGATTACAAATGTAAATTTACTTTTTTAAATCTGTATAATGATTTACGAATGTACATTTTCTTTTACAAAACTGTATAATGATTTATTAATGTATATTTTATTTTTTTTAATTTGTATAATGATTTAACAACATCCTTTTTTCATGTATTTAAATATGTACATTTCCTTTCAAAAATTGTACAAATCTTTTACCAGTTTTAACATTAATTTACAAATGTGTATGT